>NW_024870839.1:3040000-3586961 GCF_019054845.1 Dipodomys spectabilis | reverse complement strand
AAGTTTATTGGAGATAAGAGTCTCATGGACTTTGCTGCTCAGGCTGGCTATGAACAGTGATCCTCAGATCTCAGTCTCCTGAGTAGCTAGGATTATATGCATGAGCTACCAGTGCCTAGCTCCAAGCCTGACTATTTAAAAAAGTGTTTCTGAATTTATGAGTTCAGATAAAACTTTTCTAGATGTTTCAGCCTGAATTATTGTCAATATTATATTTCTGACATAAATTCTATTAAGTTGTAAGCTAAATGTGAGCATGAATAATTCTGTTAATTTATCTTTGCAAAAACCTACAATCCATGCCATTAGAGTCAAGCATCATCTATGTCCATTTCTTTCATTGGACATATGGAAATTGGGTCTGCTGACTACAGAGATGAAACCCCTTGAAGTACACAATCTGGGTACATAGGCCATAGCCTAAGGCTGGGGTCTGAAAATAAAGCAAAGGTCAAAGTTTTGGAGATACAACAGCTACTTTGAAACAGAAGGTCTCAATTAATCATGAATCCCATGAGGAGATGAAGAAAACTAAGCGCCAATGTTCAGCATAAGGTCATGTGATAATGATGAATGATGCAGGTAGTGTTATAATGGGGAAAGACTTTTCAATTTCATCTGGGATTGATTGATGAGAACCAGATGCAGCCAAAGAGACACAGACTCCTAGAAGAGGATAGTGAGGTTCTCAAAGGGACAGAAGGTACAGATGACATACAAGGGCAAGGTCTCAGAGATGGATAATTACACAGTAGAACATGGTAGATGATGAGAAGTCATCAGAATTACAATCTTCGTTCAAAAGCCAGCTGTAATTAGTCACTGAAAGGTAGAGAGGAAATTTTAAATTTTCAAATTTGACTTTGTAAAATTATTCATAATTTTATATTTTATGCATTTATATACTGTATATATAAATATATGAAATATTTATATATTACATATAAATAAATGTATTTTATATGTTATGTTTATAAATATATATTTTTATACATACTGATGTATACATATGCATATTTAGATATGCAAACACACAGATGTATCTATTTATATATTCATATTTTTATATGTATATATAACTATGTATACATGTACATAGGTTTATATAAACACATATAAATTTATATGTACATATTGATATAAGTAAATATATTTATACAAGTAAATATATACACAAAAATATAAAAATAAGTAAATTTATAAAATTATTTTCAATTTTCAGTGTAAACAGCAAAAAAGTAATGTATATTAATTTTGGTGTTGGGGAGGTGAGTGTCTTGGTACTGGAGCTTGAACTCAGGACCCACTTCTTGCTTCCTGCTTCTCCCATTAGGAAATTCTCTGAACAGTTTAACAGTAGATCTCATAGTTTCTGCTTTATAGCTTCTAGAGCCTTATATGGTTTGTAGAGCTGGACACATGGAATTCTTGCTGCACTGACATGTATAAGAAAAATTGTGTGTGTGTACAAATCCTGGGGCTTGACCTCAGCGCTCAAGCACTATCCCTTAACTTCTTCTCTCAAAGCAAGTCCTCTGCTACTTGGGCCACAGCTCCATATCCACATTTTGCTGGGTAGTAGTAGGTAAGAGTCTCATTGGTTTTCCTGCCTGGCTGGCATCAAACTTAGATCCTCAGATGTTCACCACATGAGTGGCTGGGATTATAGGCATGAGCTATGTCACTAAATTTCAATCTGAATCTATATATAAATATACAAATATTTAAAATATAAATATATCAAATATAATGGTGTAAAACATTTTAAATATGATCAACACTTTTGAATTTGAAAATTTTAACTTCTTATAGTACTGCTATGTTATTACAAGTTGTATAAATAAACTTAAAAAGCTATGGTAGACGCTCAGATTTATTCATTATCTCTTCAGCACTCTCTCAAAACCACCAGATTTTCATGAGGATAACTGCATACTACATGGGGAAAGTAAATAGAACTAAGCAAAATAACATAGTATTATTACAAAAACAACTTGAAAGTTTGTGCAGCAATGTGAGCATTATAGCCTTATGTGACTGAAAAAAAATGATTAAAATGGTTTAATTGTATGCTGTTTTATAAGAATGTTTAAAAAATTATCAAATAAAACATAATACAAGATAAGCATTTCCCCTACAAAAAAGCACACTGTAACAAAATTAGGTCTTTTCAGGAAATTAAAAATAAACGATGTTGAAACTCTGAGATACTAGAGATTGCCACTGAAAGATACTGAACCTATGTCCTCTTTAGTACAAACAAATGAACTATAAATACATAGTATAACTATTTAAATGAGTTTCAGCAAGTTTTAACAAAAGAACATTGGAAGAATGAAAAGTCTTTCACATGAAATCAAGTTATTTCCATTGTGTGCAATATTTACTTTTTAGACTGTGCAGATTTCAAACGAAGTATCAGAGGTAGTTTATTGCCATTTCAAGTCATATCTCATGTATTATGATCAGATTTGTGGGCTTATTTTGTATTAGTAAGTAAATAGCTGAAAATCTTTTCTCAGGGTCTTCGTGCAATCCCTGGGCTTCTTTTTCTTAAAGCTAACCCTCTACCATTTGAGCTACACCTCCACTGCCAGCTTTCCTGTCTTAGTTGAGATCTTCTCATCTCAGGCTCCTGAGTAGATAGGATTATAGGTATAATTCCCAGCACTCTGAAAAAAAATTCTTACTAGCATCTTGTATATGCATTTTTGAATTTGGGGAGGGGAAGGGAAATAACAAAAATAAAAATAAAAAGAATACTTGATTTAAGCCAAGTTACCTTAATAAAATATTCATAATAAAAGTTACATTACTCACATATGTGATATAAAGTTTGACTAAGAACAAATAATTGAGCAAGTAAAACAATAGGCAATTTATTAACAATAAAATCAAACGTCCTAAGACCAAAGCACCAACAGAAATAACCAGAGCTGCTTTAGATTCAAATGCACAAATAAGTAAATGCAATTAATTTCTGGTAATTGCAGACAACTCTGAAAATAATGAATTTATGGGATCATTGATGTCATATGAAATGTTTTCAAGTATATTCATTATTAAAAATAAAAATGTTTGACCATGCTCAGATGCCAGTGGCCTATGCTTATAAATCCTAGCTACTCAGGAGGCTGAAATCTGAGGATCTCGATTTGAAGCCAGCCTGGGCAGGAAAGTCTGTGAGACTCTTATCTCCAATTAAACACCAAAAATCTGAAAGTGGAGTTGTGGGTCAAGTGATAGAATAGAGTGGTGGTCTTGAGTAAAAAAGCTCAGGACAGTGCCCAGGCCCTGAGTTCAAGCACAGAACCAGCACAAAAAAAATTTTTGACCTATACAATGTAAGCTTTTCACAAAAATAAAATGCAAAATTTCAAACAAAAATGTAGTCTTTGGGAAATGACTCGAGATGTAACATGTCACACACACAATTATACCCGCTCAAATCACAGCCTTATGTGATGCCAGGGACTCCCAGTAAACCATGTGACAGATTGTATTAATTCAAAAAGTCACCATATGCTCCCCAAGAAAATAAAGCACGTGATTAGTCATTTTAGCTTTTAACACTAAGTCTTGCAAAAACACCATTTTTTCCTTCCATTAAAAAATAATTTCCCATCCTGCCGAAGGGTGCTGTTTATTCCTTCTCTCAGCTGGATGATAAATCTCCTTAATTAGAAATGCTAATGATGGAAGATTAGCAGCAGATCTATCAATTATGCAGACCATGAACACCACATTCTATATTCAAAATATCTGTACATCGTTTTAGTATACTAAACAGGGATATTATAAATAAATATGGGAAAATGCATTTAATTTGGGTACAAATTAATCTCCCAAACCCATATTAAACACACACACACACACACACACACACACACACACACATACACAAAACCCAACGGACCGCATTTACTACATGTATACTGTGCATATTGTGTGATTTTAGTATGAAATTTAACATTTGCCTGTATTTTACACATTCGGAGGCCATTGCATTTATACTTCTTAATTTAGTGAGGACAGTAATTCCTAACTTATAAATATTTTTACGTTAAGATCTATTTTAGCTAAGTGCCAGTGGTTCACACCTGTCTAATCAGGAGATTGAGATTTGAGGATCAAAATTCAAAGCCAGCCCAGGCAGTAAAGTCTGTGAGACTCTTATATCCAACTAGCCACCAGAAAACCAGAAATTGTAGAGCACTAGCTTTGAATAAAAAAAGCTCAGGGACAGCACCAGGACCTGAGTTCAAGCCCAGAACCAGCACGGACACACACACACACACACAACTAATAATAATAATAATAGTAGCTATTTAGTGACAACGAACCACAAATAATTTACTTCCTAATTTAATGCTTGTCTTTTTTTCTTTTATTTATTGTGAAAATACCGTAGAGAAGGGTTACAATTACATGAGCAAGGTAATGAGTACATTTCTTATCAAGCCTTGTTGCCTCCTCATTTGTTTCCCTTACCATCCATTCCCATCTCCACCCCCCGCCCCAACCACGGTGCCAATGTTGTAAAGTTCATTTTTCGACATAATGTCTTGTACATCTCATTGTTGCAATGGGTCCACCTGTACCCCTATTTAAACAATTTGGTTTTTCCCTTCCCCTCCACAAATTATACCAACATCAAATACAGTGAAAACAGGGTTATACCATGGGGGAGAGACATACAAAGAAACAAGAGCAAGAAAGAAAAAAACATTTGAGTCCTTACCTTAGGGTTCATTTCGCTTAACATCAACTTAATCTGACCTTTCTGCTTGACTCAGACATATATTAGTTATTGAAAATAAGGGAAACCATGGGACTATGTTTCTTTGGGCCTGGCTTACTTCACTTAATATAATTTTTTCCAAGTATTTCCATTTCCTAACAAATGGGGAAATGTCATTCTTTCTGATGGAGGCATAGAATTCCATTGTGTATATATACCACATTTTCTTGATCCATTCATCTACTGAGGGGCATCTGGGTTGGTTCCGTATCTTAGCTATGGTAAATAGTGCTGCAATAAACATAGTTGTGCTAGTAGCTTTAGTATGGTCTTGTTTGTGATCGTTTGGGTAAATGCCCAAAAGTGGAATTGGTAGGTCATAGGGGAGCTCTATGTGGAGTCTTTTGAGGAACCTCCATACTGCTTTCCAAAGTGGTTGAACAAGTTTACACTCCCACCAACAGTGCAGTAGGGTTCCCTTCTGTCCACATCCCCTCCAGCATCTGTTGCTATTAGAGTTCTTGATTATAGCCATTCTAACTGGGGTGGGTGAGGTGGTATCTCAATGCTGTTTTGATTTGCATTTCTTTTATGGCTAGGGAGGTTGAGTATTTCTTCATGTGTCTATTGGTCATCCTTCTTTCCTCTTCAGAGAAGTTTCTCATTAAGTCTTATTTTGGGGGGGGGGGGGAGAGGGCGGTCGTGGGGCCTGAACTCTGGGCCTGGGCGCTGTCCCTCAGCTCTTCAGCTCAAGGTTAGCGCTCTACCACTTGAGCCACAGTGCCACTTCCGGCTTTATTCTTTTTGCTTATGTGGTACTGAGGAATCGAACCCAGGGCCTCATACATGCAAGGCAAGCGCTCTACCACTGAGCCACCTTCCCAGCCCCACTCTCATTAAGTCTTTAGCTTGATACTGGCACAAGAACAGACCTTGGGACCAATGGAATAGAAGTGAAAACCCAGAAATGAACCCACAGACCTATAGCCATCTAATCTTTGATAAAGGAGCTAAAAAAAAAATAGAATTGTAGAAAGACAGCCTCTTCAGTGCTGGCAAAATTGGTTAATCACTTGTGTAGAAAACTAAAGCTAGATCCTTATATCCCCCTGAACCAGAATCAACTCCAAATGGATCAAAGACCTCAGAGTCAAAGCAGACACTCTGAAAACATTACAGGATGGAATAGGAGAAACCCTAGGTCTCCTTGGCATAGGCTGAAATTTTCTTAATAGAGACCCAGAAACACAACAAATGAAAGAAAGGTTGGACAAATGGGATTGCATGAAATTGCAGAGCTTCTGCATGGCAAAGGACATAGCTAGCAAGATCAATAGAAATTCCACTGATTGGGAGAAGATCTTCACTAGCCATACAACAGACAAGGCTCTCATATCTAAAATATACCTGGAACTCAAAAAATTAAATCCCCCAACAACAAATCCTCAAAGAAACAACTGTCCAATAAATGCTTGTCTTTTAATAGTAGTACAAAAGGGTTTCCATGCAACAAAACATTGTTTCCTTTTTTGTGTGGGTGCTGGGACTTTGATTTAAACTCAGGCTTTTTCAATGAATTCAGAGGTATCAAGATCACTTAACTATCTTGTTCAGCTGGTACTCTAGCACTGGAACCACACCTTCAGCCTTCATTGATCTTTTCCACATAAAAATGAATCCCCAAGGGCTGGGAGGTGGATCAGTGGTAGAGTGCTTGCCTTGCATGCATGAGGCCCTGGGTTTGATTCCTCAGCACCAATTAAGCAGAAAAAGCTGGAGGTGGCGCTGTGGCTCAAGTGGTAGAGTGCTAGCCTTGAACTAAAGAGCTGAGGGACAGTGAGCAGCCCCAGAGTTTGGGCTTCACAACCGACAAAAAGTAAAAATAAAAGAATCCCTAAAAGAAAACTCATAAATATTCCTTATATAAAACACACTATTGAGGGGCATCTGGGTTGGTTCCATACCTTAGCTATGGTAAATAATGCTGCAATAAACATAGTTGTGCTGGTAGCTTTAGTGTGGCCTTGTTTGTGATCATTTGGGTAAATGCCCAAAAGTGGGATTGCTGGGTCATAGGGGAGCTCTATGTGAAGTCTTTTGAGGAACCTCCATACTGCTTTCCAAAGTGGTTGAACAAGTTTACATTCCCACCAACAATGAAGTAAGGTTCCTTTCCCCTCAGTAGATGAATGGATCAAGAAGATGTGGTATATATACACAATGGAATTCTATACCTCCATCAGAAAGAATGACATTTCCCCATTTGTTAGGAAATGGAAAGGCTTGGAAAAAATTATATTAAGTGAAGTAAGCCAGGCCCAAAGAAACATAGGTCCTATGGTTTCCCTTATTTGCAATATCTAGTATAGGTATGAGTCAAGCGGAAAAAGTCAGATAATGTGATGTTAGGAAAACGAACCCTCAAATATGTATTTTAATGTTTTTGTTTCTTTCATGCATGTGTTTCTAACGCATTTATAAGATTATTTCTTTGTTGCTTTGTATGTCCCTCCCCCACAGTGTAACCCCCGCTTTCACTATATTTGATGTCAGTATAACATGTGGAGGAGACGGGGACCAACAAGTAGTTTAAGGATTCAGGTGGACCTGTTGCAACAATGAGAAGTACAAAATGTCATGTCAAAACCAGCTTTACAATGTCGGGGGGGGGGGGGGGGGTATGATTGGGTGGGGGGGAGGGGGGAGGCTGGGAAGGGAGGTGAAGGGTAAACAAAGGAGGAGGCTGCAATGCTTGGTAAGAAATGTATGCATTATCCTGCCCATGTAATTGTAACCCCTCTGTACAGTATGTTCTCAAATAAAATAAAATTAAATTAAAAAAAAAAAAACACACTATAAGCCAGGCACTGGTGGCTTATGCCTTGTAATCTTCACTACTCAGGAGGGTGAGTCCTGAGGATCTTGATCAAAGCCAGCCCCATCAGGAAAGTCCATGAAGATTCTTCTCTCCAATTACCACCCCCCCCAAAACCAGAACTAGAGCTGTGGCTCAAAGTAGTAGGTCACTGGCCTTCTGCAAAAAATCAAAACAAAACAACAACAACAAAAAAAACCTATGGAGAGCCCCCAGGCCCTGAGTTCAAGTCCCAGGACTGACAAAACAAATAAAAAACACTACAGTGGACAATCAAGCCGTGGGCAACAATGAGTCACGATGGCTTCAGATCCTATACTCACTGATAAACAGTGGAGACCAAACATGATGGGCTTAACTTTTCTTGATAGAGGAGTTGCAGTTACGTGAGTCAGGTAAAGCGTGCATTTCCTTTTGGAAAATGTCACCCCTTCCCTTGCTCTCTACTAATTTTTCCCGCCCACCTCCCCCCCACCAGTTGTATAGTTCATTATCAACAGTGTCTAGGAGTACCACTGCTGCATTTGTTCATCCTTTGTCCCTACATTTCTGTGTCCCCCTTACCCTCCTAAAGACAGATAAACAAACAAGACAAAAGGAAAACAAAACCAGCAACAAAGAGAAAACCTCTTGTTTACATTTCCTTGAGTCCATTTCAGTAAATATTATTTCCTATCATCAGAAGCAAACAGGCTTCACACCTTTGTGATCCTTTGGTCTCACTGTGTGTGTGTGTGTGTGTGTGTGTGTGTGTGTGTGTGTGTGTGTTTTAACTTAGGGGTATCTCAAATTTTCTTAGGTCAATACTTTAGGCCTCTTAATTGACTTGTCTAATTTTCTAACTTCCTATAGCTACAGAAGTCCCACCTTCATCTCCCACTGGCTCAACCCTCAACGTGGGTAAAATACATTCATTACCTACCACTGAATGAGGTTCAGCACAGATCACCTGAAAACATGGCAAAACATGTTGCACTTTTTTTTTTGGTTGATCATGGAGCTTGAACTCTGGGCCTGGGCTCTTCAACTCAAGGCTAGCACTCTACCACTTGAGCCACAACACCACTTCTGGTTTTCTGGTGTTTGACTGGAGATAAGAATCTCATGGACCTTCCTGCCCCAGGTAGCTTTGAACTATGATCTCAGATCTCTGCCTCCTGAGTAGTTAGGATTACAAGCATAAGCCATTGGCTCCTGGCTCTATTGCTCATTTTATCTGAAGGAATTTGGAACATGGAAATGTGCATACTGAGACCTGAACTCAGGACCTTGGGATCCAGCGAGGCTTTTTCACTCAAGGCTGGAACTCTACTACTTGTGCCACACCTCCACTTCTAACCTCTTTTTCCTCCTGAAGGAGGCCCCAAGACCTCCAGATGAGAGGTGCACTCCTACACACACAGCAAAAAAGGATCTTTAGCTCTGAAATTGTGAGGGAATCCTGAGAGGGACCTCAAATACGGGCCTACTGCTTTCCCCTTTTATGTTGTTTTCCAGAACTCTCCACTCTAGTCAAACCTAGTACAATTCTCCACAAACTAAACTAAGTCTTAACTTTCTTGTGAAATCATCAGTGTCATACAAAACTTATATAAAAATTATTCAAAAACGTATTTAAAACTTATACAAACATATAAAATGTTATGCTTCTACCTTTTTTAACTGTCTTTTCCAAGTCTAGCTGACAAGATTGTGGCAAATGAACCTAGAATGATTAGAAAGAAAAAAAAAAAGATTCTTTTATACATCAAACTGGAATTTTCAGTGTCTTCTCTCTCAGGGACTAAAGTAATAGGCTCCAAGACATTCCCTTCTTCTTCTTCTTCTTCTTCTTCTTCTTCTTCTTCTTCTTCTTCTCCTTCTCCTTCTCCTTCTCCTTCTCCTTCTCCTTCTCCTTCTCCTTCTCCTTCTTTCTCTTCTTTTTTCTTTCTCCTCCTCATCCTCCCTTCTCTTTCCTTCCTTCGTTCCTTCCTCCCTCCTCCCCTTTCCTACTCCTCTTCTTCTTTATCTTCTTGGCTTCAGACAGCTTATTATTTGCAAAATTCGATACTTCCAACTCTCTATTTGGATAAATTTAACTCTCTCTGGACTACAAGGCATATGAGCCACATTCATGGGTTCATCTTCAAGGCTCTTCTCTGCTTCATTCTAACCCAGCCTCCTTCATCTACTGACTATTTACCAGAATGCCTGACTCGATCCTCTGGGGAAGCTATCATCTCCACTCTGGGGCCATGTAGATTGCACTTATATTTAATACACTGACTGAATTTTCTCTCCTAGTGAGTGGATTTCATTTTGGGTACCACCTATCTCTCTAACTCCGGTCCAAACTCTACCAGTACAGATTCTTTCTTTTTTATAGTTTCTTCAGTAGCTAGATGCAGAGCTTGAAGAGAGTGCTCAATAAAAGTTTCCTGACCAATCAGTACAAGATGTACATTGTATATCCTCAAAGTATAGAATTACATAGTCCCACACGCTCATCAGAACTTCTGAGGTATATGAAGTTAGCATCATGGTTGTGTAGGGGCAAGGGGCGTGGGAGCGCCATTACTGGGACTTAAACTCAGGACTTTGCATTTTCACTTGGCTTTTTCACTCAATAGCTGATGCTCTACCATTTGAGCCATGCCCCACCTTTAGCTTTTTGCTTGTTAATTAGAAATAAAAGAGTCCCATGTACTATTCTACCCAGATTGTCTTTGAACCATAAACCTTAGATCTTCACCTCCTGAGTAGCTGGAATATTAGGTGTATGTACTCGTACCTAGCTATCTTTAGATTTGAACAAATATATAATAATAATCAGCAGTTGTGATCATAATGTAATTGTCTACCTATAAAGTCTAATATATTTTTAATCTTTTACCACAGCAATTTAATGTAAACAATGCCTAAATTTAAGCTTATTTTCAAAATACTGAAAAGGCTTGCAAAGGCTTGTTTTCAACAGTACAATTACTGAGCCTAATGATTTTTTCACTTTAAAAGTTTTGAAATATATATTGATTTGGGAAGAGTAAAATAAAAGTGGAAGGGTTTGTTCATTAAAGTAAAATTATTTATGAAAACTGTCTCTAAATTGTGTTGTAGAAAATCTATGTGACTTAGAAGAAACAGAATTTTTAAGGAATATTCTGATTTGTTTAAGCAAGTAGTAAATATGGCTTGGGTGACTCAGAATTTGGTCAAAGGCAGAAATCTTGGAGACTCCTCCTGACTTTGCTGCTATTTTGAGCTAAAAGTTGTGGCAGACTGCTTACTTATCCCATGCTTCAGTTCCCTTATCTGAAAAATAAAGGAAATGGATTGGCTCAGCTCCAAGAAGTCTTCTGGTAAAGATCATGGTTTGGTTTTTGGTTTTGCTTTTTTTTTTGTTTGTTTGCTTGTTTCTTTGTTTTTTAGACAGTACTGGAGTTAGGTCTTAGGGATTCACATTCTTCCTTGGACTTTTCACTGAAAGCTGGTGCTTTATCACTTGAGACATGGCTCCATTTTCAGCTCTTTGATGGTTATTTGGATATAAGAGTCTCACAGACATTTCTGCCGGGGCTGGCTTTGAACTGCTATCCTCAGATCTCAGGCTCCAGATTAGCCAGGATGACTGATGTGAGCCACAGGCATTTAGCTAGTAATGATCATTTTAAATGATATTTCTTTGACTCAGAACTTTTTGTATAATACTTTGTTTAAAAAGACCTCCATACAAAAGCGGTGCTGTGGCTCAAAGTGGTCGGGTATTAGCATTGAGCAAAAAAAAAACTCAGGGACAGGTCCTAGGCCCTGAGTTCAAGCCCCATGACCAAAAGTAAATAAATAAATAAATAAGTTTATTTGTTTGGGGGAGGGTAAAGGGAAGCACAGAAATAGTGGGACAAAGGGCAAACTAATTCAGAAGTTATACTCATAGACACTATGTTGAACTACACAACTTGGAGGGGCAGGAGGACTGAGAGGGAAAAATTAGGAGAAACAAAGAAAGGACACTGTTCAAAATGAAATGTATTCATTCATACTTGACCAATGTAACTATAACCCTTCTGTACAAAACTCTTACAATAAAAATTAATTTAAAATAAAAAGAAAGAAACCAACAAACAAAAAAAGACCTCCGTGCTGTATGTTGAATTGTAATATCATATAACACAGGTCCCTGAAAGTGGAGTGGGGGATATCTACATAGCATAGGCTTTGGTTTCCCAGTCAGGGTACAGATCAACCTAAGTTGCAAAAGAAATCTACAAGCCAGGTGTCAGTGATTCACACCTCTAATCTTAGTTAATCAAGAGACTGAGATCTGAAGATTCTGAAGTTCAAAGCCAGCCCAGGAAGGAAAATCCATGAAATTCTTACCTCCAATTAACCACTAAAAAACGAGAAGTGGAGCTGTGGCTCAAGGGGTAAAGTGCTAGACTTGAGCAAAAAAAGCTCAGGAATAGTTCACAGGCCCTAAATTCAAGCCCCAGTAATAGATCAAAAAAGAAAAAAGAAAAGGAAAGAAGGAAGGAAGAAAGGAAGGAAGGAGGGAGAGAGGGAGGGAGGGAGGGAGGGAGGGAAGAAGGGAGGGAGGGAGGGAGGAAGGGAAAAGACAAAAGAAAGAGAAAAGAAAAAAGACTTGGATAAAGTGGCTCTCCTAAATGCATATCTATCTACACAGTTTATGGAAACTCCCAATTTCCATAACCAAATTTAAAATAAGCAAACTTTTCATACTAAGTTGATGTGAAGAGTGATATACGTTAATATAAACCAACTCCTGTACATCAGTGCTAAGACAGAGATGTGGTACTTCAGAGATAAGAAAGTCCATACGTCTTTTTTTCTTTAGGATGCCCAGGTTTAAAAGAATTTCAGACGGTCTAACTTTTCAAAAGCACATTGTTTCTGCTTAGGCAGACATTATCCTAATTTAAAAGGTGCACTGTACTCATAAATTGACATAGTGAATTGAAATTTTTTGTACAACTACATAAAGATAATACAAAATAAAAAAATAAAACAGCAAAGCCTAGAGTAGACATAAAACCTATGCAGAAATGTCTAACAGATAACAAAATTGAATAAGAGCCAGTGTGCTCAGGCTGTCACGAGAATGAGGCTGGGGCAGTAAGTTAAGCACTTGGAACTAAATTAAAGCCATAAAATGCTTCAGTGGATCCTTACATCTGATTGAAATTTACCACATAACACTGAACTCACAGAGGCCCAAATGTTGGTGCTGTTTTTCAAGATAGGAGTCAGTTTTAATGTCCACAACCAATGTAGCAATTCCAACCATGATTTCAGTCATGAATTAAGAAGGAAAAAAAGATTTTCATTTCTCCTTTCTTAAAGTCCTTCACGAAATTTGCAAGTAAAAGATATATTGCAATAAAATAAATGCAGGTGTGATGCCAAAGCATGAATGGCTGTTGCATATTTAACAAGAAGACAAGCACCAAAATAGCTACACCTGTAACCCTAGCTACTCAGAAAGTTGAGATCTGAGGATCATGGTTCAAAACCAGCTGCAGCAGAAAAGTCTGTAAAATTCTTAATCTGCAGTTAACCAGCAGAAGGTCAAAGCTGTGGCTCAAGTGGTAGAGTGCCAGCCTTGAGAACAGAAGCTAAGGAGTAGCGTCCCAGACCTGAGGTCAAGCCCTAGTATCATCACTAAATATAAAATAAATAAAATGTAAAGTAAAATAAAAAGTATAATAAAAATAAAAGTACAACAAAATAAAATACAAAGTACAAAATTAAAATAAAATATAAAATACAAATATAAAATGTAAAATTTAGGGCTGGGATGTAGCTCAGTGGCAAAGCGCTTGCCTAGCAAGTGCAACGTCCTAGGTTCGATCCCCAGTACCAAAAAAGAAAAGACAAAAAATAAAATAAAATGTAAAATTTAATTAAATATAAAATACTAAATAAAATATAAGGTGGCGTTGGTGGCTCATGCCTGTAATCCTAGTTACTCAGGAGGCTGAGATCTGAGGCTTGTGGTTCAAAACCAGCCCAGGCAGCAAAGTTCATGGGACACTTATCTCCAATTAACTATTAAAGAACCAGAAATGGTGCTGTGGCTCAAAGTGGTAAAGCACTAGCCTCAAGCACAAAAGCTTAGACAGTACCTACATATTGAGTCCAAGCCCCAGAACCAGCACAAACAACAAAATAAGTAAAAAGTAAATAAATAAATATGAAATATAAAATACAAAATTAAAATTAGTATAACAAGTTGGTTAACCACAAATTGTCATCATTTATCATATAATATCATGAGATCAACAAACATCAACAAATATAAAGATTTTGTCACAGCTTCTATTCTGGGTGTTTCTGGGAATGTAATATTGAATGAGACTTAGGGGATCTCCATTCAAATGGAAGCCATAAGTTGAAGTGCATTCCCAGGCAGGTACACTGGCCACCTGAGAAGTTTTACACGGCACAGAACACGTTTCCAGAACGACATGTTAGTTCTATAGGCAAGCATACTATTTGTATCAGCAACATATAGCACAGGCAGAATAGCCATCTTTTTTGTTAAAGTTAACAAAATATCATCTTTAACTGAGTTTGTTAGTCTGTTTAGCCATTGAATCCTGTAGGGCAAAAACATGAGCTATAATGATTGCAGTCTACTCTGGTTTAGTTTTTGAGTAATGTGACATGCAGTCAGTCTCACATACATGTGATAGGGTGAGTGTGGCTTATTTTCAGAAGCAGACAGAAGTGCTTACAGTTTCCAGATGTGCTAGAGTTTCTGCATGTCAGTAAATAAAAATATGGTGAGAATAGAATGCTAATGTTTCCTCCAATGGGAAAATGCAAAGATTTAGAGCTCTCTATGATGAAAAAGTTACAGCTTCAATTCCTACCATATTGCCAGAGTTGGCCTATCTCTGGGCTGCCAGCCGATAAGGATTATTAAAAAAAAAAAAAGAGCAAAAGAAAGGTGATTTATGAGAAAAGAAATAAAACTGTCCATGTTTTTCTTAAGAATGCTTTGACATTTTCCTGGTCCTCAGAATACCATGGCTTTGAGAGAAACATGGCATCTGGGATCTAAAAGCTGCCATATTTTTCTGCATTTTCTCATGTCATCTACCAATTTTACTGGAAAATCACAGCAATGCATATGGATGATTTTAAGTCTGGTGTCAAGGACTTTATTCATAAAAAAAAATAGGATTGAACTGATGAGTTTCAAACTGGAGAGCAAAAGTATAAACTTCCCTTGCACAATGTGGTTATTGCTGATGACGAACATGTTCATAGGAATTAATTGAACCATAACAGTGTCATCGTACAGGAGTCTCACTACTGTTAAAATAGTCAGCTCATTTTCCCGATAGCTTCTCCTGGCTGACTGGGTCACCTGGGGTGAGTGATCTCCAGCCTTCTGGGCCAGCACTTCCCTACGGGTGGTTTTCAAACTGTAGCCCCCTTCCAGAGAAATTTGGAAAAACTCTGTAAAGGTTTGTGCTCTGGGGCAAGTTTCCCAGGATTACCAAAATGCTGTGTGCCCTACTGCATTAAGGCCCTGAATGACACTTCCAAACCCCTCTACAATACTCCATGGGGCTTCCAGCAAAGCTAGTTCAATGCTGCGGAGTCTAGAGGATTAGTGATGCAAAAACTGTTCCCACGATCTTGTCTCAGTAACCTGTCCACATGCACCATCTAGATGTCTTCAGAGCTCCAGCATCTCAGATGTCTCCCGACTCAGGTGCTCGAGCACTGGGCTCTCTGGTGATGCACAGGGCCAGACCCTGTCTCTTTTACAGAGACAGAGTTTTGCTTGTGATGCATTGAAGCTCTCACCACTTACACATACAATTCACCAGACAATTTACATGCTACTAACTGTGGAGCTACATGCTACTAACTCACCTACTGAGATGTAGGCTTTTAATAAAACCCAACAAATTGCTCATTTAATAATACAGAAGTTGGCCTGGCTCTGGTGGCTCACTCCTATAATCCCAGCTACTCAGGAGGCTTATGTGAGGATCTTGGTTAGAAGCAAGCCAGGACAGGGAAGCTTGCAAGACTTTTATCTCCAAATAATCACCAAAAAGTTGGAAGTGAAGGTGTGGCTCAAGACCTACAAAGTTAACCTTAAGGGACAAAAAGCAAAACAAAAGACAAAAAATCTCAAAGAAAACTTTTAGGCCCTGAGTTCAGGTCCCAGGACTTGTACCAATAAAAATAATAGTAGTAATAGTAGAAATAATAATAATAATATTTTCATAGAGTAGCAAAGGAATTATTCAAACCACTTAACAAAGTTGTAATGCACTTACACTTACCTGAATCTGTAGCTGAAATTAACAAAACAAAATGTTCCTTTGTCTCCCTATCCAAGCTCTGGGTCACTCTTAGTTCTCCACTGGCTGAAAGTGTGAAGGCCTGCTCTTCGTTACCGCCACACAGAACATAGGAGAGTTTGCTGTTTTGTCCCTGGTCATGATCTGTTGCCACCACCTGTAAAACAGCATGATACGCATGATGGATGAGAGTAAACAAGTTCTGAGGCCTACCGTGAAATGAAATACAACATCCAAAAGATGATGAGGATGAAATGTCTTAACACAATTTCCAAAATATCCCTTAAATCGCAAAATAAAAATGCCAAAAAAAAAAAAAAAGAGAGGATGTGCCATGCACACAGATGTACACAAAAAATTTGCAGAAAACAGATGTGCAGTCTTTCTGGAAGTTTCATGAAAACTGCATTTTCATAGCAGTTTCAGGGAGAGATTGCTCACAAAATAAATATTTATGGGCAATACTTATGACCATTTTTTCAAACCCTGACATCATTTTATGTAAATAGAATGCAGAGATCATTTCCACGGTGAAACAAAAGTTTACAATACACACAGGCATAAGTACACATAATACAATTGCACACAAAGGAACACAGCTGAAATGCGATGTTTAATCTATAAAATCAGTATGCTTTAGATGTCATGATAGCAGACTGCCCTTTGTGAGATGAGCTGTATTCACATTATCCAGGAGCGCGTGAGGAGAAGGAGTTTGTCCAGGAGCTACCCTACCACTCACCTGAAGAATGGTTCTGGGAAGTGTCCCCAGATTTTCGGGGACATGGACGGAGTAAGGAGACAGCTCGAATGTGGGAACGAAGTCATTAACGTCCAGTAACACCACCCTGACGGTGGAGGTGTCCGATCGGGGGGTGCTGCCCCGATCCGTGGCCTGGACGGTCAGGAGGTACACGGGGATCCGCTCTCTGTCCAGGGGCCTGGCCACTGTGATGGCACCGGTGACCGAGTCGATGCGGAAGTCCTGGTGGGCATTCCCATCCACGATGCTGTAGCGCACCTGCCCGTTGGGGCCCTCGTCGGCGTCGGAGGCAAAGACCTGCAGGATGTCGGTGCCCGTGAGCGTGTCCTCGCTGACCTCCACCGCGTGCGCCGCGCGCACGAACGCCGGGCTGTTGTCGTTCACGTCCAGCACGGTGACCGCCACCTCAGTGGATGCGGACTGCGGCGGCTGCCCTTTGTCTGTGGCCACCACGGTCAGCGTGTAGTTCGAGGCGGCCTCTCGGTCCAGCTCCGCGGCCAGCCGCACCTGGCCGTCGATGGTCCCGATGCTGAATGGCCTTCCCGCGGGATGCAGCAGCGCATACTCGATGTAACTGTTGGGGCCGCTGTCCGGGTCTGCGGCCTGCGCTGTGAACACCACGGTGTCCAGGGGGGTGTTCTCCGGGACGTACGCCAGCTTCGGCGAGAGGAACGCCGGCGGGTTGTCGTTCACGTCCAGCAGAATGATGGAGACGTGTGCAGTGCTGGTGAACCTGGGGGCCGGGGGCGTGGGCAGGTCATGCGCCTGCACCACCAAGTTGTAGAAAGACTGACTTTCTCTGTCCAGGGCTTTCAGGACTTTCAACGCCCCGTCCTTGTCCACTGCGAACTGCCCGAGGCTATCGCCCGAAGCAATGCTATAAGCCAGTTGAGAGTTGATACCTGGGAATTGAAGGGGAAGGAAAATCAGACACATTCCGAAGACAGAATTAACACCCAAAATGCTGACAAGCCCTTATGTTTAATGATGCCGTGTGTCTAAACACACTTTATGGCTACACAGTTGGACTTCCTTCATGAATAACAATATAGCACTAGCTGAGAGCTTGTGGCTCATATATAAATATATATCTGTAATCCTAGCTACTCAGGAGGCTGAGAACTGAGGGTTCCAGTTCAAGGCCAGCCTGAGCAGGAAAGTTTATGAGGCTCTTATCTCCAATGAACCACAAAAAGCAAGAAGTGAACATGTGGCTGAAATGGTAAAGCACTCTCCTTGAGCAAAACAATAACACTCAGGGACCATGTCTAGACCCTGAATTCAATCCCCACAGTCAGCACAGAAGAAAAATAAAAACTAAACTACAGACACTCATTTTTCCTGGTAACTTTTGATCTGAGAAGATGTTTACAATCTAGGGAACCAATGACCTACAACTTGTTATTTACTCCACCATCAAAATGCTAAAATATGAAAGCAAAGAGGAGACAAGTATTGCCGGAGACACATATTGCCTACGCTTATTCTTTTTCTGTTGCTATCACAGATCCTCCTGGTCTAACATGAACCATGCCACACACTGTATTATTAGCCAAACATTTATAACATCAGTAATTTATTGAGGCTGACATGAATTTTCAGAGAAGAGTAATAAAACGTTCCGATGTGTCACATTAGTCATGGGGGCACTAAGTCTACTTTTACATTTCTTGTCAGAACCAATAAATACTTTTTAATTCCTATGAAGCATCTGGCTAAGTAATGGCCTTTGAGAAAAATAACCCTCTCAACTTTTATTACACATATACTAAGTTTTTAAAAAGCACTCCTTCAAAGAATTGTTAATAGTAAAATTATACACGAAAGTCTCCAAATATAACTGTCCGTTCCATAATTGGGCTATAGTTAGGAAATATCTTTTATCCCCTAAGAATCGATGACACTTTCTAAGTTAAAAAAATAATTAAATTCTCATTTTTTAAATGATTGTAAAAATTCTTATGCTTATGTAGAAAATGTCTCCCCTGGTGGTTTTAGTAAGCCATTGGACAGGAAGTTAGTAAAAATAGGCAGAGAAGAAGTGTTTTATTCATAACCCCACAATGCCACTGGCATTTTTATGGATTATTCTAACAAAAATGTTTAATTCTGGTGCTAGGGAATGCCTATAGAGTAATATGAATTGGTTATAAATAAATAGCTCCAATATTGCTGAAGTTAATTTCAGATACTTCAGTTTCCAAATTCCATCTTTGAGAATGATACTCATGCTTTACCAAGGGTCTTATAGAACACTCTATCTCATTGCTCAACTTCTCTCTTTCTCTCTTCTCTCCCCTCTTTCCCATTTCCCTAAGTCTTTTCTCTCTCCCTCCTCTATCTTCTTTGTCTCTGTCCTCTCTCCCTCTTTCTTTCTCTTTTTTCCTCTCTTCTCCCCTCTTTCTCTTGTTCCTTTCTCATAACTCTCTTTTCTCTTCCCTCCTTTCTCCCTTTCTTCTCTCTCAATCACTGTCTCTCTTATCTCTCTATCTTAATCTTTCTCTCTCTTCCTGCCTTCTCTGTCTTCTCTCTCTTTTTTCTCCTAGTTTGAATTTTCCTCTCTGTCCTCTCTTCCTTCTCTCCTCTCTCCCCTTTTCTCTCCCTTTCTTTTTCTCAATCTGTCAATTTCTCTTTATTTTTCTCTTTCCCCTCTCGCCTCTCTCACTTTTTCTTATTTCTTTTCTCTCCTTGCCACCTTTCTTTCCTCCTCCTTTTCTGCCCCACTCCTCCTCAGTATTCTATGGATACAGGAGTTAACTTTTGCCTTTTTCTTGGATCTCACCAATTTTCTTTCTCTCCATTCTCTCTCTCCATCTCACTCCAATCCTTATCCCCTCTATTTCCCTCTTTCCATTTATCTCTCCATTTCTCTTTCTATGCCTCTCTTTCTGTCTTTGTCTGTCTCTCTCATTTTTACGCTTAAAAAAATAAAGCCATATTACTCTTTTCCTGTAATTTCATTGTCTCTACTTACTGTCCTATTTCTATAGGATGATATGTAGGAAAAATATTCAGAAGATAACTTTTAGGCACTGGTTTATTGACACAGAATTTCTTGAGTAAGCACTGGTTATGTAGATCTTCAGAAAAGTAGTTATTCCACTCAGTATGAGTTGTGGCCTTTAATACTTACAACTTAAGACCATTGTCATGTTAATAAACATTAGAATCAGAAAAAAATCACGGATAAATATTGAGGACAAAGGTCAACCTAGAAGCAGGAGAAAAATATTAAGATCCAATAAAACAAGATCAACACCAGCATCATTCCTTGTCATAAATACCACAGGTTTGGGAAATCAAGTTTCATATACATCAATATAGAAAGTATCAAATATGATTCTATGTTTGTGGGTGGATGAGGGAATATTAAAGAATCTAGTTACTTTCAATGGCTTTTCAAAGACATTGTCAAAGAAAGCCCAGCAACACACTTTGAGCTCCCTGCTCTCTTGAAACCCAAACTCACATGTGATTATTATTTAAAACATTATAAAAAACACTACAAATAACACTGAGGAGAAAAGATTTTAAAAAATTAGTTCTCTGAAAACATGAGACTTTTTCATATCTAAGATCCAAAGATGTTAGATATACCCACGACATTTTGCCTAGTTATAAAAGGCTACATAAATCTATAGCAATCTGAGTCATTAAACCATAGGTCTGAATCCTGGGCCTACAGGGCTGCGGCCTCCTTAAGTCAACAGCTAAACTGCAGCAAGCAAAGAATACGATACTGAGATTTTATAGCCTAATCGTAAATGGCAGAGCAATCCCTTCTAAAAGAGGGAAATGGGTGCTGGGATGTGTTAGTAAGGGAAGCAATAAATATACAACTTCTACTTGAATTATGAAAATGAAACTGATTATAAATTTAATTCAGAATGATAAATGAACAAATGATTACAATTAGCACCGAAAAACCAACATAAATAGCCCAATACTTTGCAGAGAATCCTGCAACATGAAGAAGCAGTTCATCCATCAGGAAACAAATTTTAGAAATTACAGACTATGGAAACTTGCTAGATTTATTTTGTTTTAAAGAAAAGGGCATTGTATTCTTGGCAAATAAGGAACTTCAGCAGTGTGTTCCCCATCAAAAAATGTCCATAGATAAATTAAAATTCAAAATTCTCCCTTAACATTTGTGGTCTATAAAGAAAATAAAGCCTTGATCTTTTTATTTTACCCTTGATTTTTGCATCCAAGATCTGAACCATAAAACAATAAATGCATTTGTTTTTAACTTTTAGATTTGACCCCAAAATGTTGAAACTTGAATACAGTGGGTTTTTATGGTCCACCAGATCTTTCAACTGAAAAGAGGTTGCATTTCAAACCATTTGTATTCAATTTTCTGAAAAGCATTTAGGTCCTTGACTTAGTTTTAACGGGTGTGTGTGTGTGTGTGTGTATGTGTGTATGTGTGTGTGTGTGGGTATGCCTGTGTATTGCTGTATGGGTACATGTATACATATACTCATTTATATTTGAGTAATAGTTCAGATCTAAGGAGCATAATACATAAAACACAGAAACAGCCTAACATCACTGACTCATACCTGTAATCCTAGCTACTCAGGAGGCCAAGATCAAACGTTAGAAGCCAGCCTGAGTAGAAAAGTCCTCATTCTTGTCCAGTTTACCCAAAATAACAATAATGATGAAAGAGAAAAAAGGATGTGGAAGTATGGTTCACGTGGTAAACCATCAGCCTTGAACAGAGAAAACTAAACAAGACTAAGAGATTCTGAATACAAGCCCTAGTACCAGAACAAAGAATAAATAAGTGCATTAACAGATAATAGATGAAATAAATGATATATGTACATAAATACATAATGTAGATGATAAGATGCACTTAAGAACTACAGATACATAACTTTATATTATGAAGTATATATGTATTCATAACTACAAATATTGCCTTAATATGTGTGCAAAAATTGGTATGTGTCCACAGAACTAGTTATGATGAAGCAGCTCCCGGGGCCATTGGAACCCTGCTCTAAGCATTCAGGATACAATTATTCAGACATATTAGCATTATTATTATTACAAGAAGCAGTCTTAAGATAATATCAATCCTGGATATTTTTATGAGGCTCTAATTTCTCGTAATTTTCCCCAATGTACTTTCTAAACTATATACAGAGAAGCTTCGAGATACTAATTATCTATTTATGAAACTCATAAAGAATTTGCCTTAGACTTATGAAATGATGGTATAACAATAAGTACTACATTCCAAATCTCTACAGAAAGAATCTATTTAATATGTTAGACTTATCTTAATACTGAACTTTTGATCTAGAAGGTCAGTATGCCCCCTCACTATGAACCCTTGAAGCAGTGCTTAAGATTAATTTATTAATATTGAAATATCTAACTAATATTAATTGTGGGATAACTAGAGAATTGAGTGTCACTGTGTTGGTAATTTTATAAGCAAGTTTGTTCTTATCATTATCCTTAAAGTTCAAAAAAGTAAGAACTATGTCCTATATTTTAGGTCAAGGTACAGGAAATTACCCTGATAAAAGCATTCAAAATGAAAACAATGGGTAAATGTAGCTTAAAACATTTATGCAACACAATTAAAGGGGAAAAATCCATTTTAAAATGTTTTGGAGTCAGCCAGTAATATATACTTGTAGTTACATGTGAGTGGAATATTCCAAAGCATGCTTTTCCTTCTCTTTTCCCAGTTGCCCTGCATTTTAAGTTATGAGTCTAAATGGAATGTATTTGAAAATAGAGACAATGCTTTGAAACATAAGGATCTCTGACTAGAATGGAAAACTCTCACCATAGAATTATACAAATATATAGTGTTGTAAATATTCATGATCAGGGAACAGAGAAGATAAACAAAGGTTATGATAATAGGGAGAAATAATCCAAATTAAACATTAGCATCAACTGTGCATGAGCATTCTAACTGGAGCCAACCTGCACATTTTAGAAATACCAAGTATCATCTTTGGGGGTGTGTGTGTGTGTGTGTGTGTGTGTGTGTGTGTGTGTGTGTGTTAGTCCTGGGGCTTGAACTCAAGGCCTGAGCTCTGTCCCTGAAAATTTTTGCCCAAAGCTAGCACTCTACCATTTGGCCCATAGCTCTACTCCAGGGTTTTTCTGGTTAATTGGAGATAAGACTCTCACAGACTTTCCTGCCCAGGCAGTCCTTGAATCCAGCCTCCTGAGCAGCTAGGATTAAAGGTATATAACCCATTGGTGCCAGGCCATACTTATTATGTTTTTTACTACCAAGGATTATAATAATCATAATGTTAGAGCTACATCTGTTTCACATATATTCAGGTGCCTGATTCTACCCTATGTTTGGATAAAAGGAGTAGATTTCAAAATGTACTCAGTCAAAAGAATTCTAAAGAAAAGCAATCCCAATTCTGTTTATTAAAATATACATCAAATATGTCTTTTACCTCAATATCTTCCTAAGTGGTATTTCTATACGCCCCGGAAGGAGAACTAAGAATAGGGAAGAATGAACATTGAGGTCGATTGTACAAATCATCTACATCAGTAAGAACCAGGAAATTCTAAAGTTACGGTTGGTGTGCCAAGTTCAGAATCCAGATGCTCAGACTAGAGATAGATTTCCTCTCCAAAGTCCTGTGCTTTGTTTTATGGACTGGATCCAATGGGAAGGAAAACAAGATATGCTAACTAACCCTCTGAATAATTCAGTGAGACACTGATAATCTATGCAATATTGGCATCAATAATGCTATAGTACCAGACACGTGCATTTATAAAATAGGTTATAGAAGAAAGGCTAAGGGAGAAAAGTGTTTTAAAAAAAAAAACAAAACAAAACTAAGTGTCGCAAGTGCTCTGGCAATAAGTACACATCAAATGTGTGTACAGATAATTTTTTTGATTTTATGCAAGCATTTTATAAATCATAAGTTAAATGATCTGAAGCCTCTCTTCTACATAAAATATTACTATAATTTTGTATTAATACTATATAATTTAGGGTGGAGGTTCACTCTAGTGGTAGAGCACTTACCTAGCAAGTGCAAGGCTATGAGTTCAATCCCCAGTACCCAAGACCAAATACTACTTATGTATGCTTTACAACTTGAGCCAAGCCCTCACACCCATGGTTTCCTTTTGCTTCCTAGTTTTATTCTTTTCCAGTTTAAATAATCTATGCAAGCATAAATAATTTTATTTATGTAAGTGAAATTTACCAAAAATTTAGTTTATGACTTCTACTTTACTAACTTGAAATATTGCTATAGATTCAGTGTGAAAACAAAATATGACATTGGCAAATTGATACACATGGTTATTGTGTAACATTATTAGAAAATATTTAAATTATTTAGATTTAAAGTTCTTTATAGTTAAATTATAATACCACTTCTCCCCCATTTTATGTGTGTGTAGGTGTGTGTGTGTGTGTGTGTGTGTGTGTGTGTGTGCCCACAGAATAGTTAGGGCAAATAAACATATAGATAAATATATAAATACTTAAATATAACACAAACCTCTGGGCAATGGTGGCTCATACATATGATTATAAGCTAGTTAGGAGGCTGAGATCTGAGGATCATGGTTCAAAGCCAGCTTAAGCGCACAAATCCATGAGACTCCTATCTCCAATGAACCAACAAAAAGCTAGAAGGAAGTTATGGCTCAAGTAGAAGAGCACTAGCTTTGAACAGAAAAGCTAAGCAAGAGCAGGAAGCTCTAAGTTCAAGCTTCAGTCCACCAGCAAAAAATAAATATGTAATTAATCATAAATTATTATAATCAAATCCTCTATTGTTATATTATTATACAATATAATATATTGCATAGATCATTAATATTAAGATATATTTATATAGCGTAATAATATATGATATATCATATAATTGCACTATTACATTATATGTACATATATACATACATATATGTGTATATTCAGCATATATATGTGCATATGTATCTATGTACACCTATATGTATATGAATATATATGTATGAATATATATGTATCAGGTTTTGATGACTTTTTAGGCCATACTTAGTAAATCACATACCATCATCTGCATCGGTAACGTTAAACACCAGGACAGTAGAGCCTGGAGGCAGATTCTCCATCAAGGAGGTGCTGTACGAACTGAGGCTAAAGACGGGTGGGTTATCATTGACATCAAGTATGTTGAAGTAAACTCTAACAGTAGCAAATTGTCCCCCACCATCTTCTGCACGAACACTGAGGATGTAATATTGCTGTGCTTCATAATCTAATACTCTGGTCAAATTGAAGACTCCAGTAACAGGGTTCAGAAAAAATATTCCATCTTCATCATCTTCATTCACAATGTATGTAATTTCTCCATTCACACCGGAGTCATCATCAGTAGCTAAAATAGCTGCTACCAAGGAACCTGTTGAGAAGAATAAACGAATGGACTAAAATTAACAGAGCAAGGGTAATTGAGAAATTACTAACTGAATATATGGAGTCATCGGAAAGATACCCTGTGAAGATGCTGTTCACACAGTACTACAGAATTCCACATTGTCATCCACACCAGCCTTTCCACATATCTGAAAACCTGTATCATATGAGATACCCTGTGGCTGGGATTTTCCCATAAATGTCTTTTAGAATGAATCCTACTTCTGTTTTCCACTAGGCACTACCAATTGTTTTTAATCTTTTAATGATCATTAAGTAGTTGTACAAAGGGATTTTAATTCAACATATCAGTTTCTGAGTACAATGAATCTTGACCAATGTCTCCCCTTCCATCTTCTCCCCCTTCTCTCTCACCTTCACCCCTCCCCTCAAGTCACCTGGCTCCATGCTCACATGTGTACCCTGAATATTGTGATTGCATTTGCACACTCTTCTTCTCTTCATTGACACTACCAATTTATAAACTTAAAAATTGATTCAGTGTCTGTATATTGAAGCTTATTAGTCTTGTAAGAAACTGTAGATTTCACACAATAATGCAGGTAAATGCTGAGCAGATTGCACAAAGTTTCTCTTGTTATTGTTATAATTCAGACAAGACATGAGCAACTCATTTTTGGAAACAAATGGACAATTCCAAGGGTAAAAGAGTTCTCTCTGTGCTCAATTTCTTTGTCAATGGAATGTCAAAAACCTATACCTTAACATGCAAGCTCATTCCGAAGGTAAATCAAAATAATATTTCAAAATTTAGATAAGATTTTCTACTCTATTGTTATGGTACCAAGGTGTGTGCGCACATACACACACACACACACACACACACACACACACACACACACTGGAAACAAGGATACTAAGTTCTCAGATTGTACAATAACAGTACAATATGTTACAAGTGAGAATCCAAAAACATTTCTTGACTACTTGTTTATCTTGAGCCACAGGCAAGAAAACTAAAGAAATGCTTCTACCAGGATTATTGATTGCTTTTAACAGTGCAAGTGTGTCAAGCCATGATAAGTTAATCCATTTGCCCTGAGCCACTCAGCTACAGTTGATTCCTGGTAATTCAGAAATGAGCTTCCACATAATTTGCTATTTCTATACATAGGAACACAATCATATCAGTTTTAAGAACCGAAATTAAGGGTATCAAGACAGGTTACTCAAAACCCTAACAAATATTTCTAGGGACAGAAATATCATAATTAGTCATCAGATAAATATTAACCTCATTTGCTCTCAAACAACCCCCCCAGAACCTAGCAATTTGTTCACTAATTTCACCAAAAAAAGTTAATTAACAGATTCAAAAATTCAACATATAATATATATAAATAGTATTACAGATATATGTGATATATTAAGTATGTGATATATTAAGTATAGATATATTAAGTATATATGTGATATATTAAGTATACATGTAATATATGTAAAGCAACTGGTATATATGTAATATATTATGTATGTATATAATAACTGGTAGAATGTAATAAGACTAGTTACTAATTAGTATGTCCCATGATTATTGCCAAAGAAAACTGTTAACAAAGTGGCCTGAAGGACAGGCAGGTCACCTACCAGGACTAGTGTCTTCTGGGATGTCAAAAGAATACACGGGCCGGGAGAACTTGGGCGTGTGGTCATTCACGTCGCTGATGGTGATATTGATCCTCATGTCTGAGGACTGCAGCCCGTCATCAGCTCGCACCAGCAGGGAGTACTTGGAACGGCGCTCCCTGTCCAGCCTCTTGGTGGCTATGAGGTCTCCAGATTCAGGGTCGAGGCGGAAGCTATCATCAGCTCCACTAATAATAGCGTATGTGACCACAGCATTGGCACCCTGTGGCCAAAAACAAAACAAAACAAAACAAAAACACCAGGCATCTGAGCAGGAGAAGCAGAACAGTTGGACCATTGTTTCTCTCATTTCCTCTACCATATTGTTGACCAAGTGAGGTTGAGGCTTTCATTTCATAGGATATAATCAGACTTCAAAAGGAAAACTTAAAGAACATGCCAGTTTGTACACTGAAAATTTATAAACACCAGTGAAAGAAATTACAAAAGAGTCAAAGAAATAGAAATATATTTGTAACATAATGTTGTTAAAATGTTTATAGTACCCAAAGGAATCTACAAATTCATTTCAATCTTTATCAAAATGCTAATGATATATGTGTGTCCACGTGTGTGTGTGTGGGGGTGGTGCTTGGACTTGAACTTGCTGTCTCCAGCTCTCATTTAGCTTTTTTTGCCTCAAGGCTAATGCTCTGCCACTTTAACCACATTTCCACTTCTAGCTTTTTGCTGGTTAATTGGAGATAAGAGTCTCACAGCCATGGCTGCCATGGCTGGCTTCGAACTATGATTCTCAGAGTAACTTTACATAAATGTGAATAAGTGGCACTTGGCTTGAAAGGCATTTTTTATAGTGATGAGAATTTTTAATTCATATGGATTCAAAAAAGACTTCAAAGTAGATGAAACAATGTTCAGAAAGAAAAAAGAATTCTAAGTATTTTAAAATCAGTTATTGATTTCAAAATAGACACAAAGCTACAGTATTTAAAGCAATATACTACCAGCATCGTCAGATAGTTCCACCAATTGAGCTGACTAGAAAGCCAAGAAATAAACTCATGCCTAAAAGTCAACTGAGCTTTGACAAGGATGCTAAGAATGCACAGTGGCTAAGAAATAGTCTTTTCAAAAAGAGTTAGTAAAAATATATATACGTATAAAAATGTTGACATAAAAATCAATTCCAAATGGCTTAAACACTTCAACAGAAGACCTGAAACTATATACTCTAGCAGGAAAAATAAGAGAAAGCCTGCTTCCCCAGCCACAGGGGACTTGGCAGTGATTTCATGGCTCTGACCAGCACAGGCAACAAAAACAAAGAAGAGACAAGTGACAATAGCAAGATACAAAGTTTCTGCAATGTAAAAAGCAAAGAAAATTAAAAGGTAAATCATGGAATGAGGGTAGTATTTTTAAAGTTGATATATCTGATAAAAGGTTAATTTCTAAACTATATGAGCAAGAAATAAAAATCTAACAATCTAATTACAAAAGGAAGTGGGCTCAAATAGACATTTTTCCAAACAAGGTATAGAATAGGCCAACAGAAGTTGGTTGTTTGTGGCTGACACCAGTAATCCTAGCCACTTGAGAGGCTGAGATTTGGGAAACAAGGTTCAAGGTTAACCCAGGTAGAAAAGACTATGAGATTCTTATCTCTAATTAGCCAGCAAAAATGTGGAAGTAGAGGTGTGGCTCAAGTGGTAGAGTTCCAGCCTTGAGTGAAAAAGGAAAGTGAAAGCAGGAGGCCCTGAGTTCAAGCCTATAACTGGCACAACACACACACACACACACACACACACACACACACACACACACACACACACACACACATACTATGGTTGTCTCTGGACAAGCAGAAGAAAGTCAGGGACATGAGCATTCACACCCCCAGTAGATTCCTTTTAAAATTGAGACACTAGTTAATTACACACAATCCTACTCCAAGTGTATGGATTTCAAGCCTATACCTGCCAAAGTCATCTTGTATACTCAGGAAAGGGAAATTAACCTGCTGGACAAATGGAGAGTCTTCGATGGGCAGGGAAGGAAGTAGCTAAGAGAGAGGTCATGCTGAGTTATTTATTTTAGGGAACCTAATGGAATGAAGAGGTGGCTGGGTTTTGTAGAAGGGACTTTCTGGTCACTGTAGACTATGGAGAATGAGTCCGGTATGCATGAATGTGCAGAGAGAGGTGCTTGGTTTTCTTACTTTGATGTGCTTTTAGTGCAGATTTTTAATCCATGACAAGAAATCAAACTAAACTATTAAATTATGGAAATATTCTGCACAATCTCAAATGTAACCCAAATGGCTTGCATGCTGCCGACACAAAACCTTCATAGCATTTTAGCTGGAAGTAAGCTTTTAAGACTATCATTATTATTGACTTCACAGGAGCTAGAGGAAAGAGGTGATGAGCAGAACTTGTATCTAAAAGAGATTTGGGGCTCTGTAATTCCAAAGTGCATTAAAGAAACAGATTATAAGCCCCTATTCTGTGGGATGAAACAGAGGTAAGTTCTTCCATTTTCCCAGGTCCTTGAGATATGAGCCCCAAAAACTACAAGCTACAAGCTAGAAAGGCTGTAGAGGGAGGAGAAAGGTCACAGAGCATTCATTAGGCGTTTCCTTGAGTTCTAGACCTGCCTGATTACATCACTTCAAGGGGATTAATAAATTCAACCTTCCAGGCGCTCAGTGAGCTAAACATCATTTCCATGGCCATCTTGATGGTAAGTGACTTAGATGCAGGGATCAAATCCTGGCTCTGTCCCTTTGGAATTCAGAATATGAATCTGTGTGAACCAGCAGGAGTCAGAGGACAAATTGGTAACACTAAAACATAATTAGATACAGAAGTAACTAATAATCATATGTGTAGATTTTCATAAATATTCTTGAACAATCAGGTATGATGAAGTGAAAGAAAAGAAAGGAACCCATTTAAGTTTGGAATTACTATGTCATGAATTTGGAGAAGATACTTATTGAGGAACACAGAGAAGAAGGACATGCTTGGATACAAAAGAAATTACCAAGGAAAATTTTATCTGCTGTCTGTTCTGTGTTCGAAGGACAATGCCAAAGAAATGACTGTCTAGGAATTTCAGATGTGGGACGGTTACTTGAGAAAATTATCTGAAGGTGTGTATGGAGGTGTCTGCTCCATTCACAAGTGTTATTGAAAATGTAAATAAAGGGGCTGGGAAGGTGGCTCAGTGGTAGAGCGCTTGCCTTGCATGCATGAGGCCCTGGGTTCGATTCCTCAGCACCACATAAGCAAAAAGAAAAAAGCCAGAAGTGGCGCTGTGGCTCAAGTGGTAGAGTGCTAGCCTTGAGCTGAAGAGCTGAGGGACAGCGCCCAGACCCAGAGTTCGGGCCCCATGACCGGACCCCCCCACAAAAAAGAAAGAAAATGTAAATAAAGAGAAAAGGCAAGAAACGACCTAAGCATGAAGATTATTATTGATATTTGAAGAATGGGAGACGCAGAAACAGAGACAGATGCAGGAAGGGTGACCAAGGAAATAGCCTCAAAGAAGGTACCAGAAGGCTCAGAGTGCCCTCAGATGTAGCAATGATAAAGAAACTAGGGAGAAATAGAAGGTCATGAAGGACAGTAATTTCACCATGTTTTAGAGTATTAAATTTCTTTCATTCGCTCTCTCTGTCTCTGTCTCTGTCTCTCTGTCTCTGTCTCTCTGTCTCTGTCTCTGTCTCTGTCTCTCTCTCTGTCTCTGTCTCTCTGTTTCTGTCTCTGTCTCTGTCTCTCTCTCTCTCTCTCTACCAGTACTGGAGCTTGAACTCAGAGTTGCAATCCCATTTGGCTTTGTTTGCTGGGGCCCTATCACTTGATCCACATCTCTATTTCTGGCTTTTTGCCGGTAAAATGGACCCAAGAATCTCAGACTTTTCTACCTCGGCTGGCTTTCAACCATGATCCTCAGTTCTCAGCCTCCTGAGTAGCTAGGATTATAGGCACTCAGCAACAAATCACTTTCTTCTTGTAATTGCAAAACAACTACATATAGGCATCATGTATGTAAATTATGACTAAAATTAAACATTCACTGTGTTGGTTGAAATATAATCTTGTGGGCCTTATTTTTAGGGTAGACTATTCCATTAATTACTTTTATGGCTTTTGAATACAGGTTTTACCGATGTTCCTTGATTAAAACCAAATAGGGTTGTAGTTAAGATTTAATTAATGCATGCTAAAAACTTACATTGAGGGGCTGAGAATATGGCTTGGTGGTAGAGTGCTTGCCTAGCATGCATGAAGTCCTGGGTTCAATGCCTCAGTAACACATAAAAAGAAAAGGCCAGAAGTGGCACCGTGACTCAAGTGGTAGAGTGCTAGCCTTGAGCAAAAGAAGCTCAGGGACAGTGCCCAAGCCCTGAGTGCAAGCCCCAGGACCGGCAAAAAAATTATATAGATACATATATACCTATATATATATATATATATATATATATACATACATATATATATATTCAAAAAGCCTTCAAGAGAGAGTATAGAGCTATGTTAACTTTTTACTATTATTCTTAGAAGAGAAACATTTGACAGCTTCCAAATGAGAATAAGGTAAGAGCTTCCTTGAATCCCTAGGAAAATATGGTTTTGGGGTACCCAGTTATAAGAAACCCTTTAACAGCTACTTTCTACTGAGAAGCACTGACTCCTGGCATGGGCCCACAAATTAACCAGCAGCAGGATAATGGCTCCACACCCCAGGTGCCTCCTTTTGTACCTGTGTGCAGAGTCCTGAACCAGTCTCTCCTCAGTCACTTTGCAATCATCTTGAAAGGGCAGAACTTATCGCTGATCAATCACATCTTTTAGGGGGATTTGAACTACTACTAAGAGGGCATCAAGCCCCCACAGGACAGATCACCAGCAATAATCACTTATGTATTCTGACTGTAACAACTCCTGTGGGAGCTTTCCCCATACAAGAGCTGAGGTGACAGCCAGGCCCTGCCTGTCAGGGGAAGACTCTTCACTGCTTCCATCACTCACTCCCTGCCCACCCCACCTTCCATGCCTGTTTAAGCGGGTGTAATTTTCCTGAAGATGGCTGAAGATATACTAAAGTGCTTTCTTCCTACAGCTGCCATGTAGTAAATCTCTGCCTCTCACTAGGCCTCTTGATTTGGCCTGTAGGAGGCCAGGGGCTAGGCCTGACCATCAGGGTCCTGGACTGAGGCTACAAACTCCAATTTCACTTATAAATTATTGATCTTGACATTGAGGTCCAAGTAATTTTGGAGCTTTAGACTTGAGAAATTGCCTTTTGATCTAACTATATTTTATCTAAGCCACGTTTGTACTTTTTCCATAATTAGCTTAAAGAAGTTTATTAATGCACTCAGAATAGTAAATCTCAAAAGACTAATTATGCTGGATTAACACATGCACAACTTCAGGGCTTTGCTATCACCCATCACTTGTCCTTTTTGTTTCTTTTATGTTCAAGTACATAAGGGAATGACTTCTAATAGTCCAAGGCAAAAATATTCCTTCTTTCAAATTTATAAGGAGTGACATTTGCAATCTTTTTATTCTGCTTTCTCAAAGCCAATTTTTAAATTTAATAAAGTGAAAGCCTCCCAACTATTTTAATTTAATAATGAAATAGCTGACTTTAACACACTGCCCACGTTTATCTTGTATACTCAGGTGTACATGACTCTCTAACATTTTTATTGTAATTTTATGGCTTAACAAAACCATCCAACATCAATTTGCAATTCCTAGTATCTACTATTTTAATCTGCTAGGAATATTATTATTATTATTATTAGAATATTCTAGCAAAGCTCAGGTATGACGGATGCTATATTCAATTTTTATCTGTTCACATGATACAGCCTTGGAAATTGGGAGAAAGCAAAGAAACAAAAATTTGAAATATTACAGAATTTCTTTGATATTTTCAAAGGTCCAATTTGAAAGTTATGACAATTGTGCAAAGAAGAAAAGCATAAGACTACACTGATTTTTTAGAAAGCCATTTTTTCATATTCAAAATCAGCTGAGGTGGTGAATTAGTACCCCAGGTGAATATAACAAAATGTCTTGCCAAGAATAATGATTTCATTAGAACTTTTGAAAAGTCTATTTATTAAATACACTGAGCTTGCTACATCTGCAGCCCAAGAAATAAATATGATGTGTCAGCTGCAGTGAAAATAATACTGAAGAGAAACATTTTACTCTCCAGAGGAGACACACTCACACACACCAAGAAGGAGTTCTTAGAAGCAAATATCTAAGAACTGCTTGATTCAACACAGTTCAAATGGTATTTGTGTGTGTGTGTGTGTGTGTGTGTGTGTGTGTGTGTGTGTGTGGTGTGTATGTGGTGTGGTATGCGTATGTATGTATGGTGTGTATGGTGTGTATATGTGGTGTGTAGTGTCTATGGTGTGTATGTGTATGCTCTATGTATATGTGTTGTACATATGTGTGTGGTGTGTGTATATGTGTATGGTGTATGTGTGTGTGGTATACATCAGTGTGTATGTGTGTGTGGTATGTGTGTGTGTGTGTGTGTGTGTGTGTGGTGTATGTGGTGGGTGGGTATACATGTGGGGTATATATGTGTGTATTTGTGTGTGTGTGTGTGTGTGTGTGTGTGTGTGTGTGTGTATGCTGTACATACATGTGCATACCAATACTGGGACTTGAATTCAGGGATTGGATCTCTCACAGGGCTTTTATCCTCAATTCTGGTGCTCTGCCACTTTAGCCAAACCTCTAGTCCAGCTATTGCTGGCTAACTAAAAATATGAGTCTCTGGCCTTTGTCTGAACCATCTCCCCCCACCCCCTGCCCCCGGTCTTAATACCTCAACCTAAACATCTCAGCTTCCTGCATAGCTTTAGAAGTACTGGTGTGAGCGCCAGCTTCCAGCCTCAAATGCTGCTTAAATTAAGTTCAACACATACATGTGGCTTCTGAAACTGATTTATTCTTAACCCAGACGTTATTCTCTAACACTCCATGTCAAGTCATTAAGGAAAAGCATATAAATAATAAAAGAGGTATCAACAGATAATTGGTTGATGACATATATAACTTTAGTGTTTTAAATAATTTCATTACCGGGATACAATTGGCTTATATTTGTAATCCTAGCCACTCAGGAGACAGACCAGAAGATCAAGTTTCAGAATCAGCCCAGGCAGATAAAACATGGGACTGTTATCTCTAATTAACCAACAAAGCCAGAAGTGGAGTTGTGGCTCAAGTGATAGAGAACCAGCTATGAGGGAAAAATACAAGTAAGGGTACAAGGAATTCAAGCCCTAGTACCTAGAGAGACAGAGAGAAAGAGAAAGAGAAAGACAGAGACAGAGATGGAGAGACAGAGAGACAGAGAGAGAACAGCATGATAATTAAAACAACTAAATTTTCAAGTACAGTTTTACTGCATATTGAATAATCCCACTTTAATTATAATATTCCATAGAGTAAAGAGAAGTTTCTGCTCCCTTCCTACAGAGTAGAACCAGTAAAATAACTATTGCAATTATAATTATTTTATGTGCACTGTTTTATGTCCATCAAATGAGATTTTTATTGTTATTATTGTTATATGCAAGTCACCATTAGTGACATTTTATAAATTGATATAAACAAATGTATTTTAGCAATGGCAAGCTTTAAGAAACATTTTTACTAGTCTATACTTATATTTACTGATCCATTATTGATAGAGCTCCTGTATCAATAATACAAATGTTCAGTCATATAACTGTCAATAATAGCCATATGGAATAAATGTGAACTTTTCTCTACATAAAATTGCACAGAAATTATTAAAGTTAAAACATCAAACCTATGCTAGTAGACAACTAAATTTATTTAAATATACTTTATTCTGTTCCCTTTTACTAGGTAGATTTTGCAAAATTTGTAATGTCTAAGTCATTAGGGTTTTGAATTGGCTGTTAAGAGTAGACAGCTGTTTATTTGATCACCTTTATAAAGTTAAAGAAACAAACCTATGAAGAGTTTTCTCAGAAGACAAAAATCAAATGTTTAGTTATTGCTGAAGTTCAGATGAGGGTGAGGAAAGGAAATTGCTTATTCTATGTCAGGCTTGTGTTACAGAGGGTCATGCAAAGTTACTAGTGCTGTCTGAGAAGGCATTTCCCCTTTTCTCAACTTCAGAACATGAATTTACCCAATAAAAAGAATGTAAAATAGCCAGGTGGCTCACAACTATAATCCTATTCAGGAGGCTAAGATCTAAAGATCACAATTATAAGCCATGAGATTTTCTTCTCCACAAAAAGCCAGAGGTCAAGCTATGGCTCAAGTGGTAGAGCACCAGCCTTGAGTGAAAAAGGTAAGAGACAGAGCTTAGGCTCTGAGTTCAAATCCCAGTACTGGCACACACACACACACACACACACACACACACACACACACACACACACACAATTCTCTTGAAGTATTTAAAATGCCAAAAAATGACAAATTATATACATTATCATGCCACTAAAATATAATTGTAGGAGATAATGACCTAAATTTTGCCCTCAAATTCACCGTTAATCATAAAATGTCTGTTCAGTAAACAACTGGAAAAAATCGTGACCTTGGCTGGATAATATTCTTACTGTATCTTCAATAATTTTTAAATTCATGTGCATTATATACACACATGACAATTAAATAACATTTGAAGGCCAACTTCGATATTCGTCATGTTAAGTGACCTGCTTTTCTACAATTTCAAAGGCAGCAGAAGCAATCGTTACTGCCAGAAGGTCACAAGTCGGAACAATAAAGCCATAAAACAGACGTCTATCCGTAGGCAGCTGTCCTGTTTAGGCCCTTGAAACTGTGTGGCTAGTGAGTGTGACCCGTGAGCAGCGATGGACGGGGCCGTGGCTGTTGGTGGGAGGGCAGCTGCTTGCCATTCCTGGGTCACCTCACACACTCGAACGTTCTGGGAGCGCGAGTCTCCGCGTGGCCTGAGCCCCCACGCGGTGCCGGGTCGGGAAGACCTCGCACTCCACGAGCGCACCTCATCGGCATCCATGGCGCTGAGCTGCAGGATCCTGGCGCCGTCGCCCACGTTCTCCTCCACCGTCAGGTCCAGCGTGTCCGCGGGGAACACCGGCGGGTTGTCGTTGATGTCCTGCAGCGTGATTTCCACCTGCGGGACGAGAGGAGAAGCCCGCGTGAGGCTCGGGTGGAAGTGCTGCGGGAGACCCGCCACGGGGTAACGGGAGGAAGCCGGGCTCCACGCCCTCACCAGGGCAAACACAAAGCCCAGGGAGGACCGCGCGGCCCGCCCAGAGAAGCGCATTCTAAACAATCCCTGAGCAATGTGTACTAGAAAGTTCTACCGATCAACTCAGTCATTCCACAATGGAGAGGACCAAGACTAAGGTGGCCTGACCGCATGAAACCCGCTGGCCCGCGCGTCCAGACAGGAACAATTCCTTCCTGAAATGTTTACTGATTGACAACTGAAAAGTCACTCGTGTTCCCATAAGAAGAAAGCCTCCAGCCCAGCCCCAGTGATTTACATCTCTAAATAACGGCTGCTCAGGAAGCTGAACACTGAGGATCGCGGTTAACGCTAGTCCCCAGCAGGAAAGTCCATGGGATTCTTTGCTTCAATTAACCAGAAAGAAAGAAAAATTGGAAGTGGAGGTATGGCTCAAGTGGTGGAGCACGAGTCTTAAGTAAAATAATCTAAGGGACAGTGCCCAGGCCCTGAGTCCATGTTCCAGGACTGACATGAAAAGAAAATAAAACGGAAAGAGAAAGGGAAAAGAAAGGAAAAGGATTGGAAGGGGCAGGGGAGGGAAGGGAAGGGAGGAAAGGAAAGAAAGTAAGATAAAAGAAAAGAAATCCTCCAATTTTTTTCAAGTCAATATTCAACTTCTGGAGAAACAAAGCTATACATGCCTCCTCATCATCTCTCTGTCCACCACTTTATACTAATTACAAAATTTAACCCGCCTATATGAAAAATAGATATGTAGGTTGGGCAGCACACACCTGTAATCTCAGTTACTGGGATTAACTGTAGATTCACACTACTTTTCTGGCTTGTAGAAGCTATAATTCTGCTTAAATGTTGTTGTTTTTAGCCTACTGAAGAGATTACAGTATCTTCATTCATGACTTCCAAAACTGATGTCACTACAGGAAGGCTTATGATAAAATAACAGCTCCTCCAGGCCGGCATCAAACTCCTAAGCCACTCCCCAGGGCTTGACCAAATGCCTGTGTTTATATGGGGTAAATACTACACAAATTCAGTGAGGGACAGAGTCTCCAGGGACACTGGAAACATGCATTTCTTTTTCTGCATAAGGACTCAAGTGAACAGATATGATTGCAGTCTATACCAGGACTAGCATAGCCCAGGACTTCTCTCTCCCTTCCCCTGGCCCAGGAGAGGAAAACTCCACCTTTCCTGCCTAAAATGAGGCAGGCCTGGGAACCCCCAGACACAGGCTCCTTGCTGGAGACATTCCAAGTCCAGGCAAGTGTGCAGGAAAGGGCTCAGTGATCTGACCTTCAACTTCTACGTCACACAGTCAGCGTCACTAGAAAACACTGAGAGGGATGTAAGGAGACAGAGCTTCAAGTAAACAGTGATAGGTAGAAGTAAAATGGCAGATCTAAAATGCCTTCACAAGATCTCTCTTTAAAGGAAGCTAAAGACTACCTAATTTACTCAATTCAATGGGTTTAATACATTTAATATAAACTTCCATAACAAATATCTCCATATCAGACTAGCACCTGTCATCATAGCTACTCAAGAGTGAGAGATCTGAGGATCTTGGTTCAAAGCAAGCCTGGGCAGAAAAGTCCATGCAACTTGTATCTCCCATTAACTAGTGAAAAGCCATAGGTGGAGCTGTGGCTTATTAGTAGGAGAGTGCAAGTCTTGACCAAAAATCTCAATCTCAGGAACAAGACCCAGGCCCTGAGTTCAAGTCTCAGGACCAGAACACACACACACACACACACACACACACACACACACACACATACACACACATCTTTTCACTTTTCATACCAAATGTATGTCAAAATCCACAGATACTGTAATTATATGACAAAAGATCTAAGCACCAGCAGAAACTTTGGCATTCTACATTCCTTTCTGGGTTTGGTTTTGATTTTTTATGTGGATATTGGTGGCTTGAATTCAGGAACCTTGGCACTATATCTTAACTTTTTCACTCTACCACTTGAGCCATAGCTTCACTGCTGGCTTTTGCTGGTTAATTGGAGGTAAAAGACTCTTCAGCTTTGCTGCCCAGGCTGGCTTTGAATTGCCATCCTCAGATCTCAGTCTCTTGAGTAGCTAGGATTACAGAGTGAGCCAGTAGCTCCTGGCTCTACATTCACGTGTGTGTGTGTGTGTGTGTGTGTGTGTGTGTGTGTGTGTGTGTGTGTGAACTAGCTACATAATTTCATTTCATGGAATCTGAGCATGACCTAATTTAAAATGTCAAGGATAGCGTTAAATCTGGATACACACACATATGCAAATTCAACACTTATTTACACTCTAATGTGAGGGCTTATGCTCCAAGTAATCAGATTTCTTAACAACAGTGCCGAGCTGGAGTTCTGTGAGCGAGCTCTGCCAGCGTCTACATATTTCTTTGAGTTGTGTTCTTCATTTCTTTCCCTATTTGGGGTGACTATGGGAATTCTGCTGCCATGAGTCTGGGTGAAATGTTGCACTGTATCCAAAACACTTCATCATGCAGCACGGCCAAAATCTATTATGGTTTTGTAAGTGACTCATATTTTAGTTATGAGGAGGTCCTAACAAAGAGCACAGTTTACATTTAAATGCCCAAAATGTCAGGAATGTAATGTTTGGGCTATGGAGGTATGTAAGATTTGATCTTACCCTATGAACAATGCTTTTAGGTATTTATTTATTTATTTATGATAGAGAACAAACCTAACTCCAGAGGGCCTGTGGCGGGTGTAATAACAGTGTGTCTCCAGGCTCTTCTTGATGCATTGCTACAATTCTGAAATTGAAATCTTGAAATAAACAGGAGAAATGAAACTTTACAGAAAAAAAAAATGTGTGACTCATTCTGTAAAGAACTGGTAGGGGCTTGATGTGACCCATTAGAGGAAAACCTAAAGAGCCAGTACTATCAAGTGATGACAATTCTTCTTTTGTTTTATTGGTGGTGGGGCTTGAATTCAGGGCCTAGCTGCTATTAGGTGTTTTTTGTTATTGTTGTGGTTTGGCTTGGTTTGGTTTTTTTACTCAAGGCTGGCAATCTATTTGAGCCACACCTCCACTTCCAGCTTTTGGCTAGTTAATTGAAGCTAAGAGTCTCACAGACTTCTCTGACCTGGCTGGCTTTGAATCTCAATCCTCAGATCTCAGCCTCCTAAATAGGATTGATTATAAGCTTAAGCTACCAATACCTGACCAAATCACACATTTTTTTTCTACTGTGGTTAAATTATTGTTAAGTAGTTGTACAAAGGAGCTGTCTTGTAAGAAAGCAGTTTTGAATACTGTATGTCTTTGATTAATGTCAGCCATGTCAATATTCTCACCCATTCCTCCACTACCCACCAACTTAATTCTGTAGAATATAAACTGGATTCTTGACTGCATTCTCCCCTCTTCTCCATTTCATTTGCCCACCCCTTCACCCTTGGTCCCACCCCACCTCTTTCTTGCAAGTACTCACTTCCTGGTGTTTTATTTTGCTATACTTCAGCTTTACCTTTCTAAGGAATTAAACTATTTGAGTCACAAAGTCTTAAGAACGCCGAGCACCGGTGGTGCACGCCTCTAATCCTAGCTACTCAAGAGGCTGAGATATGAGGATCATGGTTAAAAGCCAGCTTGGGCAGGAAAGTCCGTGAAACTCTTATTTCCAATAAACCACTAGAAAACCTAAAGTGACATTGAGGTGCAAGTGTTAGAGCACTAGCCTTGAGCTGAAGAGCTGAGGAACAGCTAGCTCTCAGGCCCAGAGTTCAAGCCCCATGACCGACAAGTCTTAAGAACATAACCCTGTTGATCTAAACTCAACTAAAATTTAAGTGCATTTAGTTACATTTTTCTTTAGAACTAAAAGAAAGATGTGAAGATCATTTTGACTATATTATTTTACACAAAACACTTGAGAAAAACAATCATGGTATAATGGCAATATCTGAAGAAACTATTGTAGTTGGGAATTAGAATATTTTTTTATTTCAGAGATTTTTAAGCTAATAAGCATTTTTCTCTTTAAAACTTAACAGGTCAAATATAAGTTGTCTCACATACCATTTGATAATATCTTGTTGATGTACATGATATTGTTGGTATTATATCTTTCCATGAGTCCAATTCAAGAAAAGACATATTTAATTCCTAACTTCTTGGCTAATGTACCAAATATGTTACCAGAAAGTGTAGGGCACCTAAGCAGCCTTGGCCTTCACATCTGACAAGAGAAGTCAGGCAAGATGTGAACGCAAGTAAAGGTGAGAAGGAAGTTTGAGAGACAGCACTTTGCTCCAGTCAGTCCTGTTGACCATCTTACTCAGAGTAAAGCCTGGCCTTGGGTAACATAGAGATAATGGAAGTTCTCGAGCTGACTTTCTGACCAGTGGGGCTCCTTTCTGTTTCCTGTGAGGTTGTGAAGTCACAGACTTACTGCTGGTCCTCACACTTGCCTAGTCCTCTGCCCTGTTTCATTGTCAGGTAGGTTTGGCTTTATCAGCTCACCCTGCCAGCTGCAATCCCCTGATTAGCTGCTTTTCCATCAGCCCAAATCCATACCTAGCTATTGACCTCACACAAAGGGGGATTGTTCCAGTCCAATTATTCTAGAATATCAGGAGTGGAGGAAGCAAGTACCTTTTTGATTCATTGTAGTTTCACTTTTAAAAGTAAAAATAAACTTATAATGAGTTATAAAGCAGGCCATATTTCTTACATAAGCCACATGTATGTAACTGTGCCCAATTATATTTTCTCAAACAAAAGCAGTGACATTAATCTCTCCCCAGTAAAATTCTCCTAGCAGTCAGAAGCATATGTTTTTGGGATTTCAATGTATTTCTTATGAGGAAAGAAATATGTCTGGGTAACAGGCCAGCTTGGAGAGCAGCCAGACACAACCAGAATGGCTAGAGTACGGATAAGATACAGTTAACTCCGTTCTCGAAACAGAATACTTTCCATAACTCACTAAATGTGTGCTGACATAATAAAAACCTAGTGTTGTTGTGCTTTCAATATTGTTCAAATTAGAACCAAATAAGGATTTCTTTTAAGGCAAAGGCAATCATGTGTAACCACTTCAACTTTTCCTGAAATCAATACTGCATAATTTCTGCATTTTAACAGATTCTTAAGACACCAAAAGTAAATGCAGAAGGAAGGATCATGTTAAAAGTTGTGTGGTTTGCATATGAAACTTATGGAAATTTTTATTCCATTCTTTACAATAAACATGGTGGTAAAGTGTCCTGTAATTGAACAGTCATTCAGTAGATGTGAGTCTGAGTCAGGTAGACAAACATATCAGAGAGAAATTTAACCAAAGATAAATGAAAATAGCTCACCAATGTTTTCCATCATTGTTCTTGTTTCATAGCTAGTAGACATGATAAAACAGAGATTTCTGTTAAGTCTGCTGCAACAGAACAGTTGTTGGAGACGTGCTGCAGGCAGAAGCTGTGGTCTACATTGGGACAAGAGAATTCGGGAGGGAGACAGGCACATGAGTAGCCTTGACAGGTACATAATGGGCAGTGGCAGAGAAGGAGGTGAGTTCGAAAATCCTGGACTGAGTGACTTTTCAGTAAGGAAGCTGGGAAAAGCAGACACTGCACTAGGAATAGCCAATGCAAAGGCCCTGGGGCTGTGGACAAAGAGCAAGGTGCTAGCTGGGACCAAACGTTGTAAAGACTTTGCTCCCATTCTTTCACCCCTCCCATTAGAGGCAGGGCTCATCTCTCCATCCTTGCCCCTTCCACTAGAGATGTGGTCATCTCTATTTCCTTTGCCCCTCCTGCTAGAGGAGGGGCTCATCTCCAAGACCTTTGCCCCTGCTATTACTTTATGCAAAGGACACAAAGTTACTTCCAGGTATAGTAATCTACTATAATTGAGTCTATAGCGCTAGAATTTCTTCATACTTTTTTTTGGGGGGGAGGGTTGGTCGTGGGGCTTGAACTCTGGGCCTAGGCATTGTCCCTCAGCTCTTCAGCTCAAGGCTAGCACTCTACCACTTGAGCCACAGTGCCACTTCCAGTTTTTTCTGCTTATGTGGTGCTAAGGAATCAAACCCAGGGTCTCGTGTATGCAAGGCAAGCACTCTACCACTGAGCTACTTTCCCTGCCCTGGAATTTCTTCATACTTCTAAAATCATATCTCAAACTTTGAGATTGAAATTTTATTTTAGGGGTGCTTTCCTCCTCCTTTTCCTGCGTCCACTTCTCCTTCTTTTCCTCCTTCCTCCTCTTCTTCTTCTTATTTCAAAACTACAATGAATTCCATTTTTATGAAAAAGAATTGGCTCATCAAGTAATGTAGCTGTTCATCTCATCTAAAATGCCAACTACATCTTCAATATATCCTGAATCTACTTGTCAAAATAGTTTTTAAAGGGATCTGTATATTCTGAATTTAATTTGGAAATTCTATTTCAACGAACTCAGAAAGACATCTTCTCTTCTAAGGCTTAAAAGAAAAAATATTTAGATTCATTTCTAGCATAATCCTGATACTGAGTCCACACACACTCTTTCTTCAATCACTGAAAAGCTGGTTTGACCACGGAACTGGCATAGTTTGTTGTTCCACAAAGGAAGTCATTTTGGGCAGATAAACCCTGGAACCTCCTAACTCCAATTAACCAGCAAAAATCTGAATATGAAGTTGTGGCTTATGTAGTAAAGCACCAGTACTAAGTGAAAAGAAAATAAAAGCATGAAACAATATAGGCCTTGAGTTCAAGTCCCAGTACAGATACAAAATAAAAACTAAACATTGACAAATCATATATTGGACAGATATACTCAAAAGATATTTAAAAAGAAGCTCATAAAATTTAATAATAAAAAGTTAGCAATCCAATTTAGAAAAAAAAGGTTAGCAGACATTTTTCAACATATAATACATGAATGCCTCTAAACCAATAGAAACATATGTGAGTCATTACTGAATGAGATACTAAATTAAAATCACAGTGACACAGAATTTCACATCCAATAGAATGGCTCTTGTATAAAACAATGGTAAGAACTGGAATCCCTGAGGCCCTGCCAGTGCCAGTGAGGATAGAAGATTAGGCCATCCCTCTGGAAAACAGTTTGGTAGTTCTTCAAAGACACCACCTACCATTCAACTCCCGCACACCTTGTAAAAACTCCTGACCCCTGCAGAGAGCTAGCAGTTTAATGGCTCCAGTGGTTTCAACCAGAATTACAGATTCTGGTCACTGGATATATTTTTCAAAAATGCACCTTTCTAGGCGAACGCCCTAAAGAACCTCACTCACCAGGATGAACAGCTGTCACAAATGGACACTCAAGCCTAGAGCTTGCTAGAGGCTCAAGTGAATTGGGAAAGACAGAAGCTTTGTGAATATAGGGCCATCTATATCCCAACCATGGGAGAGGCTGAGGTAGGAGGATTGCAGTTCAAGGCCAACCTTCATCAAAATGCTGTCTGAGATGCTACCTGAGAAAAAGTAACTAAAGGAAAATAGGCTAGCATTTGGCTCAAGTGGTAGAATACCTGCCTAACAAGTGTGAGGCCCGGAGTTTAAACCGTAGGATCATAACCAAAAGTACCCCACCATCCATATATAGATAATGATATAGATATAAATATGGATAAGTATTATTCTATGTATATTTTTATATATACACATATATTTGCATAAATATCTATATGCATAATGTTACTATATTATTATAATATTATATTATATTATTACTATATATTACATAATATTATTATATTATACATATACACATACATACAAATATACACATTCATATACATGTGTAAATGTATACATCCATATACATATTTGTATATTTGTTCATATATATGTATATGTGTGTATATATACACATATATACATGCATATATGTGTATATACATGTATGCATACACACACACACACACAGAGAGAGAGAGAGAGAAGTGTCCTATTTGAAAAATGTGCCTAAAGCTAACAAGCCTACAGTGATTTTTATCTGTTAACATTACAATTAACACTACAACAAATACAGTAATCAGCATTTATTTGCTGGCTTCTGAAATTTATATCTGAATACTTAATCCTTCCCTTTGTTTACTATTTAGATTTAGCAAGCATTATCTGGGACATTCATTTACATTTATTAAATAGTTTAAGAAGCAAACATTGATAGCCTGTCCCCCATGCACCCTGCTCCCAGCTTGTTGCTAAACAAGCTTCAGAAGACATGGAAGTCCACTTCAGCAGTGCTGTGAACACAAAAAGAGGTCTGCACCCTCTTAAAGGCTAACTTGATGGTATGCAAGTCATATCTTGCAAAAGTTCCTTAAAATAAGACAAATTTTGCAAATAATGTTGCAGAATAAATAAGAGCATCTTCATTTAACTTATTTGTTATCCTGAAGGATATTTTAGTAGTGTGTTGGAATTATTGAATTATTGTCCATAGAGTGACGATTTATCTCTTTAGAAAACAAGAATATTTGCTTGTCATCGACCTTCTAGAATGCTACAGCTTCAAAGATTTCCCAATGAGACTATAGGTTTACATTCTCCGATTGCACTCAGTTTCCATTTACAGCTAAGGAAGCAGAAACAAAGCAAAACAAAACAAAACAATTTGGAGATGATCTTGACCATGATTTTCCCTGTAAGACTCATAAACCACCAAGTGTTAACATGGAAGATGACAGTAAAATGTTAACATTGGCAGGGGCTATCAAGATTATCTCATCTGCTATCCTCTAATAATCATAATATTCGTATTAAAAAATCTCACTGATCCTGGTGGCTCATGATTGCAATTCTCGCTATTCAGCAGGTTGAGATCTGAGGATCACAATTGGAAGCCAACTCTGGCAGACAAATCCATGAGACTGTTATTGCCAACTAGTCATCAAAAACTAGAAGTGGAGCTGTGTCTCCAGTGGTAGAGCACCAACCATGAGCTAAAAAGCTCATGGATATCACCCTGGGCTCTGAATTCAAGCTTTAGCACCAAAATAAAATACATAAACTATTGACTAAATAAATGAATTGAGAAATTCAGATTGATATATTTCCCAATTGTATTGTCAAAATAAAAATCTGTGAGAAAAAATATTCCTCAGACATGATAAATTATATGGTCTCTAGGCATTGAAGCAGAGTAAGAGCAAATGAGAATATTCTTAGGAGAAGATCACAAAGACACAATGTTTATGTGCATCTGAACATATAAAATGACATTTATGAAAATGAACTCCAGGAAATGGTTTTGTTTTCTTTGTTGCTGTTTTCAATGTTCTTTTTCTCTTGTTTGTTCATTTATCTGTCTTTGGGAGGATAAAGGGGGACACAGAAATGGAAAAACAAATGGTGGACAAATGCAGCACTAGTATTCACTAGGCACTATGTGGAAAAAGAACTATACAACTTGTGAGTGGAGATGGGAAGGGAAAAATGGGAGAGAACGAGGGAAGGAGGGGCATTGTCTAATAATAAATGACCTGACGTAACTGAAAGCCTCTGTACATCACCGTTACAGTAACAATTAAAATTTCTCCTAAAATGAGTAAAATAAAAACCTAAAAAACAAGATTCCTAGAATTTGACCCTAGATTGAAAGCACAGTTTTTCTATTTGCTATTGTTTGTGATCTTAGTTATGTTTCTCATCTTTCATTGTCCTGACCACAAATGTCAATATGATAATATTTTCTTTCTCACTGAGATCTGAGTGTTGATCACAGCACTTTGAAGTAAGTAGGCACCACATGTATATGGAAAGTTATTTACATTTTATTAATACATTCTCTCTGTCAAGAATCACTGAGTCACTCATGTAAGAGGTGCCCTGTCTGTGCCGGGCACTGGCACTGGAACCCCAGCTGCTCAGGAAGCTGAAATCTAAGAATCACAGTCAAGGCCAGTCCATACAGTGAAGTCCATGAGACTCTTACCTCCAATGAACCACAACAAAGCTGACTGTGGAGCTGTGGCTCAAGTGGTAGAGCACTAGCCTTGGGCAACGAAGCTCAGGGAAAGCATGTAGACCCTGGCGTGTTAGCACACACACACACACACACACACACACACACACACACAAAGGGTTGAAGAGTCTGGTCAAGTAAGCAGAGAGCCTGTTAGCAAGGGCAAGGTCCTGAATGCTGTTTTTTTTGCACTATCAAAACAAAACAATCCCCAAACACTGATTCTGGTTGTTTAGTCTCCAAATGCATATGGACTCTGTTCAGAGCCATCCACGGCAGGACAACATGAAATACACAAACTGTCTAAAGTTAAAAGAGTTACCCAAGGGTCTGTTTTGGAGCAACAAAATGTGGTATATACATCCAGTGAAATATTATTCTGGCTGAGAAAAGGAAAGAAAATTGGACACTTGTTCCAATTTGGATACACTAAAGATATTATGCTATGTGACAATGAATGAAACCCAAGGCTCCATGTGGGCATTAACAAAGTAGGCGAATCCATGGTCAGAGAAAGCCAGGGGAAGATGTGTGGAGTATGGGTTGGAGAAGGGGAGGTTAGCCAGAGAGGGCTGTGGTGGGGGCAGGGGAGTTAGCCAGCGTGGGTTTGGGCTCTCTGGTTAGTGAGATGAAAACCTTCAGCAAATGGATGAAGGTGGTAAAATGGAAGCAAATGAACTTAATACCAGAATACCATATATTTAACATTGGCTAAAATGGACAAGTGGAGGTTTTATATACTCTATCATAATTAATAAAACTTCCTGGACCATGGGTCACATTTCATTCTTTTCTGTTCGACAACACGATGAACAAATACAGGTGAGAGTGACTTCCCAAGGTATCACGGGGAAGTGAAAGTTCCTTCACCCTTGACTGTTCATCATGTGAAAGTCGTTCCCCTTCCCTTAAAAACCTACGCTCATAGCATTTCAGACATGAGCTACACTTCGAGATGCACACCTGTGATCCTAGCTAGCAACTGGCCCTGAGGATCTGAATGCAAAACTAGTTCAGGCAATACTAGTTCAGCCCAAGACTCTCATTTCCAACTAACCAGTAAAAAGCCAGAAGTGGAGCTTTAGCTCAAGTGGTTAAAGAACAGCCTTGAACAAAAATAAATTAAAAAAACAAGCAAACAAAAAAATAAATAAGCCAAGTAAAGGTCTGAATTCAAGCCCCAGTATTAGCAACAATAAATAAATAAATAACAAGGAGTTTGAACAACAAGTTTCTATTGGTGTTCTGCTGATTTTATGTTATTTCCTTGAAGTTGCATCCTACTTACCTCTCCAGCCAAAATACGTGTATACCAAGTATCAGATATGTTGATTTTAGGGCAAAACAAAAGGCTGGTTGAGCTTTGTCTAACATAAAGAGACATATATATCATATACATGAAATATAATCTGAGCTTCATCATATGACTTTCCCTGGCATAATCATTCCTAAAATATTCTGAGATTCTGTGGTGCCAAACATAATATTGTTCTTCTGTCACTGTGCCAACTTGAAACCTGACTCTGAAGTCTTAAGGATGTCCAACAGCGGGACACAAGCAGATGAGACATTCAGCTCACCCGAGGAACTTCCGGAACCACCAAGGCCATGCGACCACCTTAAACAGTGCACGTTCCAGAGCTTCTCTGAAAAAGTTCTTAGCAGACATGTGGCTAAGACCCAACTTTCTCATTTTGTCAAAATACATTTTTCAAAAGCTTAAAATACAATTTGAAAAATGAAAGTACAAACTAAAATAAAATATGTGAAATACGAATGTGACTAAAGTATAAGCATATAAAATATAAATATAAAATTAAAATTACAAAATAAGATAAAATAAAATGTTTTGAATATTTATCTTATTTTGATAATTCAGAAAGATATAAGCCTTGCAAATGTCCTTCCTGTGTGTATGTGGTATCTCTTACTCTCTAATATGTATATATCTAATATATATAATATATTTCTATATATATATATATGCTAACTAGGGAAATATGACAGACTCCCTGGCTTTCCTACAAAGACTCAACTTTACCAGTCAAGTTCATTGGCTCAATTCCCATTCTAAGTCTAAAATGTCTTTTTAGTTTGCTTTTCTTCATCTTTTTTTAAATATTTTAACTGCATAATGCTATGTAGCAGCTTTCCTCTAAGCTGATGGATTAAAAACCAGTTTGAGTCACTGAGAGACACTGGAAAAAATGACTCCCATGCTCACTTCTCCCAGCCTTCACTGCTCCCTGCAAATTGGCTTCAGCACTGGAGTGCGTCCATGTCTTCCTCCCGGAGCATAAGAGACACTTGAGCCCCTCTGTCTTCTCTGCCAATGCTTCCGTCTCTAAATACTTAGCACTTCATCCTGGCTCCAGAAAACTAATTTCCAAACTGGTAACAAATACTAAATTACTTATTAGGAAAGTCCTATAAAATCGAAAACAGAAGGAGACGGAGACACTAGACTAGAAGGTTTAGTATTCCAAACTGGCACGTAGGAAATAACCTTTTCCGTTTGTGTTCATATCTACCTACATGAGACAGAGTAGAATTTCCATTTACTTTTTGTCAAATTTAAAACTCTAGAATATTTGTAATCAACCCAAAATGTTACACATCCTGCCCTGCAGAAGCTCCTAAGGTGTGCACGGACTCTAGTGTGCACTACAGACCACTGAGCAACTCGCACCTTTGAGTTTCTCCTGCAGAAAACCATTTCATTAATCTGATTAACTTTATAAAAGTAAAAATAATTTCCTCCAGGGGCCAATGGATCACACCTGTAATCCTAGCTACTAAAGAGGCTGAAAGCCAAGGACCTTAGTTCAAGGCCAGTCCTGGCAGAAAACCATATGAGACTCTTATCTCCAATTAATTAGAAAAACAAAATCTTGAACTAGAGCTGTGGCTCAAGTGCTAGGGTAACTTCCTTGAGCAAAATGCTCAGGGAAAGCACCCAGGCTCTGAGTTCAAGTCCCAGAACTGGCATAAGAACAACAGCAACGATAATAATAATGACTATGATAGCCTAACTAATGACAATATATGGTGTTAAAGCTATGAAAGTATGTTCTTTTCCCTACTTGACATTAAAACTATATATATATATATATATATATATATAAATCTATTTTTATATACACCATTGCTCTTAGCTTACTGTTGGTTCTTAAAATACACACAGTTTTTTTATTTCCTGGATAAGAGTACAGATGGCCCCAACCTACATCACTGGGTTCAAATCTATATCCAGTAGCCATAAACTGAGTGAGCTTGGAAAAACATAATGATTTGTGTATGTACGTGCGTGTGCAGGCATGAACACACACCACAACTGGGGCTTGAACTGAGTGTCTGGAGCTCTTGTTTGGCTTTCTCACTCAAGGCTAGTACTTTACTATTTGATCCACAGCTCTGCTCCTGGCTTTTTTGCTGGTGAATTTGAGATAAGAATTTCATGGACTTTTCTTCCAGGGTTGGCCTCGAACCATGATCCTCAGATCTCAGCCTCTTGAATAGCTAGAATTACAGATATGAATCACTAGTACCTGGAAGAAAAGTATACTCTTTATGTTTTTTATTACCTCACCTGTAAAATGAGATAATATAAATGTTTCATAGGATTTTTACAAATATTAGTTGTTTTCATAAATGTGTTTAGAGAAATGACAATATTTATAGTTCTCCCAAAAATGGTTTGATTCATTTTATCTGAAAAAAATTATCAGATATAATTTCATGTTTATGCATTAAAAAAAGGAAAGTCAGTACCCATGGTGGCTCACATCTGTAATTCTAGCTATTCAGGAGTCTGAGATGTGAGGATTGTGGTTTAAAGTCAGCCCAAGCCGGAAAGTCTGTAAGACACTTATCTCTAATTAACCACCAAAAGGCCCAGAAGTGGAGTTACGATAGAGTGCCAGGTTTGAACAAAAAAGCTCAAGGACAGAATCTAGGCCCTAAGTTCAAGCCCTAAGACCAGCACATACAGAGAGAGAGAGAGAGAGAGAGAGAGAGAGAGAGAGAGAGAGAGAGAGAGAGAGAGAGGAAAATAAATTAATCTACTTAAATGCAAAAGCTTTTAAATGCTTTCCCTGCTAGTTTTAGGCAAATACTAACTTTCCATTGCCCTTCTCCAAGACCTATATTTCTTAAATCTTTCCATTTCCTCTTTCTCATCAGCTAATGCTCTCATGCAAATGATAGTCAGAATGCTCAACACTCTCCTCACTTCTTGCAGTGGACTGTTAATTCCCTGGCAACCTCAACTATGCAATAGTCCTGCTGTGAAAGAACAAGGGCTTAATAAAACTACTGGAAACAGAGGTCGTGGTGCAATATGAAAAATTCACAAGACTTGGCAAACAACTCCCATTGAAGGAGTAAAGAGGGAGGCAGGAGAGATGAAAGGCAGAGGTGGTATTTGGAGCTTGCAGCGACAGTAGTGAATATAAAAGAATGTTCATTTTCGCTATGTCTATGCTCAACGCTACTTTTACGAACACAAACTTCCAGCTCTAAGTTTGGACACAATCAATATGTTGGGTTGTGCATCACACCTCCATCTGCCTGCTGGATGGAGCCACCAAGAGCCTCACAGCAGTGCTGCTCCTGGAGGGACCCAGCTCATTCACCATCTTCTCCTCACTGCATCTCCTCCCATGCACCCCAACTCAACATACTCTTACTGTGGAAGGCAGGAACTTCAGGTAGTTTTCTGTCACTGTGATGAAATACCCAAGAAAAACAATCTATAGAGAAAATATTTCTTTGGTTTGAAGATTCAGAGGTTTCAGTCCACAGTTAGTGGGCTCCCTTGCATTGGGGCCTGAGGCCAAGTATCACGGTGGAAGCAGTGAGTGGTGGAGGGAGCCAGGAGAGTGAGAGAGGGAGAGAGACAGAGACACAAAAACAGATGGTGAGATGGAGTCAAAGAGACAGAGACACAAAGAGATACAGCAAGATAGAGTCAAAGAAACAGAGGAAAGGGAGAGAGAGCAGGACACAGAGAGAATACAGGGTAAAGGGAGAAGAAAGAAAGGGAGAGAGGGCTAGGGAAGGGGAAGACAGAAAAGGAAAGCAAATGAGCGAGGTAGGAAGGGAGGATGGAAGGAAGGAAGGAAGGAAAGAAGGAAGGAAGGAAGGAAGGAAGGAAGGAAGGAAGGAAGGAAGGAAGGAAGGAAGGAAGGAAGGAAGGGAGGGAGGGAGGGAGGGAGGGAGGGAGGGAGAGAAAAAGAAAGGAAAAGAAAGAGAAAGGAAAGAGAGACAGATGAGTCAGAGAGTAAAAAAGGGAGAGAGAAATAGCAGGAGAGTGATGAGAAAGAGAGAGGAAGACAAAGCAAGAGGGAGAGGGAGACAGAGAGAAGAGGGGAGAGGAGGAAAAGAGAAAGATGGAGATGAACCACAGAAAGAGAGGAAGAGGGAGAAGAAAGGAAATAGAAAGAAAGGAGAAAATTGAAAGAAAGAAAGAGAAAGAAAGAAAGAAAGAAGGAAAGAAAGAAAGAAAGAAAGAAAGAAAGAAAGAAAGAAAGAAAGAAAGAAAGAAAGAAAGGAAGGAAGGAAGGAAGGAAGGAAGGAAGGAAGGAAGGAAGGAAGAAAAGAGAAAAAAAAGAGAAAGTGACCAGCTTCTTTCCACAATGCAACTTCCGAAAATGCCATCAAATAATGTCCATCACTGAAGTAATCCATTTCCCTAAAGCCCATCACCAAGCCTTCACCACCTGACCCTCAAAGGGACATTTAAGATTCGACCTAAGCAGACGCCATTCCTTCCAGCATCTTTCTGACCCCCCCCCCACTCCCTCACCCCCCCCCCCCCCTTTCATCACTGGGAAACACTAGTGTTTCAGCTCAGTACACGCATCTCCCACCTCACTGCCAAACCTGCCCAGACCACGGGGCTTCCCAACCTCCCTGTGGTATTTTACACATCCACTTGCTTCTGTTGGTTGAGAAAGCTTTTCATAAAACCAAAACCTGACGAAATATTCAATGGATTCTCTTTTTGTGTAAAAACCTTTGATCTTGACTTCTATAGAGAGCCCTTCCCATTTGTGTACAGGCTGTCCCTCCTTCCTCTTCCTCTGCCCACCTCCCTTCCTGCTAGCGCTACGCTCCTCCACCTTTGGGCATGCGCACTGTGATGCTCACTGCTGACAGCTGGCCTGGGCCACACTAACTTTACGTGAACCTTTAAGTCACAGATGAAATATCACTTCCACAGTGACTCGTTTAGTGACCCAGAGTCTCCTTTAGGATCTATTCTAATATATTCCAAAAGATCCTAATGTTTTCCACTTATTACATACTCTTAATAAGTAATTGAAATTCTTTATCATCGATTGCACGTCTTGATGAGTGAATTTGAACTAGGAGGCTACATTTTCACACAGGAATTTCCCCATTTGTCATCCTGTAATGGTGAAGGAAAGGAGAGAGAAGAGTAAATAATCTCATTAAATGTGAACTGTGGATGATGCTCCAAGATACTGTAAAGAAAGAGGAAGCAGGGCTTGAGAGGTCTTTGAGAAAACTTGCACTGAATTTGAAGAAAGAAATATGGAGGAGGGAGGGAGGGAGAGAGAGAGAGAGAGACAGACAGACAGACAGAGACAGAGAGACAGAGACAGAGACAGAGACAGACAGAGACAGAGACAGAGACAGACAGACAGAGAGAGAGATAAAGAGACAGAGAAACAGAAAAAGAGACAGAGAGACAGAGACAGACAGACAGTGAGAGAGAAGAGAGAGAGAGAAGAGAGATGGGTATTTGTGGCTCACACCTGTAATCCCACCTACTCAGGAGGATGGGATCTGAGGATCTCAGCCCTAAACCAGCCTAGGCAGATAAATCCAAGAGATTCTTATCTCTAATTAATCACCATATAAGCCAGAAATGGAGCTAAGTCTCAAGTGGTAAATGTTTAGCCTTCAGGGATAAACCAAAGGGACAACACCCCCTGAGATTCAAGCCCTAGTTACCAACATAAAACCTTTTTCTGTTCTCTTCGTAACCCTCCTATCCCGCATGCTGCTTAGCACACAGTAGATTCTACATAATTTTTTTTTTTTTTACTGAACGGTCAGTATTATAAGTTTTGCATAGGGCACCTGTACTCATACCTGTAGTCCTAGCTACTTAGGAGGCTACTATCTGAGGATCAAGGTTCAGAGCCAGCAGGGTAGAAAAAGTCTGTGTGACTTTTATCTCCAATTAACCATCAGAAAACCAGAAGTGGTGCTATGGCTCAAAGTAGCAGAGCTAGCACTACCCTTGCACATTAAAGCTCAGGGATAGTGTCCAGGCCTTGAGTTCAAGCCCCACAGGGAAAAAAGTTTTTCAGGAAACATGCATAGGATAAGCAAATAAAAACGAAATATAATAAACAGTGATGGCCAAATAGCTAACAACCACAAGTAATACACACAGTTTTGGAAATTTTAAAAATAAATCAAGTTTTTGTCATCTAGTCTATATTGCTGTAACATTAAACAAACAAAATTAAAAATATAAAGAGATATGATTCTAAAACTGTCTTAGAATCTGTCACTGAAAACAGGAACAAAACAAACAATTCACTGGGCACTTGTGGCTCACGCCTGTAATCCTACCTACTCAGGAGGCTGAGATATGAGGATGCAGTTCAAGGCCAGCCCTGGCAGGAAATTTCATAAAATTCTTATCTCCAGTTAACCACCAGAAAACCAGAAGTGGTGCTGTGGCTCAAAGGGTAGAGCAAAAGCCTTGAGCAATAAAGCCCAAGGACAGTGCCCAGGCCCTGAGTTCAAGCCCCAAGACTGGCAAAAAAACAAAGATAAACCAAAAAGAATTTAAGCAAACTGACTCTTCCCTCTCCTCTCCTCACCTCTCCCATTCCTTCTCTTCTCCTCTCCTCTCCTCTCCTGTCCTGTATTCTCTTCTCTTATCCCCCTCCTCTCCTCTTCTCTTCTCTCCTCTCTTTGTATCTCCTCTTTTCTCCTCTCCTCTCCCACTCCCTTTCCTCTCCCTCTCCCCCACCTCTCCTCTCTTTTCTCTTCCCCTCTCCTCTCCTTTCCCCTTCACTCATCTCCCCTCCCTCTTACTCTCATTTGGCCTTTCAATCAAGGCTAGCACTCTATTACTGGAGCCACAGCTCCACTTTCAGCTTTTCTCTGGATAATTGGAGATAAGTCAGTCCCAGATGGCTTTCTACCATAATCATCTCAGCCTCCTGAGTAGCTAGGATTACAAGCATCAGCCACCAGCGTGCACTGTAAGTCCTGAGAGGAGAGTTCATGTATTTTTCCATTATTTCTGACAGTTCAATCATAAAGCTTGAGTGAAATCTCAGCAGATCACTCCGAGTTACAGCAGACACGCCATCCCTTCAAATAAAGCATTGACTTGGTTTTTCCCAAGCCTCTCTGGGCTTGCGGGTCTTGCTCAGGTACTGAAAGACCATCACACATTAACTTGGATGAAGGCCATCTCTGTTTGTGTTCTTCAGATGAACACAGTTCAGTGGATCTATCTATACCTTGCCTTGTGACTTTCATTGTAATGTCGCATTAAGTTACTTCACTTGTGTAAACTTGATAGAAATGAATTCCTGAAGAACAGAGACACTACTAATATCAATCATTTCCTCTAACACTCATCACTTCATCACACAAATCAGTGCAGCTCATGACTGAACCACATGGTAGCTAGCCATTTGACACTGAATATGATGAAAAGTACTTGAAACAGTGTATACACATTTGTATATGCATATCTCGAAATATTTATCTCAAGGTTTGTGGAATTCACCAAAACCATATTTTATATTTTTACCATCTTGGTTTTTGTAAATTAGAAACTTTTATGTGTATATGCTGGTACTGGGGCTTGGACTCAGAGTCTATGTGCTATCAGCAAGAGGTGGTTTGTTTTTACTGTTTGCTTCTTTGTTTGTTTACCCTCAAGGTTAGCACTCTACCACTTTGGGCTTTCTAATGGATTATTAGAGATAACAGTGTCATGAGCTTTCCTCTCCAGGCTGGCTTCAAATCATGATCCTCAGATCTCAGCCTCCCGAGGCGTTAGGATTACAGGCCTGAGCCACCTGCAACCAACATAAATGAGAATTTTAATGAAGTAAAGATGGGTATGTTTTCTATAGTATATCTGCAATCCATTCCTTTCCACTGAAATATATCGTTCTGAAAGATGACTGAAATGTGACTACAACTAAGTGTATTTTTTAGGAAGTAAGAATATTATTTGGTTTCTGTCCTACCAGCCTGAAAGCCCCTGGGGTGGTCACTGCTCACTCAGGCCCACATACCTAACAGGCTTGATTAAAGAGTTGTTGACATACACTAGTTATTGCAAATAAGGGAAACCATGGGACCTATGTTTCTTTGGGCCTGGCTTACTTCACTTAATATAATTTTTTCCAAGTCTCTCCATTTCCTAACAAATGGGGCAATGTCATTCTTTCTGATGGAGGTATAGAATTCCATTGCGTATATATACCACATTTTTTTGATCCATTCATCTACTGAAGGGCATCTGGGTTGGTTCCATATCTTAGCTATGGTAAATAATGCTACAATAAACATTGTTGTGCTTGTAGCTTTAGCAATGTCTGAGTCAAGCAGAAAAGGTCAGATAAGTTGATGTTAGGGGAATGAGCCCCAAGATAAGTATTCAAATGATTTTTTTTCTTTCATGCAATTTTTTCTAACATATTTATAAGATGATTTCTATGTTGCTTTGTATGTCCCTCCCCCACAGTGTAACCCCTGCTTTCACTGTATTTGATGTTGGTATAATTTGTGAAGGGGAAGGGGAAAAACAAATCGTTTAACTAGGGATACAGGTGGACCCATTGCAACAATGAGATGTACAAGTACTTTGGTGGGGGTGGGAGGAGGGTCGGGTGGGGAGAGGTGGGAGGAGTATGGGAAGGGAAGGGAAGGGGAAACAAAGAGGAGGCTACAATGCTTGATAAGAAATGTACTCGTTATCTTGCCTATGTAATTGTAACTCCTCTGTATGGTATTCTCACAATAAAAAAAAAAAAAAGAGTTGCTGAGTTCCTTGCTTAGGTGAGAAATAATGGCTTCCCTGGAAGCCACTGAAACCGCTGAGGGCCCAGAAGCAGTAGATGATGCAAGTGGGATGTAACTGTCAGCAATGGGCCTGCACGCCTTGACCACCATGCCACAGGGACAGCGTGGTGCCTGAACACCTTGACCACCATGCCACAGGGACAGCATGATATCCAAACACCTGGACCTCTGTGCCACAGGGACAGCATGATATCCGAACACCTTGACTACCAAGCCACAGGGACAGCGTGGTGCCTGAACACCTCAACCATCATGCCACAGGGCGTGATGTTTGAATACCTCGACCACTGTGTCACAGGGTGTAATGCCTGAATACCTCAACTACCGTGCCATAGGGCATGATGCCTGAATACCTCGACCACTGTGCCACAGGGACAGCGTGATGACTGAACACCTCGACCACCGTGCCACAGGGTGTGATGCCTGAACACCTGACCACCGTGCCACAGGGTGTGATGCCTGAACACCTGACCACCGTGCCACAGGGACAGTGTGGAATTCCTGGGCAGTGCTGAAGTTGTAAAGAAGGGGAAAAATGGAGGCCCATGAGATTTCTAGAATGTCAGACACCTGATTAAGGACAGAGATGAGCTGATCTGGCATAGAGGAGCTGAGGGAGGTCAGAGCAGGAAAGAGAGAGGGAAGGAGAAGAAGGGGAGGGAGAGGGAACAAGAGAAAGGAGACAGATAGATGATGGATAGATAGTATAGAGAGACAGTAGGTCAATGAAAGGTACATACTGATAGATGGGGAGGGAAAGGACCCGAAAGGAAAGAACAGAAGGAGAGAAGAGGAAAGGAGAAGAGGGGACAAGAAAGGAGACAGAAAGACAGACAGACAGATAGATGGGGAGAGAGATAATAGATAAGCAGACAGTAAAGGAAGACCAGAGAGAGTAGAGATGAAGGGTGAGAGGGGGAAGGCAGTTAGGAGAGAGGGGTGGATAACAAGATAGAGTAAGAAGAGGAGAAAAGAGAGGGAGGGAGGGGACAAGGGAAGGAGACAAAGAGTAGACAGACTGATAAAGGAAACGGGGAAGAAAAAGAAGAGAGAAACAAGAGAGATGAAAGGCAGGGGAAAGGATAGAGCCAGAGAAAGGGAAGGAAGGGAAGGAAGCCTGGGGAGGGAGGGCTGAAGAGGGGACATCAGCACACTTCCATCCCAGTGCTCTCCCAGGGGAGCCCCATCTGGAGAGTGTGGCTGAGTGAAATCCAGCATGGGGCATTCACTTGTGTTTGCAGAAAACATGGAATGGGTCAGGGGGTCATTGTTAGTAACATTTCTCCTCAGAGACTCAGGCAGGAGGCCTAGGAAAAACAGAAAGATAAACTGGCAGGAAATAAAAACCACACACACACACACACACACACACACACACACAGAGCAGTAAAGGGCAGGAATGCAAGGACATTCACTCCTGGGGGCAGATATCATACACATTTGTCCAATATGGATTTAACCAAGTGCAGTCCCCCTCTGGTAGTTCCTCTCTCCTATATCAGGTTTCCCTTGAACACGGCCTTTTTCTTTCAGATAGGACTACATTCTTATCAGATCACGATGGAATGATGAGTTTGGATTGTATAGCAACATTTTTCAGACTAATAATTCTTATGCTCTTTGTCAGTGATGTTGTTTCTATCATCTGCTGAGGGTCAGGTGACAAAAGCTGATCATAAAAGCATTCCTTCCTCAATGTATATGTGAATTTATTCAGGATCATTCCATTTCAAGTATAATCACAAATATACAAAGGGATAAAAGAGCATTCTGATCATAAATATAATACAGCAGCAATGATGGTCATTACTGATCACAATTAACTACTTTCTAAATCAGACAAAAAAGTCAACTTTCATGGGGTTTGTTGTTGTTTTGTTTTGCTTTTGTGCTGGTACTGAGGCTTGAACTCAAGGAACGGACGTTTTCCCTTCCCTTTTGGGCTTAAAGCTGATGCTCTACTACTTGAGACACACCTCACTTCTGGCCTTTTCATTGTTAACTAGAGGTAAGAGTCTCAAAGACTTTTCTACCCAGGCTGGCATTGAAGCACGATCCTCAGATCTCACCCTCCTGAGTAGCTAGGATTACAGGCCTGAGCCGCCTGCACTGGGTGTTTTGAATAATGAACATATTTGATGATTTGTGGTACCCAAGACTGTACTAGGGGGAAAAAAGTACAATGTGTGTGATCATACTTCCCACTTTGCTTGCTTCTACCAGATGTAATTTTTGGCTCCTCTAACCCATAATCCCATGTGAAATCTTCACAAGAAGCAGAAAAAATGTGGCTGTCAATGCTAACATTCCTATTCTCACTGCATACCTGGCAATTTGTCTGAAATCACAAGCTGACATTATTTTTTCATCGAAGTTTAAATTCAACATAATTTCCCTAGAAAAAAAGAAGACTAATATCCATCAGTTGGACTTCCTTTTTTATTTTTTGCTCTAATACATACTGATAATAACAGTTAGCTTTTTCCCTTCCTCCTAGAATTCTAGCTTGCTTGGTTATAAAGGTTACATTGCTACAAAAGAAAATTATACCAGAGGGATAAAGAAAGTAATCTCACAGATCTGTGAAGTAAACAGCTTTCTTTCTTAAGTGAAGGATGTGAGATCCATTACTTCATTAATTTCTAGGACTGGACAAACATGCAGATGTGGCCTGAGGCTGAGCTCCACTATGAGACCCACAGTAAATGGAAGACTCCAAGGACAAAGGCTGGGCACTTTGTAAAAACCCTCATATCAAACATTTCCATTGGAAATGAGCCAGCAGCATGTGTGTACTTTAGTGATTACACTGGAAATCTAAGCTGCAATGAGATGCAAAATATTTTCTTTCTCATTGGTGAAAGAAGAATAAATGAAGAATTCTTTTGGTTCAAAAGAATGAACAACTAAAATAACATCACTGTTGTTTATGTGTGAGAACCTAAATGTCAAATACAACTCTAATGGGAAATAAGACTAAATGAAATGTCAATGAGAATGTTCTTAACATAATTTCTATGAAAGTTCCATAGGATTCTTCTATTTTTGTTATTAATTAAATAATAAACTCTGAATCAGATACTGATGGTTCACACCTGTAATCCTAACTAATCAGGAGGCTGAGGTGTACGGATCATAGTTTGAAGCCAGCCAGGCAAGAAAGCCCATGAGATTATTATCTCTAATTAACCAGCAAAAAGTCAGAAGTGAAGCTATGACTCAAGTGACAGAACACTAGCCTTAAACAAAAAAATGCTCAGGGACAGAGTCCAAGCCCTATGTTCAAGCTGAAGGACTGGCACAACAAAAAAAGAAAAAAAGAAGGAAAGAAAGAAAGGGCTGGGAAGGTGGCTCAGTGGTAGAGTGCTTGCCTTGCATGCATGAGGCCCTGGGTTCGATTCCTCAGCACCACATAAGCAAAAAGAAAAAAGCCGGAAGTGGAGCTGTGGCTCAAGTGGTAGAGTGTTAGCCTTGAGCTGAAGAGCTGAGGGACAGTGCCCAGGCCCAGAGTTCAGGCCCCACGACTGGACCCAAAAAAAGAAAGAAAGAAAGAAAGGAAGGAAGGAAGGAACTTGACCTTACAGAGCACTTAATTTTTACATTTTTACATTGTTAGATTAATGAATAGCTCAATTGCAGCTTCTGGAGATTTAATATAATTTCCTCTATCTATCTATCTATCTATCTATCTAGTGATATCTAGAGGTCTCTCCTAGTTATTACATTATCCATTATATTTATAATAATAATAGAGTGCTTTACAATATTTTAACTTCTTTTTCCTATTAGTATTATTATTATATGAATGCTAGTAACAGAGTTTCCACTCAGGGTCTGAGTGTTGTCTCTTAGCTCTTTGCCCAAGGCTGGAGCTCTACCACTTGAGCCCACACTTCCACTTCCAGTTTTTTGCTGGTTAATTAATGATAAGCATCTCAGGGACTTTCTTACTTAGGCTGGCTTTGAACTTTTATCTTCAAATCTCAACCTCCTGAATAGCTAGTATTACAAATTGTATATACGTATATATATATATATATGTAAATGTACATATATAGTATATATATAATTTTATATACATATATTGGAACTCATATCTATGTAACACTCACCAGGTTGTGCAATGTATAAAATACTCTATGACTCAGCTGTGTCCTACTGATGCTACCTAGTCTAGTTCAGTCATGTGATTTCTAAAGTTGCCTTTGAAATACCTTTTATGTAGGACATCTTTTTTAAAAAAAGTGGTTTACAACCCATAGATTACCAAAGAGAAACCAATGCACCTCAGTCTATATATAGAGCATTATGAAAATATAATCTTTCCTTTTGTAGAAGACTTCCTTTTCTATTTCTGTAGCTAGTCAATGTTTTCATGTCAGAATTGCTTCTATAAACACCAATCTGTAATGCATCAGTTCAAGTCATTGTGTTAAATAAATATTGATTTCAGATGTGATAAATCTCTATAGCTTTGCAGGGGCTTTGAAGACAAATTCCCTGGGAGGTAGTCTCGCCTTGCATCTCAGTTCCCATTTTAAGACATGTCAAGGACTAAAAACAAAACGTATGATCCTTAACCGACTTTGCTCTGCTCAAGTGTAGGAATGCAAGCCAGGGTAGTCCGTGACTGCTAGACTACAAAGATAAGACCACCCCGAGTGTTCTGTGAACGCTGCCATAGCTGCCTCCCCTCTCTTTGAAATCGTCCTGGGTGATGGATGAAGAGGAGGCTGCTTTTATCAGCCTCCCACTTGGGGTCTAGTCAGCCCACTGAGGAAAACGCTTGTGATACATTGCCGACAGAAAACAAAACACGAGCCACCCAGCAGGGCCTCTGCTCTGGGGTGGGGGTGGGGATGTCATTGTGTCCATCAAGGCCACAGCTGTGATGGGGTGAACCTGCTAACACACTCACATTCTGGGAGAGGAGGAGACGGTGATTCTTCTGTATTTTCCTGGTGGGTCGATTTTCAGTAGTCTATGGGAGGATCATCTGGTTTTGTAAAAAATAAAAAATTCAGCCAGAGTTGGTGGCTTGCACCTGTAAGCCTAGCTACTTAGAAGGCTGAGATCTCAGGATCGCTGTTCCAAATCAACCTGGGAAGGAAAGTCCATGAGACTCTTATCTCCAGTTAGCCACCAAAAAAGTTAGAAATGGAGCTGTGGCTCCAGTAGTAAAGCACTAACCTTGAACAAAAAAAAAAAACTCACAAACACATATGTATGTATCTTTGTGTGTGTTTGTGTATAAATCTGTAAAATATTTTACCTGTAAAATATTTGTAAAAAACAAATGGGAAAACCTTACATCCTTTAGTCTCAATAAAACCCTGTAAATTATGTCCTTTGGTCTTTGTGAAATTCTAAAACAGCTATTTTCCCCACTCACGGATTAAGAGATGAAATTCACACAAAGTAAAATAACGACCAAAAGTATAAAGCTGTAAGAATATCTGAGATTTAAACAAAATCTGTGATATTCTTTGATTTCATGATATCAACAGAACTCAAAGAACAAATTTTTATTTTCATGCCTGTAATCCTAGCTACTGGGAAAGACTGAGATTTTATTATTATTATTACTAATAAGCTTTTTATTGTGAAAATAAATACTATACAGAGGAGTTACAATTACACGAGCAAGGCAATGTATACATTTAATATCAAGCATTGTTGCCTTCTCCTTTATTTCCCCTTACCATCCCTGCCATCCCATCCCACCCTCCCAGCTCATTTTTCGACATACATCTTGTACATTTCATTGTTGCAATGAGTCCACCTGTATCCCTATTTAAACAATTTGTTTTTTCCCTTCCCCTCCCCAAATTATACCAACACCAAATTCAGTGAAAACAGGGGTTATTAAGATCAAGGTTCAAAGCTAGTCTAAACAGACAAATCCAAGAGACTTTGTCTCTGATCAACCACCAAAAAGTCAGAAGTGGAGTTGTAGCTCAAATGGTAGCACACCAGCCTTGAGAGCAAAGGCTAAGTAAGAGAGAACTCCCAAGTTCAAGCTCTAATACCAGAACAAAATTTAAAATTGTTTCTATATATTTTCCCCAAAAGTATATATTTCCATTTAAATGTTTGTAGCTTCATAATTAGACTGCTTTCCTTAATGAGAAGGATCCAAAGAATTTTTACTTTCAAAATATGTACAGAATATCATTTACAGATAGTTTCTTCTAAATATTCTGTTGAAGCTAGTTAACTCTAATAGATATTTTAAAGATGATTCAACTTTTTTCTTTTACAGAAGTGACTTTGCTTGAGATTTATAGTGAATAATTTAATTTATAAATCATTTAATTGGAAATAAATGTTCCTTAAAAATATTGTGAAGGTGGACCCATTGCAACAATGAGATGTACAAGTTGTTATGTCGAAAAACAAACTTTGAGAAAGGTGGGGGATATGGGTGGGGGATGACGAGATATGAGAAGGGATGGGAAGGGGAAACAAAGGAGGAGGCAACAATGCTTGATAAGAAATGTACCCAGTATCTTGCCCCTGTAATTGTAACCCCTCTGTATGGTATTTTCATAATAAAAAATTTTAAAAAAAATATTGTGAGCACTTTTATGTGATATTAATGATAGACCTTAAGATCTTCTAAAACTGAGTAAGCTATATATACATAATATATATGTGTATGTGTTATGTATATATGATGTGAGTGTGTTATGTATATATTATATATTATGTGTATATAATTATGTTATACATATATACATATGCATACATATGATATTCATATACATATTATGTATGCATACATCTATACACTCATACATAATGACATAAGGAATTATTTGAGAGGGGTGAAACATGTAAATTATTGGTAAGTAGATAGCATGCTAGCTCTGTTTATATTCATAATCCAATGACAACATATTATGTACACAGTAATTAAGGTAACATTACATCATCACTATATAAACTAAGCCATTAGGGGCATTCTTCTATACTTCAGGATCCTAGAAATTCTCAGAAATCACCCTAGGTATATGCCTTTAGAACCCAATGTTTGGTCTAGGCTGGGGTCACATTCAAAAGTAAACTGTCAAATTTAGTCCCCAGTTTATCCAACTTGTCCCACCCAGGTCATGTTATTAATATAAACATAGCAAATTTACGATTCTCCTAACTATGATCTTTCCTTCTTTCTTCAATTTCTACATAGTTCTTGTTGAACTTGAGGTTTGGTATGATTTCTCAGGTACAAGTTCTATTCATTCTTTCAAATAATGAGGAAAAATTCATCACTTATTTTCTATTTAACACTTATGAAAGTCTCTGTCAAAACTTTCTAAACACACCTTAATCATTATGGTCTGTGGGGTTTTTTTCTTATACTACTCTAAGTTGCAATGTGGCTTCCCAACTTTATCTATGAAATAGATATATAGATATTGCTTTAAAATAGCATGCCTTCAGTATTTACTCTATCATTTTATGATTTATTAGAAATTTTCATGTTATCACTAAATAGTGGTAGAAAGAGTTTATAAATTGATGTCAAGTTATGCATACAATGCATCTTGATCAATATCACCCCTTTTATCATTCTCCCCTAATTTCCCCCTCTCACCATTATCCTCAAGTTTAGTGTACACTTTATATAATTGCACTAAATGTGACTCTATTTTCTCACCCCCAAAATGAATTATATATTTGGCAATCTTTTATGTACATTAGTACTAGGGCTTGAAGTCAAGGTCTTACACTCTTACTGCATTTTCATTCACACCTCCAATTCTGCATTTTGCTGATTAATAAGAGATAAGAGCCTCTCATATCTGTCTGCCCAGATGGGCTTTGAACCACAACCCTAATATCTCAGCCTCCCTAATAGCTAGGATTACAGGTGGGAGCAAACAACACCCAGCTTAAAGAGAATTTTGAATAAAATTATAGTTATTTGTGAGAACTAATACTAAATTCAACTGGAGGAAAGGGTGATTAATTTTTTTAAAAAAATTCCTGAGGCCTTTAAATGGGTTCTAAAATTATGACTTTGCAAGCTCTCAGACACTGTACTTAAACCAAAGAGTATTCTATTTAGTCTTCATTGGGAAATTTTAAATAACTGAATCCATTACACTAATGATTGTAATACAGCAAAGTTATATTATAGAAAGCATTCTCCTTTATACAATAATAATGCCAATGAAATTTCCCATAATCAGGAGATTTGATATTCTAGTCTTCTACTCTAAAGCAAAATATTTACTTTCATGTTTTGCTGGGAGGGAGGTGGTTGCTGGTCCTAGAATTGAACTCAAGGCCTTGGCACTAGCCCCAGGCATTTGTGGGGACAGCTAGAGCCCTAACACTTGAGCCACAGCTCCACTTCTGGCTTTTTGGTGGTTAACTGGAGATAAGAGTCTTGTGAAATTTCCTGCCCAGGCTGGTTTTGAACCTCAATGATCCTCAGATCTCAGGCTCTTGAATAGCTAGGATTACAGGCATGAGCCACTTGCACCCATCTCATTTGTAGCAAGCCTTCAATTAACTAACAGATTAAGAATGGCTAGGAAACAGGAAGGGATGGGAAGGGTAAACAAAGGAGGAGGCTACAATGCTTTATAAGAAATGTACTCACTATCTTGCCCATGTTATTGTAACCCCTCTGTACAGTATTTTCACAATAAAAAAAAGAAAAGAAAAAGAAAAAAACAATGGCTAGGAAATATAGTATGAAAAGGTTTTTCTTTTTTTTTTTTTTTGAAAAGGTTTTTCTTTAAAGCATAATTATCTCACTTCTGAGTCAGCTCCAATTTGGGGCACAATTTTAAACAAAGGCAAATGAAGAGATTTTAATTTACATCATATTCTCACACAATATAAAATTGAGCAAGCCAATATTGGACACATGTTGAGATGATATCAAACAGGCAATGAATAGTTTCATTGTTTGTGCTGAAGTAATATTTTGGTAAAACTTCTGTAGAATATCATTGCTATATGCTGGCCGCTTTTCATTGTCAAATTATTGTAAAACTACTTAAATAGAAATGTCATCCTAAGTGAATGCCAGGTTTCCTATGGAACTGAAAATTCCTTGAAAAAGCAGACCTGTTTGGACCATTCATTAGTGCTGTAGTTAAATAGCTACCCTCTGAGTCCTCAATTTGGCATCCCTCTAAAATTTCAGAAGGATTTGAAAACATCTTCAAATTAGGCACTTATTTTATCATCACTATCCAGAAGATGGCTAATTCTGAATCAAAAACACATTTTTCAAGAACCTATAATTCATAAGGAACTCCTTTGGGGACAAAGCAATATAGAAATGAAATATTTGTTTCTAAAACCACATGACTGTATCCAATAAAATGTTTCGGTGCCTAAACAACTGATGTTCACTTTTTCTTCAATGTGAAAATTGCTGTCTTGGAGAAGCAAAGGAGAGCTTTAGTTTTATTTTGTTTTAATATAATGTTATTGTTGCTATTCAGGGGCTGTACAGAGGGATTACCATTTTGTGAGTCAGATAATAAGTACATTTCTATTTTATAGACAATGTCACCCCTTCCTTCGCTTTCCCCTGTTTCTTCTTCCCTCGCAACTCTGTCCACAGGTTACATAGGTCGTTTTCTACATACGCTGTACTGAATAGCATGGTTGCATTTTCTAGTTTTGTTTTATAAAAGGGCGATCAGTTCTTCACTGGTTCGGGTCTGCAAAGGAGGAGAGTGTATACACTGAGAAGGAAAGCAGCCTGAATATCTACTCAGCTCTCACTTGAGGAGGCAACAATGCTTGATAAGAAATGTACTCCTAAGAGGGGCTGGGAAGGTGGCTCAGTGGTAGAGCACTTGCCTTGCATGCCTGAGGCCATGGATTCAATTCCTCAGCACCACATAAGCAAAAAGAAAAAAGCCAGAAGTGGAGCTGTGGCTCAAGTGGTAGAGCGCTAGCCTTGAGCTGAAGAGCTGAGGGACAGCGCCCAGGCCCAGAGTTCGGGCCCCACAACCGGACCCTCCACCCCCAAAAAAGAAAGAAATGTACTCGTTATCTTGCCCATGTAATTGTAACTCCTCTGCATGGTATTCTCACAATTAAAAAAATAACAAAAGATTTTTTTTAAAAAAGTTTTTTTTCAAATACAATTTCCAATAGTGTCCTTTTTACATATAAAAAAATCTCCTTAGTGCAAAGCACCTAGACAGAATAATTTAGAAAAAAATAGCATAAAACTTAATACTTTTTGCTGGCACTGATGGCTTATGCCTATAACGTAAATACTCAGGAGACTGAGATCTGAGGACTACAGTTCAAAGCCAGACTGGGAAGAAAAGCCCTGAGACTTTTATCTCCAGCTAACCAGCAAAAAGCTAGAAGTGGAGGTGTGGCTCAAGTGGAGAGCACCAGCCTTGAGTGAAAAAGCTAAGGAAGACTGTGAATCTCTAGTTCAAACCATAGTACTGTGTGTGCATACACACACACACACACACACACACACACACACATGTACACAACTATAAACAAGAGACCCATCCCAGCACAGGGGATGCAATTCCCACATCTGCTAGCAACCTGCACACTGGCACATTTTCAAACAGAACACATAGCAATTGCCTTCTGCTCAAACAATTTCAGTCTTTAACAATGAATTATTATATTAAAAATAAAGATTAGGTGAAAGAAATAATTTAAATCCATTAAACTTGAGGCTCCTCTGGTGGAATGGTGAGCAGAAGAAAAGGTACTATTAAGAAAGATTCTTCACAGCATTCAAGTCTCCATAGCACTCACTTAAAAACATTGCATGGGATGATTAAAAATGCTTCCAATTTTGCTCATCCATTAGAAAGAATGATATGATGTCATTTGTAAGGAAATGGGTGAACCTAGACCAAATCATGTTAAGTGAGGTAAGCCAAGCTCCGAGAGACAAATGGTGCAGGTTTTCTCTCCTATGCAGACGCTAGATCTAGAATACACTGGGGCATGATGAATTACACAGGATTCTGGGCATTTACACACAGTGAGAATAAAAGAGGGAATAAAGGAGGAGACTCTTGGGAGAACTCTCTCCTGAGCATGTAAAATACAATAGATCAAAACTAATTCCAGCAAATGGAAATGTGGTTATTTATGCTGTTGTTATTGGCAGTATTGGTTGTATTTGTGTGCTTTTGTTTTTTATTTGTCTTAGTTTTTCTGCTTCTTGGGGGTGGGTGTAAAGACAGGCAGGGGTAAAGAGTGAACAAATACAATCATGATATTTAGTTGACACTATGTGGAAATGAGCTATGAGACTATGAGCAGGGATAGGAGGTAGAAACTGTGGGAAAGTGAAGGAAGGGATACCATTGTACAAAAGAGAAATGTACTCATTACCTGACTTGTGAAATGGTAACCCCTTTGCAAAACACCTTAATAATAATAATATAATGGTATTTTTTAAATGCTGCCAGGAGCTGGTAGCTCATGCCTATAATACTAGCAACTCATGAGGTTGAGATCTGATAATTGCAATTCTAAGCCAGCCCCAGCTGGGAAGTCTGTCAGACACTCTTATTTCCAATTAAACCCCCCAAAACTCCAGAAATGGAGCTGTTGGTCAAGTGCTAGAGCACCAGCTTTGAGCCAAAAAGCTAAGGGCCTGTGCCTAGGCTCTGAGTTTAAGCCCCAGTAAATTCTCTCTCCCTCTCTCTCCTTCTCTGGGTTTCTCTCTCACATCTCTCTCTCTCTCTCTCTCTCTCTCTCTCTCTCTCTCTCTCTCTCTCTCTCTCTGTCTCTCTCTCTCACACACACACACACACACATTTCCAGAATATTTTAGCTAGCCTTCCTATATAATCAATAGTACACTAACATTAAGTACAGAACCTCAATGTATCACCGTCTTTATGATTACTGATGGATATGCTATAAAAAAAATCATGAGAAGATTGGGGATCTGATAGCTCACATCTGTAATCTTAGCAATTCAGAAGACCAAGAGCTGAGCATCACAAAACACAGGCATACATACTTCTGAGACTCTTATCTGTAGTTATCCACCAAAAAGTGGAAAGTGGATACATGGCTTAAGTGGTAGAGTGCCAGCTATGAGCACAAAAAGCCAAATCAAGTACATGAAGCCTTAGGACAGCACAAAACTAGATAGATAGATACAAATTGATTGATAGATAGATAATCATGAGACACAGAGGAGCATCTACTTGCAAGAAGGTAAGTCCTTGTACGCAGAAGTATTGATTGGAAGCCAGGCATGGGCAGCAGGGCTCACTTCTTGAATCCTAGCTACTCAGGTGATGGAGATATGAGGATCACAGTTCAGGCTAACCTAGGGAGGAAAGTCATTGAGATTTTTGACTCCAATTAACCAGCAAACAAGCCAGAATTGGGGCTGTGGCTCAAGTGGTAAAGTGCTAGACTTGAGCAAAAAGGCTCAAAAACAACACCTAGTCCCTGAGTTCAAGCCCTAGGACTGATACAAAGAAAAAGAAAGTATTCATTGGAATAAATAATGAAAATAACTCTGGTATATCTGATGTTTGTCAAGCATCTATTCTAAATGAATTATTCCATTAAATCTTATGCCTAAAGTGGGGAATTCCTCAAGACTAAGTTTGGTCTAAGTTGAGAGTCTAGGCATTTTTAATAAATGAGGGAATTCCAAAGAACTCCTATCCATTCCTTTCCTGTGCATGGACGCTGACTGAGATTGCTTGATGGAGGGGTGAGTCTGAACTGCGTTATTCGCCTATTTGGATATGTCAAATGAAACTACCTTTTACTAATTCATGCTAATAATGAAATCTAAATAACAAATGATTCTATAACAAATGGCCAGGCTTGGCTCAAACTTGTAAGCCCAGCTACTCAAGAGGCTGAAATCTGAAGGTTGCAGTTGGAAGCTAGCCTGGCCAAGAGAGTCCTTGTGACTCATACACACACACACACACACACATACACACACACACACACACACACACACACACACACACACACACACACACACACACACCAAAAGTGGAGCTGTGGCACAGTGTTAGCCTCAAGCCAAATAGGAACAGGATCCAAGCCCTGAATTCAAGTCCTACCACCAGCACACACCAAGAAAACAAAAAACAAAAATTTAAAAAAATGAAATAAACTCTAAGGTGATCACAAATAAACTTGATATTTAGCTTTACAAAAGAGCAACATAAAATATATTTGTAAATTGCTATATAGATGTTGGAACTTATTTTTACTGCCCCTAAAAATGATATAATTTCATTTAACATCAGCCAAACTTGGAAGGGAAATTATTTTTGCATGAATTTCAATAGCATGTGGCCTGAATTTACAAATGATTTCTTTTTTAATAGTCCTATGAAGAATTACTGATTCAGCATGACTGTTTGTGGGTACAATGCACTTTCATCAATGCCAATACCACCCCTTCAGCATTCTTCCCCATGCCCCACTCCACCCCATCTCACCCTGTCCCACAAGATAACTGTCTCCATTTTCATGTCTGTACACTGAGTGTTATGCCCCATTTTATCCACCCGTCCTCCCTACATTTTTCCTTTCTTTCTCTTTTTTCTTTCTTTCTTCCTCTCTCTTTCTTTCTCTTTCTTTCTTTCTCTCTCCCTCTCTCTCTTTCTTTTTTTTTCTTTCTTTCTTTCCTGTTGTTGTTAGTCTCAGGGCTTGAACTCAGGGCCTGGGCGCTGTCCCTAAGCTTTTTCACTCAAGGCTAGCACTCTACCACTTTGAGCCACCCTCCACTTTCCTCCCTGCATTTTTCTACCTCCTCCTCTTAAACCCTCATCCTCCTGAGAAAGGTTGAAAAAATTAATTATCAAGAACCATCTCATATATTCACCATTGGCAGATATAACTGAATAAAAGTATATCTAAGTTCAGCTTTGGAGTTATTTTTAAGAAAACTGATTATATCTATTTGTGTTCTACATACTTAATTTTAAAGTTATAGGTTCCAAATTCTAAGAGTACTGAGGAATAACAGTGATGTGAAATTTCTGCCAACAAAACACTAAAATCATATAATTAGGATATACAAAATTAGGCAAATTATATGTGATTTTTAAAAAAAAGTATATCCTCGTGAAATTACTCTGAACTACTAACAAATATTTTAAAATGAATGATAGAAATATAAATCAGTATAAATCAGTGCTTTCTGAAATGTGGGTACCAATGGGAAAGGGAGGTTGGAGAAAATGAAGTAAATATGAAAATATGGTCAAAATACTTTAGCCACTTTTGTAAAAATGGGACAATGAAGCCTGTGGAACTGAAGAAAGGTGAATCTGAAGGTACATTATGTTCATTTATGACATGTCAAAATCAAATGCTGTTTACCACCAATTGAGGCTGCTAATCAAATATATATATATTTTTAAAACAGAGGTTGTGGTTGAAACTAAGCTCCTGATACCACAAAATTAAACTTATGGGGTTGGGAATGTGGCTTAGTAGTAGAGTGCTTGCCTTGCATGCATGAAGCCCTTGGTTTGATTCCTCAGTACCACATAAACAGAAAAAGCTGGAAGTGGTGCTGTGACTAAGGTGGTAGAGTGCTAGCCTTAAGCAAAAGAAGCTTAGGGATAGTGCCCAGGTCCTGAGCTCAAGCCCCAGGACTGGCATAAATAAATGAATAAATATTAATTAAAAATTAAACCCACTCTGATAATAGAGGGGAAATTGAAGATTCATAGTATTTCATGCAAATATAATAATCTGTCTTGACAAAGGTAAATTCTTAATGAAAAGGAAAAATAAGAAAAATGCATTGTACTGCTATGGTTTCCTACAACTATGAAATTCTGTTTATTAATAAATATATTACTAATATGTCTCAAATTCAAAATTGTGAAAGTGAATGCCAAAAGAGCACATAGACCAGGATGCAAATAAAAACAAAATTATGACACATTTCAAAGGAAATCAGCACAGGTAGAAGCTTTCTACTGTCGATTTTGATCCCATACCAGTAGTTCAAACTTAAGTTCATAGATTCTTTAATTCTTTAATTTAGAAATTCCTATATTCCATTGCCTTTGAATATAAAGTCATTACATATAGATAAAGAAAACACTAAAACCAAAAGGTCAGCTTTCACTTTGACCCATGCTTCCCACTGCATAAGCACGATGTGCTTCAGATTTTCTCCTGAAGTCAGTAGTTTTCGGTTGAAATCTTAGCCACTGTCCTCATACCACATGATTCATCTATAATGACATGAATGTCAGGCGTCCTTCATTCCAAATTGTCCAAGAGGGAACTATGACGACCCAACTGGCCTTAAGGATCAGACATGACTCAAGGATGAATAGGTACCTCAGAAATTTTCTGCTTAGTTTTTGTCCCTAGGAACCCTAAGTGGCTTACTGCAGTGAATTGGGGGTGGAGGGAGGGGAAGGACTTTCAAGGAAATCAGCAGGAGTTCTGTAAACTTGCTCTGTTTTCTTATGGATGATAGCCAGTACCCATTTCCCCCAAATTGTAAGGATCCAAGCCTTCCTGGAGGCCAACTCTGGGACAAAGATGCTTCTCCAAAGCTTGTTACACATAGAAACATTCAAACTGAATGAGAAACACAGTAAACAAAAGCAAAAAACGACCAACTCAAAACACTAGCTGTACAATGCACACTTCCTTCCTAGGCTTTCACGCCTTACCAAAGCCCAACCGGATTCTTTCTGTTGTACACAAGAAACTAAGTCAGTGGAGCAAAGTCATTTCACTTCTTTTTCTGGTTTTGTTTTTTTTTAATCAGCATTAAGGAACAAAACTGTAAAAAAATAATCAAAATGAAATCAGATGAAGTTTTGATTTTTGAACTTGGAAAACAAAGATAAAATGACACATTTATGAGGCTAACCTTAACTCTATGTTGCCATTGTGTTTTTTTTTTTTCTCATGCTCTTCAATTGACATGTCCCAAACAGAGTAAAAGCTTCAAATTTCTTATCTTAGGGAGAAAGAAAGAATACTGTGGCCAAAGATAAACACACCCTAGCTATTTGTGAATTCAATTTGCTTTAAAGCATGTAATCTACTGGAATCAAACTTACTATTCCTTTATACTTCTAGTAGAACCTATCCTTCTCCCCCCACCTCCCAAACTCACATAAATCACTCATTGATCTTCTGAAGTTCACATTTGTGTTAAAGGCTAACAACCAAGCTCCACTACATAGAAATCGACTGAAAGTAAACTTATTTAAGATAAATCGATCCACACATGAAAAATTCACAACGCTTCACAAATTCAATATGCATGGGTAAAATTTCACTTTTCTCTTAGGCCCAGAAGAAAGCACTGTGAATTATCACTAAGTACATTTTTATTCCATTTTTATTGTCTCCCTTCAGCATGAAATTATTAACAATCACTTTTGTATGTGACACCAGATTATGTGTATGCTCATATACTTTAAATCCAACTTGTGAGATGACATGAAATGAAGCAAAATGACAACATTTTAAGTAAGTTTATGGTTCAATTTCCAAACACAATGCTAGTATATGCTAAAATCAGCACATAGAAAATTGCATGTAACACATGCTACATAGATATTTCTACTTCTGCTGTTTGTCTACTTAAGCCACTGTAAATCTTAAATCTTAGAAAGAGGTCATGATACTTTGATGCACTAGATTAAACATTCCATCTAAAATTGTGAAAGGGTGTGGCAATCATTCACAAATTTTTTAACCCTCTTTAAAAGTGATAGTTTTATATTTATTTATCATTATCATCATGCACTTGCACAAAGGAATTTCAATTCAACAAATCAGTTTATGAGGACAGTGCATCTGGATCAATGTTGCTCCTTGAAGGTTCTCCTTTCAATCCATTCAATCCACTTCTGATTCTACTGGAAATTATTTTTAACACATGAATTGCTAAAATATGCATAATATGCCATTATATGTTATATATTTTTCCTAAATATCTTCCTATCAAGCTATAGGTCTTAGCTATAATTTGTAACAGACTTATATGTAGAACAAATACAGTTTCAGAAATACTTTACATCAGTTAATAAACAAGATTATTTTTATATTTTCTTCCCTAGAATTAAAAGTCAAAATGATTTTTTTGTTTGTTCGTCTGTTTTGCTGGTACTGGGGCTTGAACTCTGGGCCTGGGCTCTGTCCCTGAGCTTCTTAGCTCAAGGTTAGCACTCTATTACTTGAGCCACACACTACTTCTGCATTTTTCTGAGTAGTTCATTGTAGATAAGAGTTTCACAGACCTTGCTGCCTGGACTGACTTCAAGCCACAATCCTCAGCTCTCAGTCTCCTGAGTAGCTAGGATTACAGGGCATGAGCCACCAGCACCTGGCTTAGTCTTTCTTAATTGTAGTAAACAAAATAATATCTTCAATGCACATGTTTATTTTTACATGTATTTTGTCCCTAATCTTCCTCTTTTGTTTGTTGAGAACATAAAGCTGTTTTCAGAGGATAATATATATACATACATATCTATTTATTTTATATATATTATCTATATATATTAGATTTCTTTATATCCCTCAGTGTCAGGAAATATACTTTTAATTTTCTTATAATAAAGCTAATATGTTATCATAAATTTAATTTTATAATAGACTCAGCACATTCACATGGGGGAAAAAGTCTCTGTTTTAATCATAAGTAAGATACAATATTGAAAATACCTTGGATGGCTGAAATTATGTAGCCAGCATTGCTTTGACTAAAGTTTGAATTGTTATATTTTCTCTAAGATTCATATTTTTACATATCCATTTCATAAGAATGTAGTCTTTGCAGTATACTGTCTTAATTACAAAATTATCATATGAATTTTTCCCACTCTAATCCTTTGGTCTCAAGTCATTTTCTCAATAAGTCATTATTGCTCACCCTGTTTTTGCACTGGACTCAGACCTGGAGACTCAGTAACAAATAAGAACTTACAGATCCCTCACCCATTCAAGTTGACATTAATTATAAAGACCTTCATTCCTTTTCTGGGTTGTTTTCTGGACTTTCAAACTGTGTATTGATCACCATTTCATACATCAAATGATGTAACCTAATATAGCTGTGATAACAGTTTTTTTCTTAAGTGTGTTGCTTACCACACAGAAACTACTATATTAACTACTTTAGTACATTAAATAATTAGGGAAGGCACAAATAGTTGGTTACATCATTATTTTGTCATATAGAGCAGAGATTTAGAAATAGCTATGAACTTTTTCAATGTCACAGACCTGGTTCATAGTAAGGGTGGGAAGTTCGAACCTTGGGCTTCTGGGTTCAAGACATGATCTTACTTTTAGCTCATTCAATATTGCTATGTTGTAATTCTTCTCAATTCTAGATATTCCAACAGTACATGCATAGCTTAGTAAGGCTCAGTATATTTATTATAAAATTGTAATAATGCACATGATTTTTCAAATTCAAATGACTAATTGAACTGATTATATATAAATCTAAAAGCAATTAATTTTTGGTTGTATAACCCAGAAGTAAAATCATAAAATTGGAGAGTTTTCCAAAAGTCAAACTATTAGACAGTATGCAAAAAAATCATGTCAACATTATATGTATTCCACATTAGTTTTCATAAATAAATATCATTTTTATTTTCACCTAATGAGCACTGAGTTTTCCTCAATGGACCATAAATAAATTGACATCTTTACAAATAATATTTGTAGTGTTTAATCAAAGTGTACATTTACATATTTATATATAATCTCAATTCTATTTACATTCATATTCAAATAAACATTAAATTTTATTTTCTAAATGTTTTTTATTTAGTATTGGCAACCATATTTTTAATACAAAAATAATGGCGTTGCTGGGCTTTTTCCCACTGGAAGTACTATTGGCATTGATATTTACATTTACTTCTAAAATGGTCTATGAAATGTCAATACACTGATAGTTACTGTCTCTTTCTTGGATCTTTCATTGAATCATTTTTAATTAATACAATTAATGGGCTTGCCTTTCTATCTACATGTATGTATCTCTCTACAGAAAATATATGAGTCAAGTTTTAAAATGAAAGGAAATATAGAGAGAGAAAATGTATATATGCATGTACAGCATATTAGACATAATATATAGTACATAATAGTACTTATTCTGTAATATGTATCTTATCATCAGTAATACATACCGATGACTGATGCTCATTCATTAAAGCTATGGGAACCCAAAGTAAAATGTTTCTGAAGCTAAGCAACAGTATGAGGCCCTGCATTTGAGTCCCAGTACTAGCACAGAAATAAAACATTTCTTTTTAGTTATTTTCATGACATCATTCACGGGAAGTTTCATAAAGGATTTGGAAGTCATTATTTTAAAAGGTAAAAAGCTTAAGGTGCCAGATATATTCATTGAGATGACTGAAGTTAATTATCTTCATCAGACTACTGCCCCATGGATACACATATGAAGCAATATTATACCTCACAAATATGTACAAATATTATGTTGATTCAGAAAGTAAAATTAACTTAAAAGAAAAATTCGAATTATATTTGTTCATTTTTCAGCTTTCAGAAGACTGTTTGATTGAAACTATTCATTCTCCTTTTATTACTCATTAAAAATGCAACAAAGCCAGGCAATGGTAGCTCACCTCTATAATCTTAGCTATTCAAGAGGCTGAGATCTGAGGATCACAGTTTGAAGCCAGCCCTGGCAGGAAAATCTGTGAGACACTTATCTTCAAAAAACCCTGAAGTGGAGCTTGACTCAACTGGTAGAGTACTAGCCTTGAACACAAAAGCTCAGGGATCCCAGACCTTGAGTTCAAGTCCCAGGACCAGCAAAAAAGAAAGATAGAAAGAAAGAAAGAACGAACGAAAGAAAGGAAGAAAAAAGGAAGGAAGGAAGGAAGGAAGGAAGGAAAGAAGGAAAGAGGAAGAAAGAGAGAGAGAAAGAGAGTAAGAGAGAGAGAAAGAGAGAAAGAAAGAAAGAATAAGAGAAAGAGAGAGAGAAAGAAAAAGAGAAAGAAAGAGAGCGAGAAAGAGAGAGAAAGAAAGAAGAAATAGAAAGAAAGAAAATAAGTGAGAAAGAAAGAGAGAAAAGGTGAGAAAGTGAGAGAGGGAGGGAGGGAAGGAGGAAGGAAGGAAGGAAATTTTTTTAAAAAAAGCAACAAGGCCCCGCACTCACAACTAGTCCCCTCTGTTCTCCTCCTGGTAACAACTTAATGACGCCCTCGCTTTTTAAACTGGAACATCAAGTCCCTAGTGAATATACTAATATTTTTTGTCATTTGATCCTGCCTATAATAGTAGCATTATTATTGAATTTCCATAGACTTAATCCATAGAAGTATCCATAGATTAATTTTTGAATTGACAAAATGTAGAGAAAAATAAAACTTTTAAAATTTACCAAGTCAATAACCTAATGCTGAGGCTCTATTTCCCTAGGTGATTGAATGCTTAATATAAATAAAAGGACCAAATTCATTTACATGAAGATTTAGAAAAGCAAGAAAATACACTGCCACTAATTCATTAGAATTGAGAAATAATTTCAGTGGTATCAATACACCCTGAGCTCAGGCTCAAGCGCAAAGCCAAGCTCAGGCTCAAGGTTAGACTCAAGGTCTGGCTCAAGTCAGGTTTTAGGCTCAGGCATCTGCAGTTCTAGACTCTGCTTCATTTAAGCAGTCTCAGTATTCCCAGTCCTGAAGTCCCTGAATTCTCTCTAGTGGTTTTCTATCAGAAGCACAGCCTTATTTGAGAGAAAGGGTAAGACTCTCATGGAACACTAAAAAAGAGAAGTCAGCCTGTGTGCAGACACAGGACTACTGTTCTATTCACAGCTTTGTTTGAAATCTTCCCTTGTTTTTTCTCAACAAACCGTGGCACAAACCTGCTGTATGAATTTCTCCCATACTATAGCTGTCAGCACGGCGTTGCTGGGTCCTGAATATGCGAGCGAGCTAGAGTCAGACTTCCCATGAAAATCGAGGCAGTGACCTGCCTCCTCCGTGCCTGGTGAACCAGGAGACAGGAACAATTTGTCATCCTTCCCCTTCTTACGTGTTGTAAATGTTCACTCACTGCGCTATAACACACACTAATTCCTCTAAAATGAACTCAGCGTGCAAGATTTAATTAAGGCCAATTGGACATAGTCTCCTTCCACTCCTTGGACAGAAAGAAATTTAAAAATCAGGAATCTATTGCTAAGAAATTTTCGTTAATACCTAATCACCAGGAAGAAAATGAGGTTGTGTCCTAATGGATTTGACAAGAAAACAATAAATTGTAGTCATAGTGGCTTTATCAGAAAACTTCTATCCTTAGATCCAAATTTGGTCAAGTGACAAATTCTCTATATTTCCCACCCCTGATTGTATTTCAACTTGAAAGAGAGAGAGAGAAGAAAACATAGAACAAGAAGAGGAACAACAAAAAAAGAGAAACATTTCTTTGACTTCCTTTCATTTTGGTGTCGAAGTTAGATACACAAAATTAGACACTGTTTCCCCACCCCAGATTTGCATTTAAAAGATCGTACACAAGCTTCAATACAGGTTGCTTTTCCGTGTCCATGGTAACCTCAGGAAAGTTAGAAAATTCAGTCCACTGAACTTCAAATGACTTTATTAAAGTGTTACTAATCAGAGTTAAAACACACAAGGTTTTAGTGTTTGGCTTCATAAAGTGAATAACTCTCAAAGCCTAATGACCTACTAAGGGCAGTCCTTTAAAAATATCTATTTTTTAAAAAAGGGTCAGGGAAGGACCGGCTGAAAACACATTCAATAAGAAAACCTTCCTTGCCTTCTCACAAGGAATGATCTAAAGACAAGGCCAACTCAGTGGAACTGCACCACTGCTAGGAAAAAGCTGCCTGGTCCATACTGCAACTCTATTATACACTGGCTAATTTCAAATATGCAGAAATGACGATTTTAAGGATAAATCTGTAATTCCATTTATGGCAAATATGGTAAGATATATACCAACTGCAACCCTTCCAAATTCAAAGAGAATTCTAATTGAATTAAGAGCCACAAAGAAATTGCAACACACATGCAAATCTGAGCGCATAAATAATTCATGAAGAAATGGCAGGAAGAGGAAGAGGAGAAGAAAGTCATTAAATGTTACTAAGAGTAATCATGAAAATGGGAGGAAGAGCAGATGCCTGAGAAAGATAATCACCAGAAAAAGGGTTTGCTAAAAGACAACAAGCCAGTGTTATCAATTGCTCTTTTAGAGGCTCTCTTTGGCAAAAATTCAAACTTAAAGGGGAAAGACACCAGAGTTTAAGGCTTCATTTCAGATACAGTGTGCTCAAATCACAAATAAAGAAAAAGACAGACTTAGAACATGTGTGCGTGCACGAGTGCATGCGCACACATATATCTGCCATACTGCAGCATCTAACATTCCTATTTTTTTCACTCAAGGCTGGCACTCTACTACTTAAGCCACAGCTCCACTTCCTGATTTTGCTGGTTAATTGGAGCTAAGAGTCTCGCAGACTTTTCTGTCTGGCCTGACTTTGAACCTCGATCTTCAGATCTCAGTCTCCAGAGTAGCTAGGGTTGCAAGCGTCAGCCATCAGTGCCTGGTGAAACTCAGCACTCTGACTAATATTTGCATCTCAGAGAAATTTTTCATTCTCCCAATCCAAAGTAAAAAGTAAAATCACACTACAAAGAAGAAGCAGGTTAATCTCTGGCTTCCACCATGTCCTGCAGAAAGTATTAATTCGCTACAAGACACCATTGTCAAATAATTGTTGATCACTTATCCTGTGTCCACAAAAGTAATGTTCTTATTGTAGGAATTTAACCGAAGAGTTTCCTTCAATCCCTTCAATGGAATTGCACACGTATCTTCGGAAGATCAGAGAGGCAAAGCATCCATCAGTGGCGGCTGGGAGGGAGGACCCACACCCCACCTCGAGCACTGTCCACCAATGCGTTCTCCTGGATCATCACAATGCACCAACACCCGCAGGCCAAGAGGGCAGAGCCAGGACTAGAGAGAACAAGCAGTCTCAGGAGGCATCAGTCACAAGTGGGGAGAGAGCCTGGAACGTAGGCAACATTAATTCATCGTGGTAATCCATAATCACCGCGTTTCTAATGCAATAAAACCTGAAGGAATATAGTGAAAGCGGGGCTTACACTGTTGGGGAGGGACATACAAAGCAACAAAGAAATAATCTTATAAATGCGTTAGAAACACTTGCATGAAAGAAACAAAAACATTAAAATACATATTTGAGGGTTCGTTTTCCTAACATCACATTCTCTGACTTTTTCTGCTTGACTCATACCTATACTAGATATTGCAAATAAGGGAAACCATGGGACCTATGTTTCTTTGGGCCTGGCTTACTTCACTTAATATAATTTTTTCCAAGCCTTTCTATTTCCTAACAAATGGGGAAATGTCATTCTTTCTGATGGAGGCATAGAATTCCATTGTGTATATATACCACATTTTCTTGATCCATTCATCTACTGAGGGGCATCTGGGTTGGTTCCATATCTTAGCTATGGTAAATAATGCTGCAATAAACATTGCTGTGCTGGTAGCTTTAGTGTGGTCTTGTTTGTAAACAATTGGGTAAATGCCCAAAAGTGGGATTGCTGGGTCATAGGGGAGTTCTATGTGAAGTCTTTTGAGGAACCTCCATACTGCTTTCCAAAGTGGTTGAACAAGTTTACATTCCCACCAACAATGAAGTAAGGTTCCTTTCTGTCCACCTCCCCTCCAGCATCTGTTGTTGTTAGAGTTCTTGATTTTTGCTGTTCTAACTGGAGTGAGGTGATATCTCAATGTTGTTTTGATTTGCATTTCTTTTATGGCTAGGGATGTTGAACATTTCTTCATGTGTCTATTGGCCATCCTTCTTTCTTCTTCAGAGAAGCTTCTCTTTAAGTCTTTCGCCCACTTACTTATTGGGCAGTTGTTTCTTTGAGGATTTGTTGTTGGGTGGTTTAATTTTTTGAGTTCCAAGTATATTTTAGATATGAGACCCTTGTCCGTTGTATGGCTAGTAAAGATCTTCTCCCAATCCGTGGGCTTTCTATTGATCTTGCTAGCTATGTCATTTGCCCTGCAGAAGCTCTACAACCTTATGCAATCCCATTTGTCCAACCTTTCTTTGATTTGTTGTGTTTCTGGGTCTCTATTCAGAAAATTTCGGCCTGAGCCAAGGAGACCCAGCGTTTCTCCTATTCCATCCTGTAATGTTTTCAGAAGAGTGTCTGCTCAAAGGCATTTTAATAGAGCAAATACCAGGCATTTATGACATGCCTATAATACTAGCTACTCAAGAGGCTGAGATATAAGGATCATGGTTCAAAGCTAGGCCAGGCAGAAAAGCCCATGAGATTCTTTTCACCAATTAATCAGCAAAAAACTGGAAGTAGAGCTATTGCTCAAGTGGTACAGTAGCTAGCCTTGAGGAAGAAAGCTAAGCAGGAGCTAAGATTTTGAGTCCAAGACCCAGGACTGGTGACAGACAGACAGACAGACAGACAGACAGACAGACAGACAGACAGACAGACAGACAGACAGACAGATAGATAGATAGATAGATAGATAGATAGATAGATAGATAGATAGATAGCAAATATATATGTCTATTAATGAAGCTGACAATATATACACAATTACCTCAAAATCATGGCTATCTTTTCCAGAGAACACAACCCAACTGTCTCCTCATGGACACCAATTTGACACACTTGATCACTGGTCCTCATATTCTTTTTTTTTTGGGGGGGGGGGGTCCGGTCGTGGGGCCTGAACTCTGGGCCTGGGCGCTGTCCCTCAGCTCTTCAGCTCAAGGCTAGCACTCTACCACTTGAGCCACAGCGCCACTTCCGGCTTTTGTCTTTTTGCTTATGTGGTGCTGAGGAATCGAACCCAGGGCCTGAGGCATGCAAGGGGTTACAATTACATGGGTAAGATAACGAGTGCATTTCTTATCAAGCATTGTAACCTCTTCCTTTGTTTCCCCTTCACATACCTTCCCATCCTTCCTCCATACTCCCCCCATCAAATCTTCCTCCCCGCCCAACCAAAGTTGTAAAGTTCATTTTTCGACATAACGACTTGTACATCTACCTGTATCCCTGTTTTAACGATTTGTTTTTTCCCTTCCCCTCCACAAATTATACCAACATCATATACAGTGAAAGCAGGGGTTATACCGTGGGGGAGGGACATACAAAGCAACAAAGAAATAATCTTATAAATATGTTAGAAACAATCCCATGAAAGAAAAAAACATTTGAATACATATTTTAGGGGTTCATTTCCCTAACATCAACTTATCTGACGTTTTCTGCTTGACTCAGACATATACTAGTTGTTGCAAATAAGGGAAACCATGGGACTTATGTTTCTTACGAGTACATTTCTTTCTTTTTTTGGGGGGGGGGGGGGTCCAGTCACGGGGCCTTGCAAGGCAAGCGCTCTACCACTGAGCCACCTTCCCAGCCCTGGTCCTCATATTCTTATACAGCATATGTCTTTGCCCAATAGATACATATCACATATATATGTATCAAAAATATTTTTCCTTTGCCATGAAGACTCAGAAAACTTGACTCAAATAAATTTTTGAATTGAAGTCATTAAGTCTTAAATTCAAGACAACTCTTGAATAAATGTAGTTCTGGAATTCTTGAATGTAATTTGTATTTTTTCTCCAAAGACTCATTTAAAAGAAGAATTTTGGTTGATGTTTCTATGTTGATAATATGTAAGTTTTTCATTTCTCTAAGCATCTAAAATGTGATTAAGTTCTGGGTGTCATTTCTGAGATAAAATTATGAGGATCCATCTGTCATTTGAATGGTGCATTATTAAATAAATAAATAAATATCCATCTACAAAGCAGACCATGCAAATCAAACTCCAAAGCACAGAAGCTTGAATCATTTAATAAGGGGAAAAGCCTTACAAGAAATATTTTGCTCAAAAAGCATGGTACCTGCAAGTAAAAATATTTTTCTGAACATAAAAAATACATTTTACACTTTCAAAGTCAAAAACTTTCAAGTGGCATGCATTTACAACACAACATGGAAATTAGCTTAAAATACCTAATATAAAAATTTAATAGAAAAATAAAAATAAAAAATAAAAATAAAAATGTAATACGTTACCTAAATAAAATGTTAAAAGCTCTAAGTATGTATTATTTGTATACAAAGCAATGAAACATTAAAATATACACCATCTTCAGAATAATTTTATTTACAGTTATCAAAGCATTGTTTCTTTCAGAGACACATAAAGAAGAAACTCAAAAATACACACAACTTTTTGTTTTATAAATACCTAAATAGGCTAAATACAAAATAAATAAACTATAATTAAAATTATTGATCATTTAATGAATGTCACCCATAGGAAAAACTACCTATTAAGATTCACTGCAAAATATGGCACTTCTAACATGCAGTTAGAGTACATGAAAATAGTAGAATATAAAATATAATAATATATTTTATACTATCTACTATATAAAATACATGATATATAATTATATATTATGGATAATACAATTACTGTATATTATAATTATTATAGTATAGTACATTAAAATATATAATTGCCACACTGGTATGATGAAGTAATTGCATATAATGATTAATGTTATATATTATAATGTAATATGTTAGACTATCTAATACATTAAAATATATTCTAAAATAAAGCTGCAATACATACCAGAAAGTGAAGTGCAGCTCTGTCAATCAAAAGTCTAAACTAATTAAATTCAATATAAAGTAGATTTTCAGGGTTTTGTTGCCTCTAAGTAAGTTTTCCCTTTTTTTGTACTCAACTTCTAATCCAATGTCATTGATATGTACTTACAGAAAATTATCTCATTTATTTGAATATACATACACACAGATCTTTTAGAAAAGAAATGACAGCTATTTCTCTGGAGCTTAATTTACATAAAAATTTGCATTAGATATGTCATTGAAGTGTTTTTATTATGTCAGTGGCTGTCAGATCACTCCTGAAAGCCTAGCCACCCATATATGTACACATATGTGCATGTGTATATGCATGTATATGTAAATGTATATATGAATAATTTTATGTGTGTATATGTGTGCACATACGTGTGTGTATGTTTAAATCTGTGTACATGTATTGTGCTGTGTACACATGTGTACATACATGTATGGTGTACAGTAAATGTAAATGCATATATGCATATGTATATATGTATATGTACTTGAAATTTCAACTGCAAAATATTGATTAAAAAATCAACTAATGTTCAAAATTTTAAATTAAAAAGCTAATATAAGAAACTTAGGGCTGGGAAGGTGGCTCAGTGGTAGAGTGCTTGCCTTGCATGCCGGAGGCCCTGGGTTTGATTCCTCAGCACCACATAAGCAAAAAGTAAAAAGCTGGAAGTGGCGCTATGGCTCAAGTGATAGAGTGCTAGCCTTGAGCTGAAGAGCTGAGGGACAGCGCCCAGGCCCAGAGTTCAGGCCCCACGACCGGATCCCCAAAAAAAAAAAAAAAAAGAAACCTAATAAAATTTTCTTATTTTATAACAGAAAACATATATTCTAATCACTTAAACTATAAGATTTAACATAATGTTACTCATAAAATACCTTTATTTAAGTTACTTCTCTAAAACTTTCATGTTTGTGCTCTAAGTTTATGCTACCAGTTACTATGCAGAAATCTGAAGAGTTAGATGTTCATAAATTAAGAATTAATATTACTTTATCATATTCTTCATTTCATGAAATTTACATATATGTAATACTGAAATAATCATGCTTACTCATACTTTTCTTGGGAAAATTTTATTTTTATCATTTACAAACTGTTGGAGAAAAATATTTGGTGCTGTTTCTGGACACTTTCATTTCTAAACAATTACAGATTTCATTCTGTTTAACTGTTTAGCACACACACATATAGATGTGTATTCATATGCATATATATGTATATACATATCTATGGACATATGTATTTATACATATTTGTATGTGTATATATATTTATGCACATCGTTTTATATTTACACATACATATTTGTACATTTCATAGACATATATTTACATATGTATTTATACACAAAGGAATGGAAAGGCCATTTAAGAAATCATTAATCTTTTGTGTATTACGGTAAAACCACACATGGGTCCTAATAAATCAATGTCTTCAGAAAACACAGAATTCTGGTGTAATTCAAACTCCTTTTTTTAAAGGCCAAGCATGTCTATGCTGTGCAGAATGACCTAGATGGCCAACCCAGGTTCTAATTAGATCAAAGGGAAATTCCCTTCACGATGCTATGTATAGCCCATTATGAGCAGCAGGTTAGGGTGGCTTATCTTACAGCTACTGATCAATCAATTGATGAGTAAAGGTAAATAGATTCTTATTTCTAAATGCAAATACCTGATAGATACATAAGGTTACATGCTCATGAAAAGACACTAGACAATGCATTAGTCTGAACTTTACAAAATTATTAAGCAATTGATTAATTCCCAAGTTATAAAAATGTCCAACCTATCGCTACTCAATCACATAAATGAAAATTGTTGTGCTTTTCATGGCTTCATGTCTAAGACTTCAGAAATAAGAAACTCTCTGGAATGACACACTGGCAGCTCATGCCTATAATCCCAGCTACTCAGGAAGCTCAGATCTGAGGATCTTGGTTCAAAGCCAAACCTGGGCAGGAAAGCATGTAAAACTCTTAGCTCCAATTAACTACCCAAAAAAACTAGAAATTGAGCTGTGTGTTCACTGTTAGAGAACTAACCTTGAGCAAAAAGCTCAGAGACAGCTCCCAAGGTCTGATTTCAAGCCTCAGAACCAGCACTAAAAAAAAAGAGAAAAGATAAAGGAAAAAGAAGCTTTTTGGGTCTCTACCTCAGTACTTGTTCTACAATTACAGAACTATGCTACCAAAAACTAAGAAGACTTTGTCAGTACCACCAAGTTCACAACATGTCATATAAATCTCAGCCTATAAATTCCTGTGTATCTACTGCCTCAGGGCATTTTATATAAGTTAAGAAATAATTTACCCACTATATGCTAAACAAAACATCCTTAGTTCATATAGGAATAACTGCTAAGAATGTGCTTCATACTTGAAACTAATACTTAAACATTATTTGGTTTTCTTTCTGCATACCTTTCTAAAATATTGGTTTCCTAAGAAGCTTTCATCAACTAAAGCTTACTTAATGCTAATAAAAAATCTATTTCAGGACAGAAAAATACATTAAGACTGAGCTGTGGCCTTAGGCTAGGGTTTCTTAACCAAGTTACATTTAATTGGGTAGTGATACTTCACAGGAAATACCTGGAAAACAGGAAGAGAATAGAGATAGGCATTGGTTTGCAGATACTTTCTCAGCATAGAGACCAAGTAATACTTTCAAATGCTTTACAATAAAAAGGTAAAATCCTACACATGGAGTGGCTTACACAGAATAAATTATCTCAATTTGCAGGCCAATTACCATGATCATTTAATAAAATATCTTTGTCTTGTCCCAACAATCTTCTAATTCTCTGACAAAGGTTTTGATCTTCCTGTTACATTATTTGTCTCCTGAGGATCTGGGTCTCAGAAGTGAGTGTTTGAATCCCCGGGACTAAAGAACACACTGACATGATGAATAATGGAATGAGAAAGTAATCTAAAGACAAATGAATTATTCACGATAAAATACAAGAACGAGGTCTTGGGACTTTTGCTGCCCTGCTCTGTGGTTTGGGTCTCCAATGTTCCCAGATGACCCATGTGATAAAGGGGCTGGGGAGGTGGCAGGCATTGGGTCACTGCTTTGCAGGCACACACAGACGCTGTCAGGAAACAGCCAGGAAGAGTTACATGTTCTTCCTTCCTTCATCTCCCAACAAAACTGGACATCCTAAATAGCTTTCATTCACTGCTAAAATGCTTCCAGAAAATTCTTACATTCATTCTTGTTTAACCGTGAGGATAAAAATAGTATTATTTACCTATTTCTCAATGTTGTATCCTGGCTTCTTCATCTGACAAAGAAAAATAAGCATTGATACAAATGAAAAAGTTCAGAAAGAAGTAGATGGAAACTTACATGGGATGAAACCCATGGCTGTATTTGTTCTATATTTCAAAGCAACTATGCAATCATATATTAAACAAGCTACTGATAATTTGCTACATGAGACAGATTCCATGTAAACAGATTATACAAGGCCTTTATATTTCATTGTATCTCAAGCAAAAGTCCTTGCTCTTGGCAGCAGTGGCTCACATCTATCTATAATCCTAGCTACTGAGAGTGCTGAGATATGAAGACTGCAGTTTAAAGCTAGATGGGGCAGGAAACCGCATGAATCTCTAATATCCAATTAACCACCAAAAGCCCAACTGATACAGAGCATGAGTCTTCAGTGAAAATCTATGGAACAGTACCCAGGTTTTGAATTCAAGCCACAATACCAGCATAAAGAAAAAAATCCTTTCTCTATATCATATAGCCTCTTTAAAAGATTCCCATTTATTGGTCTCCATGCCTCCTACATTTGAATTCAACCATTGTGGCTTTTGTTTTTGCTTTTCTCCTTGTTCACTGCTCTTATCATCCAGTACCACAGTAGCCTCCACATCAATGCAATTCTGCTGTGGTTTCTGTCACAAGCGTTCCCAGACAGTCATGAGATATACATGTCATTAACCTGGCACTACTGGGGGGAAGGGGTGGACATTTGGGAGAGGATATCAGGACTCTGGGAAATGGCTTTTGAGGGGGATACCGGAAACCTATCCCTCTTTTATTTTACACTTCCGGGAGACCATGAGGTGAGAAGTTTGTTGGTCCATGCAGTCCTCACTACAAGGTGCTGCTTTGCCATTAGTCTAAAGACAGCATGAACTGAAATGGCAAGCCAACACAAGCCCCATCTTTTTTTAAGCTGGCCATCTCAGGGGTTTGTTAGAGAAATGAACAGGTATCTAGTGCAAAGTTCACAGTACAGTATCGGTGACACAACATGAAATTGTAGTGTATAGCTTAGACTCAACATTATCTGATGCTGGGAGCCAATGGCTGACACCTGTAATCCCAGTTATTCAGGAGGATGAGATCATCCAGATTTGAAGTCAGCCCCAGCAGAAACACGATCTCCAGTTAACTACCAAAAAGCTGGGAGTGGAGCTATGACTCAAGTGGTGAAGCATGAGCTTTAAGAAAAAAAAAATCACAGGGACAGCACCTAAGTTCTGAGTTCAAGCACTAGAATCAGCACATACACTCACATACACGCACATGCACACACATACACACACACACACACACACACACACACACGTACACACAGAAGTGATTAACTAATGAATTATTTGTTCTTTGAAGTATATGACATTTTTAAAACATGTGTGATTCAATCTTCATTTTAACGAACAGTGGATATTCATCATACCACAAATGAAACTGGATGATCAAATTCTGCTGTAGGCCAGCACTCAGACAAATGCTGTCATTTGTGTTTGTTTCTTCCTCCTCCTCCTTAATCTTCATCTTTCTGTCACAATAACAATTATTTATAAAGATCAAATAATTATTTATCAAAAAATTATTTATTAAAGATCAAATAAGTCTATTCCAAGAAACCAAAGCTTTGGAACCAAATGAACTTGAATCTGGGTTTACTATAAAACAGTATGATCAAAATGCCTTGCTATTTTATACTCTGTTTGCAAAATTAAGCTGTCATTAATTCGAGAATTGATGAAATAATATTTCTAGGCTCTGACCAGACCACGAACGAACACACTTGATCACACCTGACCACAACCTACAGAGGAGTGCAGCTGATTTGTAGTTAAGTGGAAGGTAAGATTCGTAAAATATCTAACGCAGTATAAGATGTGTACTTCAAAACCCATCATCAAAAAAACCCCAAAACTTTCTTTTTTATTCTATTGTTCATGACTTTTACAACAATACTTTTTTATAGCATTTCTAAGTTCTTGTTTAGTAGTAATACTAGCTGTAAAAAATTCACCACAAACTTGATGGCTTTTTTCATACAAATATTCTCATCCTTCCAAAAATTAGAATTTTGGAATCCATTTCAAAGTAGCATCTGAGTTTGTAGGGGTTTGGCTTTTTAAATTTCTTAAATATAAAAATAGATCCTTTCTATCACTTTTTTTCTGCTTTTGTGATCACATCAAATATTTTAAAATTTTTTCTAGTGAAATTTCCATAACACCAGAATAAACAGTGAAAGGAAAGAGCTTGCTTCATTTCCTCCTCTTCTTCTCCTGCTCCTACTCCTGCTCTTCCTCCTGCTCCTACTTTTCCTCCTCTTCCTCCTCCTTCTCCTTCTCATTTTTCTCCTTATCCTCCTCTTCCTCTTCCTTCCTCTTCTTTTCTTAATTTTTGGTGCCAGTCTTGGGGCTTGAACTCAGAGCCTGGGCACTGTCCCTGAGTTCTTTTCCTCAAGACTAGCTCTACTACCGAGCCAAAACACTACTTCTGGCTCTTTGTTAACTGTAGGTAAAAATCTCACAGGTTTATCTGCCTGGGTTCAATCCATGATCCTCAGATCTCGACCTTCTGCATAGCTAAGATTACAATCAGGAGCCATTGGCACTTGGCCTTCATTTCTTCTATTGTAACACAAATATACCTTACTTAGAATATCACAAATAGGAAGAAGAGTTTTCAAAATAAGTTTTCTTAGAAAGAAAAGTAAGAAAAGTGTGAATGAATGCTTACAGTGATCAGACATTAGAATATTTTAAAATTTGTCATTATTAATAATGTGCTATTAAATTAAAAATAAAGCTCTTTCACGCCTAAATATATTCTGAAGTCTCTGCTCTATTTGTGTGAAATAATAACCCATTCTCTCTATCTGTAGTCTTTGTTTTTTTCCTATCTAAAAAAATGCTTTCTGTCAGTATTGACACATATCAAAACCAAGCATATATATTAAACAATGCTCAACATTGGCATTATAGTAAAATATTCTTCAATTTACCCAAAATGACATTCATTTCCCTCTCTTAGCTAATCACCTCTAAGGTCTTAATTATGTCTTTCAGTTGTTTAGTCCCTGTCATTAAAGCATTATTTTTTCTATCTGATCTCACCTAATGAGGAAAATTACTAGAGAGAGATTTTAACAAACTTCGTTAAAATTTTCCTTAAAATCAGGAAGAGGAATGTGCATGTTGGTTTGCTGTGAGTCTTTGCTAGGCATTGGAGATGTCAGGAGGTCCTGTGGGACAGGAGCTGTTTACATGACCGGAAGCTGTTTACATTCCCTGGAAATCACTGCCTTCTGGACCACACAAGTGGTAACTAGCCAAAGGTAACTCCCAAGCAGCTCTTAGGAAACACCTCCTGGGTATGTGGGGTATTCGCAAGGCACTCCCTGGGGAGTGGAAGAGATGAAGGCATTGTGGCCCAGTGAAAATTAGTTTCTGTCTGAAGCTAACACAATATAAACGGAATTACAAAACTATCCTGAAGCCTGTCACTAGTGGCTCACACCTGTAATTCTAGCTACTCTGGAGGCTGAGATCTGAGGATCACAGTTCAAAGCCAGCCTGGGCAGGAAAGTCTGTGAGACTCTTATCTCTAGAAAACCGGAAGTGGAGCTGTGGCTCAAACAGTAGAGTGCTCACCTTGAGCTGAAGATCTGAGGTACATCGCCCAGGCCCAGAGCACAAGCCCCATGACCGACAAAAAAAAAAGAAAAAAAAATATCGTGAAGCAAGTGTTGGGGCTCATGCCTATAATCCAAACTACTCAGGAGACTGAAATTTAAGGATCAAGGTTTAAAGCCAGCCTAAGCAGGAAAATCTGTGAAGTTCTGGCCTCCATTTAACCAGCAAAAACAAAACAAAACAAAAAGAACCCAAGGAAATGAACTTGTGGCTCAAGTGGTAGAGTGATACAGCTTTAAGAGAAAATGCTAAGGACAGTACCCAAGCCTTTAGTTCAGGCTCCAGTACAAGCACAAAAAAATAATTTTCAAATTTATTTTATTTTACTGCTTCACCTTGCAATACACAACTATACATTTGTGTTAACAGAAATACTTTTGAAAATAAAGTGTACATTGAATTTATTAATGGAGGTAAAAACTGACTTCAGGAAGTAATTAAGCTATGAAAGTAAATATTACAGTCTTATTCTTTAAATGCTTACTTTGTGCATTACACACACACACACACACACACACACACACACACACACACACATGTGGTGGTACCAGGGCTTGAACTCAGGGCCTGAGCATGGATCCTTAGCCTTATCATTAGACACTTTGAACCAAACCTCCAACTTCAGGACTTTTGCTGGTCAATTGGAGATGAGAGACTCTCGGATTTGTCTTCCTGAGCTGGTTTCAAACCTGGATCCTCAGATGTACACCTCCTGAGTAGCTAGGATTACAGGCATGAGCTACATTGGTGCCTTGACAGTTCAATTTTAAATTGTCACTAAAGCAGTAAATAAAAGGTATGCTTTGTTTTACATAAAGCATGTAATGACACTCTCAATCAAGCATCTGAAAAATCAATATCCATCTCAGGGAATTATGACGATAATTTTTAAGACATTTATTTTAAATTTCAAGCATGATCCCTACAAGGGACTAGCTAACATGAAGACCTTCCTAACATGTTAGGAAGGACGTGGAACTGCTGTCATAAGGGGAAAGGTCATACATAGCAGCTACTGGTCCAGGACGTGAGAGAATCGAGGGACAGAAGTCAGCTGGTACCATGACACTATGGGGAGCAAGGTGGGGAAGAGCCAAAGGCTGGGTCAAAAACATCGTCAGCATCCTCCTGAAGATTAGTTTACACTGCCCCCAGTCTCCATTCTAGTTAATCCCATGTTTGTGTTGGGAGTTTCTAAAGGATGTAGCCTCCCCTTAGGCATGGAAGTCCACAAGAAGAGAGAGCTGATCTGTGCTTCTGTCAACTGGGTGTATCACACAAGTACACTACTAGACATTATTGTTTGTGTATCCTTTGTAAGCTAGGTGCTAAAAGATCATTTGAGAATTGCACACTGAGGCCTGCCTCCTTCTCCTGGTGCTGTAGGTGTGGCCAGCACTGGTTCTTCACCTGTCTTTGCTTGGCACACATGGGATTGTATCATGGGAAAGGATGGGGATGTGAACATAGTTCTCCTGGGTTGTTAATACTGGAGGAGACTGTGTCACATCTTCAAAATTAACACCAGTGTTCAAATAGCAATAACAAATTTTCTTATCTCACGAAGGAATTGTTCTACTTCTTAATAAATGTAAACAAGCTAGGACACAGATTGCTAGAGATGCACACTAAGTATTTATCCAATTATAAGATGGTCCAAAAAAGAAAGGAGGGAAGGGACAGAAGGAAGAAAGGAAAGAAGGAAGAAAAAGAGAGGGAGAAGGGAGGAATATAGATAAAAGGGTGAGGAAGGGAAGGCAGGGAAGAGGAAAACATGACAAAGGTAAGAAAGGGAGGGGGGATGAGAGAGAGTGAGGGAAGAGGGAATACTGTTCAAAATAAATGAACTCATTACCTGACTTATGTAACTGTAACCCTTGTACATCACCTTTACAATAACACTATTTAAAAAAGAAAAAAGAAAAGGGAGGGTAGGGGAGAGAGATGGGAAGAAGGAAGAAGATGGGATGGACAGGGAAGGGAGAAAGAAAAAAGGAGGGAAGAGAAAGGAAGTGAAGGGGAAATCCCTTCTTGGATTAAGCTAAATTTTTCCTGAAAACTTCCAGAATCAGATTTTCACTGTTACTATGGGAAAACCCTGACAGGAGCATTATTCTTATGGCTATAAAATATTAATCTCTCCAGGAAAAATAGCTAAATGATATGAGGAATCTCTCTTGATCCATAAATAATTAATTTGCCAGAACAGTACTTTTGTAAGGCCACAAATTACCAATAAAAAAATACCAAAATAAAGACAGGTTGAAAATCTGTCATTGAAAAACATTGCCACCTACAAACTGTCTTTTTAGCATCCGTGTTACAAATTCTACATTGCTTCCTAGGCCTAGAAAAATCTGTATTTCTTATTTTTTGCTTTGGTTTTAATTTTATTTGTCTGTTGTGTGTATGTGTTTAGTCTCAGAATACCATGACACAAATCTAGTCATGTTTCTGTGTTGAATTCACCCTGTCGAGTGTAAACATAAATTCAGTGTGTTACCTAAGTGGCATACTTCTCTGATTAATCTTCTATATTCAAGTATTATTTTCTAGAAACACTAATTTTTACTTCCTAAAAATTCATTTAGCTCTTTGATTCTTTCATTGTATGTATGCTTTGGTAACCTATTTCAAGTCCATCACAAATAAAAAGAGTATAAAATTGCACAGAGAAGCCAGGCATTTGTGGCTCATGCCTATAATCCTAGCTACTCAGGAGGCTGGGATCTAAAGATTCAGGTTCAAAGCCAGCCTGGGCAGGAAAGTACATGAGACTCTTATCTCCAATAAACCACTCAGAAAACCAGAAGTGGCGCTGTGGCTGAGGAAGCTAATCTTCGTAGGACTGTGTATAGCAGTCATTCTATTTGCTTATTCTGAAATTTTTATAAGTTTGGCTTTCAGGAAATGTCCTAACTACAAATGAAAACTCCCAAGTTTGAGAAGATATCATAATTTAGAAAAAAAATCAACACACTATTGGGTATCTTTTTGTCCTTGCAGGAAGTTTATGCAATAGGTATTTCCATTTCCATTTCTTTAATGGGGTAAAAGGAAATTTTGGCAGGAGCTGTAACACAGCTGTGAGTCACAGTTTCTAAAATCAAAACCACACTCTTCTGTCCCTGCCTCAGTCAGCGTGGAGTGTTTATCCAGTTTAATGCTCTTACTGACATTAAATGCTGACGAGGGTCATGACCTTGAAAAGACAGACAATGCTTAAATTTATCAATGTGGAAAGTAGTACTTTTTTTAAGTTTCCACATGTTTACTTTTATTGCACAGTTTACAGTAAGTGTAGGTTTGCTTTCCAAAGCCAAGTTAAATGCATTCTAAAGAAGGGAGAGGTCATGGTAATGATACACATAGAGAAATAGACATAGGAATATTGATATATTAATATATATTGAGATGTATATGCCATAATATACCTCTGATTAATCATAACATATTTATAACATATAATATATATGATATACACCATATATCATTCTATGTCTAATATATCACAGTATGTAATATATCATATATGTTATAAATATGTTATATTTCATTTTATATATAATGTATACCATCATGTAGCATAATATATCATAATCTGTATGCCATAATATGTATTTATTATAATATACAATAAGGTAAGTTTATAACATAATTATGATAAATGCTAATGATATATTGTAAAAACAATATATCATACTAATTATATATTTATGATACTTGTCATAAGTATGATGTATTATAATTGTGTATCATAATATTATATATACATATACACTCATATATAATCTGTTTTACCAAAATATCTATAAAATTGCCAGTAGTGACTTCATTGTACTTCACCGATATACATAATAGATACATATGAAGATGGGGTTACAAGGATTTTCACCAGTCAAGGCAGGCAGCACTGTCATTTATCCAGGAAAATCAGTTCTCGACAATTAACTAGCTTCTTCACCAATTTCAGAAGAAGCTCCAGACACTTGGGCTGAGATTTGAAAAGTGGAGCCTGTCTTTCAGCATGTGTCACTCAATGACCGAGCCAAGGCACAAGCAGCATATTCATAGCATGATGGGCAGAAACTCCCTGTTCTATGGCAGATTGAGCTGCTACCATGCATGAAGCCAGGTCTACTAGAAGATGTGCACACAGAAGCAGGAGATGCACTTTCCCTTCCTGGAGCATGCATTCTAGAGAGAAGAACTGCCATTTGAGTCATATAGATAACAACAGAGATTAAAGAGAGGCAGACAGGAGATGGAAGGAGAGGGGAGATAGAGGGAAGACATGAGTGAGACATGGAAATGGGTCATCCAGGCTGAGGACAGAGGGGACAGAGCCTGAGAGGCTGAGACCAGGGACAGGGTCTGCACTGAGCACTGCAGTTGCTATTTGCAGCATACAGGAGAATTCAGTGCCTTGACAGCAACATCATCAACTAGAGCAGTCACCTGCAGTCCCATGAGTCCCTATAAATGCCTGACTTTTTCTTTTAGAAAAAAAAAATAGGAAAGCTCTGAGTGAGATAATCTCAGGGCTAACTCTCATGTTGGACATAGTAAATTTTAAGGTATTTTGGCATGTAGGAGGTGAGAACACACGGAACTGATGAAAAAGGCTGGTCAGCCATACATGGAAGAATCGAGAACTGCAGAAGAGGAATGAGAGGAGGTGGGATGAAGAGGCAAGAGTGAAGGTTGAGCTTCAGATGGAATGGAAGACAGAATCAAATACTAGAAGTCTTGAAAAAAACTGCCCAGACTTCCTTGTTATATCATACATCATGTAATATATGTTATAGGAAATACGTGACCTAAATACGATACTATAAGATATATTTAATGAAAAGAATGTTCTATGCAAGGGGAAGAAGGGCAGGAAGCACCTTGGAGAGGGAGCTTTGTGCTCTTGGAGATGGGGTAGAGCCAGGACAGAGGAAAGGGTGTCACAGAAGCACTAGGAGGAAGAGATGTCAATGTCATAGACCCAGGGAGTGAACACAGTTATGAGGAGAGATGACTGCTGTCCAACTATACTTTGAAGACTTTGGAAAGAAATCTGATTGTGCATAAGATGAAAACAAAGTGAAGTGCCAAAGATGATATCAAGACAGGCACTCACAATCCTAGCTACTTAGAAGGCTGAGATTGGAGGACTGAGCTTCAAAGCCAGCCCAGGCAGAAAAGTCCATGAGATTTTATCTCCAATTAACCACCAAAATGCCAAAGTGGAATTGTGGTTCAATAGGTAGAGTGCCAACCTTGAGAGAAAAGCTAAAAGACAGTGCCCAGATGCTGAGTTCAAACCTAAACCCAGTATGCCACGTGGTGGGGGAGGGGGTCGGGGGAGGGATGAAAAATAATGTCCCATGACTTTTACCTGAGCAACCAGAAGACTGTAATTGCCATCAGTTGAAAAAGCCAAAAGTGGCTCTGTGGCTCAAGTGGTAGAGGGCTAGCCTTGAGCAAAGATGCTCAGAGACAATGCCCAGGCCCTGAGTTCAAGCACCAGGACTGGCAAAAAAAAAAAAAAGCCAATTAAACTTAGCACCAGTAGCTCATGCCTGTGATCCTATCTACTCAGGTGGCTGAAATCTGAAGATCATGGTTCAAAGTATCTCAGTCAAGAAAGTCTATGAGAGTCTTATCTCTAATTAATCACAAAAAGTGCCAGAAGTAGAGTTGTGGCTCAAATGGTAGAGCCTCAGCCTTGAGCAAACAAACAAACAAAAAATAACGTCAGGGACAGTGTGCAGGCCCACAGTTCAAGCTTCAGGACCAACACCAAAAAAATTTAAAAAGTCAGTTGAACGATGAGTAAGTATTGTGTTTAGTATCTAAATATAGAAGTCAGGAGAGTACGGTAGATTTGGTAGTCATGTGTGTGTGTGTGTGTGTGTGTGTGTGTGTGTGTGTGTGTGTGTGTGTGTGTGTGTGTGTGTGTGTGTGTTAAATTGTTGTTCAGCATCTTGATTGATTGCATACTCTGGGTAATGAGAACATACTGAAAAGAGAAGAATTTCAAGAACTGATTCTCATGCTCTTCAAACATTTACAGTTTAAGAAGTCAGAGAAAAGCTGGTAAAAAGAGATTGAAAAGAATGTGGTCAAAGACATAAAAAAGACAAAAAGTCACTGATACTGATGATTTGGAAGTTGAAAATATTTAACCGAAGTGAGAAAACCACTCGTTCAAATGTTCTCAGTTAGGTGCTGATGGCTCACACCTGTAATTCTAACTCCTCAGGAAGTTGAGGTCTGAGGATCACAATTTAAGGCCAGCCTAGACAGAAAATTCCTTGTGACTTTCATCTCAAATTACACAGAAAAAAATTGAAAGTAGAGATGTGGTTCAAGGGGTGGAACACCAGCCAACACCAACCAGTATAAACGCCAAGCAAAAGCACAAGGCCCTAAGTTCAAGCTCCAATACTGACAGACAAATACCCAAAAAACGCTCTGTGGGTTAAATAAGTGAGCTTGGAGAAATGACACTAGATCCAGCAACGTGCCAAGGTCGCTATTGACCTTGGTAAGAGTAACCTCACTGGAGGGTCAGGAGCCAAGCCTGTTATAAATGATTTAAGAGATGATGAGAAGAAAAGAGACAGGCATAGGCCAATTGTTCAAAACACTATTGCCAAAATTGGTAGGTGGAAGGAAGTGAGTCAGTAGCTTGGAAAAATGGAAATCCATTCCTGTCTAGGGTTTAATAAATCAAAACAAAGAATGGACAGTTATAAGTATAATCTAAAGAAAGACAGAGCTAAAAGTGATCCAAATACCAGGCAATCACCTAAATTGCCTTGGCTCCTAATCTGTTCTTTATGGGAATATATAGAATGATGGAAACTTTTGGGGTGGCAATAACTGTATGCTATAAGGAATACAGAAAGTACTAATTACTCTTAAGGAGCTGTGCTGTGTTGGGATTAACATAACCTAGAATCAGAATACTGACAAACTTCTTTCTAAATGTTTCTATGTTATCTCTTTCTCTCTTTTCTCTTTTCTGCTGTGTGTGTGTGTATGAATTTTCCATGAGATTTTTATTATTATTTGCTTAAGACTAGTATCTGCCATTTGAGCCACAACTCTACTTCTGGCTTTTTGGTGGTTCACTGGAGATAAGATTCTCACAGACTTTCCTACCTGGGCTGGCTTGGAAGCTTGATCCTTAGCTTTCAGTCTCCTGAGTTGCTAGGATTACAGGCATGAGCCACCAGTGCCTAGCTTCAATTTGTTCTTAAAAGCTTTAAAATATTCAGTTTTTACTCATTGTTTCTGAAGTGTATGTATGTTTGTAAACGGGAAGATTAGCTTCCTATAGTCAATTCTTGTTTACCATATATGTCACCTGGAAGTTTGACATATTTCATTTTCATAATCTGAATGTCCAAATTGGACACAGGCATTAACATCAAGGTAAATGCAACTCTCTTTGCATAAAGGATGCATGGAAGTTCATACATAATTACCAGTGTACATGTTATAAAGTATATTTGGTTTGTTTGTTTGATTTAAAGTATTTTGTACCTGTATAGGGACTTGAACTCTGGGCCTTGCATATTCTCTTAGATTTTCCTCTCAAGGCTAGTACACAGCTCCACTTCCAGCTTTCAGTTAATTGGAGATGAGTCTCTCAGACTTTCTTGCTCGAGCTGGCTTTGATCCATGGTCCTCAGATCTCAGCCTCCTAAGTAGCTAAGATTACAGGCATGAGCCAGTAGCACCTATCTATAATGCACAATTGTATAACAGGATATGAATGTTCTTCTAGTAGTCCACATTCTTATTTCATATGCTGTTAATAGTGGCTGCTGTTGCCAGAAATGACACCCTGAGAGCATTCGAGAACAGTTACCGCAGACTGTTCATTTGGTATCCTTTAAGCAACTTTCAAGTTCATCTGGACCCATGTCCCTTGACCACTGATCTTTTTGTTTCCACTCACAAGCTCCTGTGGCGAGGTCTAGTTATTGCAAGGAAGATGGGAAAGAGCTGAGCCCAGGCTTTATTAATTCTTGGAATAGAGGGCACACTCCTGGGCCCATTAGTCTTCTATGTCATTAACACAGCAATACTTCACAACTAATGAGTGCCCTGGGCAGTATTTCATTCTAACGATGACAAAGTGCAAGCTACAGACAAAGCAGTGAAAAACCCTAAGCTCAGAAATAATCCTAAGCTCAGAAGTAATTTTCAGAAGCACTCCAAGTACAGTGACCTCAAAACCTACTGGGACAATAAATGATGTAAAGGATGAAGGTTTTAGTAATGGCAATAAATAAATAAATAAAGGAAATACCCAGCAAGTTCCTCCTTAGATAGGTTTTGCCTTTATGTATGTGTGTGTATATATATATATGTATATATATATATATATATATATATATAGTGTGTGTGTGTATATATATATATATATATATATATATATATATCAGCAGAATACCAGACTAGATCAGGCATATTTAACAGACATTATCTGTGGTGTGTGTGTGTGTGTGTGTGTGTGTGTGTGTGTGTGTGGTGTGGTGTGTGTGTGTGTGTGTGTGTGTGTGTCCTGAATATTTTTGCTCAAGGCTAGTGCTGTACCAATTGAGACACAGCTCCACTTCTAGCTTTTTAAATGCTTAATTGGAGATAAGAGTCTCATGGACTTTCTTTGCCCAGGCTGACTTCAAATCTCACACCTCAGTCTCCTAAGAAGCTAGGATTATAGATGTGAGCCATAGGAATGAGCACCAGTGTCTGGCTCTCCACAGATATTGAATATATGCAGCATGGACTACAAAACACAGTTGTTTGTGTCTTAAGAACTGTAAAGTCTGGGAAATACTGGTGGCTTACACCTGTAATCCTAGCTACTCTGGAGGCTGAGATGTGAAGATTACAGTTCAAACCCATCCCAGGTAAGAAAGTCTGTGAGACTCATCTCCAATTAACATGTAAAAAGTTGGAAATGGAGGTATAGTTCAAGTAGTAAGAGTATCAATCTTGAGTAAAACAACTAAGCAACAGTGCAATGCCCTGAGTTCGAACCCTAGTACTAACACACACCCAACACACACACACACACACACACACACACACACACACACACACACACACACACACAAAAGACCTTATTAAGCCCTTTAATTTGCAGCTTCTTTTCCAATATATTTTAAAGTACATCAAGAAGAAATAAAACAAATCAGTAAATAATCACCCATTGTTCAAAAAAAAGAGCAGATGAAACTCTAAAATATCTTCCTTCCTTAATATAGTCTCCATTTTTATCCCCTCCATTCCAACATCAGGACACAGCACAGAAAAGTGTGACACACCTGTAATCCCACCACTCAGGAGGCTGAGGTCTGAGGATTTAAATTCAAAGATAGTCTTAGCAGACAAATCCAAAGGAACTAATTTCCAGTTAAATAGCAAAATGCAGACCTGGCTCAAGTATTAGAGTGCCAACCTTGGGCAAAAAAACGTAAGGAATAGCACCCCAGGCCCTGAGTTCAAGCTGTAGTACCAGCACAAAACCAAATAAATAAATAAACTAAGACCAGGCACCTACTGCTTCCAGACTGGGCAGTGCTGTGAGGGGGAGGCCCCAGCAAGTCCTGTGTTGGCCACCCATCCCTAGGCCCTACTCTCTTCTCACCTCCACCCCTCCAGCGAACATCTTGTCCTCAATCTAGCTGGCATCACCAAACTACCACGGGAAATGACCTAAAATGGGCATTTTCCCTTATTTCATATACAAGATAATGTTTCTTAACAAACACAAAAGTGAAAAAAAACATTCTTTAAAGCATACATTTTCTTATATCTACAAAGTACAGGACACATCTCTTAACTAAGCCTGCATATTGCTCTGACTTTCTAGAACAGTGGTTATGAATACAAATTCTAGAGTTATCCAAATCTGGAAGAAAACTTATGTTCTATCTAAATGAACTTACTTAACTTTTTTTGCAGGGAAAGGGGATTGCATAGTTTCCCACAACCATGAAATGGTGATGGTATTATTTGCAATTAAGTTTTAAATAATAAAGTTGTTTTAAAAGCACTTTCATATATCCAAATGTACAACTAGTAATAAAGTATCAATAATTACTGTATTTACTATCACATACCCAGCTCTCTTTAGTATCAGGTTTGTTTGTTTATTTAATTTTTTTGTCCCAGATCTGGGGCTTGGACACATGGCCTGGGTGAAGTTCTGTGTTTTCTCACTTGAGGCTAGAACTCTATCATTTGGGTCACAACTCCACTTGTAGCACATTAGTGATTAATTGAAGAGTCTCATAATCTTTCCTGCTCTGGCTGGCTTTGAAGCCCAATCAGCAGGTCTCTGCCTCCTGAGAGGCGTAAGCCACTAGCTCCTGGCTAAACTGTGTGACCACCAGTGACCTGACTAATATCGTCCTCACTTCTGTTAGGAATCTTTATGTTTTCCTTGTAAGAATGATTTATTATCCAACTACTAAAACAGTCTAGTTTTTTAAAAGAATCACATTCCACCCATCTAATACTGAAATCCTGCCTTTATTATTTTTTATTAATAAGTTTTTAGTGTGAAAATACCATATAGAGGAGCTACAATTACATGAGCAAGGTAATGAGTACATTTCTTATCAAGCATTGTTGCCTCCTCCTCTGTTTCCCCTTACCATCCCTGCCTTCCCATCCCACCCCCCAACCACGCGCCCCCCCCCACCACCCCAGTCAGCCAAAGTTGTAAAGTTTGTTTTTCGACATAATGATATGTACATCTCATTGTTGTAATGGGACCACCTATATCCCTATTTAAGCAATTTGCTTTTTCCCTTCCCCTCCACAAATTATACCAACATGAAAACAGTGAAAACAGAGGTTGTATCGTGGGGGAGGGAAATACAAAGCAACAAAGAAATCATCTTATAAATATGTTAGAAACAATAGAAAAAAGAAAAACCACTTGAGTCCTTATCTTGGGGTTCATTTCGCCAAACATCAACTTATCTGACCTTTTCTGCTTGACTCAGACATATACTAGTTATTGCAAATAAGGAAAACCATGGCACCTTATGTTTCTTTGGGCCTGGCTTACTTCACTTAATATAATTTTTTCCAGGTCTTTCCATTTCCTAACAAATAGGGCAATGTCATTCTTTCTGATGGAGGCATAGAATTCCATTGTGATTACATACCACATTTTCTTGATCCATTCATCTACTGAGGGGCATCTGGGTTGGTTCCATATCTTAGCTATGGTAAATAATGCTGCAATAAACATAGTTGTGCTGGTAGCTTTAGTATGGTCTTGTTTGTGATCGTTTGGGTAAATGCCCAAAAGTGGGATTGCTCTCAAATCCTGCCTTTAATGTCTTATTACTAGTGAATCTTTTCTGTTTTCTTGAAGTGCCGAAATCTCAGTAGCAAACAACTGCCTCTCTCTCACACACACACACACACACACACTGTAGATTGTGCACTGTCCCCTAGGTAAACCAAAAACCTGTGTCAGGAGATCCAGACAGCCAAAAATGTGTTCTAATGACAGAAAACACTACATGGCTCATTTAGTGTGTTGACACATATAGTAAAGGTACAGAAGAAACAGCTATTATCTTACACAAATCAGAATAGCAGCTTTGAAATATTTTAGCAGTAACTGTATTTATTGCCAGGTATTCACAGTAAAAATCAAATGCCATTTCCAAAATACAGCCAGACACCAGTGGCTCACACCTATAATCCTAGCTACTCAGGAGGCTGAGATCTGAGGATTGCAGTGCAAACCCAGCCCAGCAGAAAAGGCTATACAACATTTATCTCCAATAAACTACTCAGAAAAAGCCAGAAGTGGCACTATGGCTCAAAGGGTAGAACACTAGCCTTGAGCAAAAAGAGACTCAGGGACAGTGCCCAGGCCCAGAGTTCAAACCCCAGGAATGGCAGCAGGGGCGAGGAGGAGGAATAAAGTAATTGAAAATAATGAAACAGCTTGGCACTGGTGGCTCATGCCTGTAATCCTAACTGCTCAGGAGGCTGAGATCTGAGGGTTGTGGTTCCAGGCCAACCCTATCAAGAAAGCCCATGAGACTATCATCTCCATTTAACCACCAAATATGCTGGAAGTGGAGTGTGGCTCAAGTGATAGAGTGTCACCCTTGAACATTAAAAGCTCAAGTATGGAGCTCAAGCCCTTAGTTCAAGCCCCAGAAGCACCAGTACAAAAAAAAATTAAGACAGAAAGAAAAACATCCCTTTCACAAAAACAATAAAATAATAATTATAATAAATCAAGACTCCGATTACAATATCTTTTGTGGCAAAGATCAAATAATGCTCTGAAAATGTTGTTCTCTACCTAAAAATTGTGGTCTCAAAGGAAAGCATGTGTTGGAATTGTACATTGAACTAGTTGTTTTATTTGTGAATTTGTGAAATATTATTTTCACATGAAAGAAAAGCTCCTCAGGAACTAATTTTCAATAAACAAACAAACCTACTATTCAAGGCAAAGAAGTGTAGCGTAAGCTGATATATAACATTTCAAGTTCTGAGTCATCTCTAACCATCGCCACTAAGGTCAAAGGCAGCATACTTAAGGATTTTTCTATAACTGATGAACTGATATTGAAGCAGACCTCAATATCAGTGGAAAAGAATAATACATTCTGGCAATGGATCTACACAGTTATAATGATGGCACCAAGAATACAGGGGAAAACGACAGATCTTCATTAAAAAGCATTGGGCCAACTTTATAGGCACACACAGAAGAAAGAAATTAGCCCTCTATCTCTTTTTTTAGACCTTTGCCTCTTACTTGTATAAAATTTAGCTTGAAATAGATTAAAAGTTTAAATGTAAAACCTGAAACTATGAAATGATTAGAAGAAAACAGAAAATGCTTCAAGACATTCGTTTTGGCACTGGTTTTGGCAGACAATAAAAGCAACAATTGACAAGTGGGGTACTTCAAACTTAAAAGCTTTAATACAGCATGGGAGAAAATGTACTCATGGAAGAAAACATTTTCCAATTATACATCTGAAAATGCATAAGTAAATAGCAGAAATGAATTATTGGATTTAATCATGATAGCAGATCTGAACAGACGATTCTCAAAAGAAGACAAAATAAATGACTGTTGAAAAATATACAACAGCTGCACACCAGAGGCTCAAGCCTGTAATCCTAGCTACTCAGGAGGCTGAGAGCTGAGGATCAAGGATTGAAGCCAGCCTGAGCAGGAAATATCCAAAAAAATCTTATCTCCAATTAACCACCAAAAAGCCAAAAGTGGAGCTGTGGCTCAAGTGGTAGAGCACTAGCCTTGAACAAAAAACAAACCTCAGGGACAAGCCCACACCCTGAGCTTAAGCTCAGAATTAGCACAGTAAATAAATAAGTAAATGAGTAAATAACCAACTTGAACCTAACCAAGTAGTACAACTTGCAGACCAAGCCAAGTTAATACTCAGACCCTGGAGGAGAACTCAAGAACCAAGAAATATAAACTAACAAGACAAGTATGAAAGACATGGGAGAAGTTCCTTCAAAACTTAAAATGAGAGTGATGGTAAGACCCAGTAATCTTACCACTGGAAAAACAAACAAAAGCAATGATCAGTGTATTGGAGGTATATCTAAATTCCCATGTCACTCTTTTTATTTTTTTAAGTTTAGAAGATATCAGTACCAGAGGTCTAAAACATGTGCTGTTGGGGAGGTAGGGGAGGCTAGGAAAGAGGGGTACAAGGAGAGGAGGGCAGATAAATGGAAAAGGGAAGGGTGTGTGAATGCAGCCATAGCATGCACTGTGTTGTGTGAAAATGATGTCCTATAACTTGAGGGGAGGGAAGGGGTTGGGAAATGGAGGAGGAGGATGGAAGGGGTAACAGTGATCAGGATGCAATGTACTCATAAACTGGCATGTGGAATTGCAGCCCCTTTGTACAATTACTTAAGGATCATAAAAGTAAAAAGGCAAAGAAATAAAGTAGTCTTTAAGTAAGATGAAAACATTGTGTCTAGTGCAGATTTTAACTAAATAAGCTTTATATTTTGCTTTAGTATTAAAAATAGAAAATCTCAATAGATAAGACATCCCTAACCAAAAGCCCCTTTGGGTGGTTTTGAAGAGCACAGAAGAGTCCTGCAATCCAAAAGGTCTGAGAACATCACTTTGTACTGTCTAAACTGTAAACTCCACATCAGACTCCCTGACTCCATGTCCATGCTTTTGGAGGTTTCAGACATTTGTAGAGCAGAGATAATTTCTATGTTCAATTAATGATAGGATCGGATTTAACACTCTACTCATCCCTCCACCCCCCAAACTTTCTTGTGCCAATTTATTCCCCATGCAGGGACATATATTCAGATCTTAGCCATTCTACTCTCTCACTCAGAAAATGTGCTTCAAGTGTCTGTGGTGCAGAAGGTACTATAAAACTGAAGAAGCAAAGAGCAATAACAAAGTTCCTCATCTTTTGAGGTCCAGTTAGGACCTACCCACATGCCCTTTGGTAACACTTATTTTAAAAAATGAATGTTTACCTGGGTGCTGGTGACTCACACCTGTAATCCTAGCTGAGGCTGGGATCAGAAGATCACAGTTTGAAGCCAGCCAGGGCAAGAAAGTCTGTGAAATTCTAATCTCCAATTAACCATTTTAAAAGCCAGAGGTTGCTGTGGCTCAAGTGGTAGAGCTCCAGGTTTGAATGAAAAAAAGCTAAGGGGCCGCTCCCAGGTCCTAAGTTCAAGTACAATCACAGGCACAAGAAAAGATAAGTTTGCTAAGTTTGCTCTTGTGTAGGAGCTCAAAAACAATTGACAAACCATGATAGAGACGTTATAGGAGCTACTCTAACAAAATCATGACTCTGCACGTGTCTGAATAAAAAAAAAAAAGGAAAAATAAATCTGTGTCTTCAACTCAAAATAATGTCTTCAAAGGTCTTCCTATTCATGCCACCTCAAGCAGGGAGCTTGGAAAAGAATGCAAATTCAATGGTTTGCTTTTTACCTGTTGTCTCTCTGCTTAAAGCACACATAACTCTAAATCCTATCAGCATAAACACAAACTTATAAGTGAATTGAACAGTCTGGGTGTGGATACAATTAAAAATCATCTCTAACAAACAGAGGTCATTCATAACTTCTTTTTGGCACAATTATAAATTGAGCAAAAGAAAAAAAGAACACTTTTCTTGTCTATCTTTGAAAAATACAAGCAATAAGAATACGAAATTTAAACTCCCAACTACTGCTGTCAATATTCTTTGGAATAATTTTTTTTAATTGCTTTCAAGTTCAGAGTGCCTGGACATTGGAATGTAAACTCAGTTTTCAATTTCAGTCCTTAAGTTCACAGACAATATTCTGACACAATGTTTTGCATTTTTTAAAAATCATATTGAATTCTCCTTAGGTTTTTAAATGAATGAATTACAGTTTGTATGATAACTTTTAACTGATGTTACTTGATGTTAAAAATAGGGACAGTGTCATCAATTACTGGCAAAATCATTTTAATGACTATTCCTACCTCATACCTTTCAGAGGCAATGTTATTCAAGATATATTGCTTGTCTAATGAACAAAGAGCAATGAACAATAATGAACTTGAACATAGATTCTCATTCTACATAGTATTCTAAAGTAATCTAATAGAATCTGTACAGTATTCTAATAAACTGCAATACCCTGAACTAAACAGCACTTAGTAATGTAACTGTTTTATACTTGAACAAAGTCATCCAAAGCCCAAACTGCTTGCCTTCAATAAATATTTTGACTTTCTATTTAAATCACTTCACCAAAGAAATCTAGAGAAAAAAATAGTAGACACAGAGTTTGGTATTTAGAGAGTAAAATAAAATTACACATTAAGTCGTGATAAACCCTGACATGAGCCAAACCAAACCACTCCTATATTTCAGATTTTGTTTTGCCAGTCCTGGGGCTTGAATTCAGGGCCTAGGCACTGTCCCTGGGCTTCTTTTGCTCAAGGCTAGTACTCTACCACTTGAACCAGAGCTCCATTTCTGACCTTTTCTGTTTGTGTGGTACTAAGAAGTGGAACCCAAGGCTTCATACGTGGTAGGCAAGCTCTCTACCACTAAGCCACATTCCCAGCCTATATATTTCAGAATTTTCTAAAGAGCTAAATAAAACAGAGCCATGATCAGAGCTGGTGGCTCACATCTGTAAACCTAGTCAGTAAACTGAGATCTGAGGATTGCAGTTAGAAGCCAGCCCAGGCAGTAAAGTCCATGAGACTTTACTGTGAACCAGGGAAAAGCTGGACGTGGAAGTATGGCTCTAGTGGTAGAGTGCCAGCCTGGAGCGAAAAACCAAATAATCGAAGATGCCAAGTTCAAGCCCCAATACCCACACAAAATATAAAATTAAATCAAAACAGCAGAAAAATAAGTAAAAGAAGATAATTTATCTATAAACTTTCGGGACTATGCATATAAAAGTAAACCTCACTTAGAATAATATATTTAAGAGTTACATCTACTAAGTATTCTTTTAATTGTCTCTACTTCCCAGTAAGACGTGGACAGCACAGATTCAGTCAGCTATCATGAAAATGAATGATGATGGGGAGCCTTACAGGATAAGAACAAATGAGCATTGAAAATGAAGCGAGCTCCCCACCTCCTCCCCAAAGAGAAAAGACCAAGAAAACAAACACACGAGCCTGTATTTCACCAGCATGTTGTGTTTGGGTGACCGCCAAGTATCACAAACCACATTTGATATTTTGTACTTCTGGCTGAGTAACAAGCTCTAGAATATCTGTGAGGGAAGGTAGAAAAAAAAACCTAGAAGACAGCAAACGAGACCTTCCCCAGTATCACTGGATCAAAGCAGGACAATGATCAGCTCAACACAGGAAATTGAAATTCAACTGAGAAAATACAATCAATGGGACCATGGAGGCTGTAACCTAGAGTTGTGATAGGAAAGGCCAAGTGTGGTATTCTCTTGGCTTGTACCGTGAAACACCAATCCCTTACCCATCAGCATGTACTTCTATATGGCATTACACAACTCCGTTTGGTTCATTCATAAAACATGATATGCTTTCAGGGGAGGAGAAAGGATGGACCTGAGTCAGAGGGTGGAGCTTAGAACGTACTTCAGATGATGTCAAGAGTCTCCTCCCAAACTTGGCTCAGCCCATCAGAATTACGCACTTTTGAAAAAGAATATGCCAAGATTGCTAAGGACATGGCAGTTAACAGTGTCCTTATGTAAGTTCTCACGCTGATCTCCAAATCTACTCATCCCCAAAAGCTAGGTCACCTTGCAGACTTCTACTGAAGGTTTTCATTGTGCAACAGGGAATTTTTTATTCTGGGATTGCCCTCCCCTGGAGGTCATCCTTACTGAAAGGTAAGTGTAGGTTAGTACCACAGTTCAGTTCATATAAATGGATCCCACTTACTATTTCTCCTTAGCCTGATGATTTCTATGAGGTGATGCATATACTAGAAAAAAATGTCATTAGAGTAACCAAGATCATACCTCTACATTTTTTCTGAAATAGTATTTATGACAGAACCTTTTTCCCCTCTGCTCCTTTTTATTAAAAAATAATAATAATTCAGCATTAAAAAATAAGGGAAAATAACTGGGTAGCAGTGGCTCACAGCTGTCACCCTAGCTATTCAGGAGGCTAAGATCTAAGGGTCTATGTTCAAAGCCAACCTGGGCGGGAAAACCATGAGACTTCAATCTCCAATTAACCTTCAAAAAGCCGGAAGTGGAGGTGAGGCTCAAGCAGTAGAGCACTAACCTGGTTTTAAGCTCCAGGACTGGCCCAATCAAGCAAATAAACCATCAATCTATCAACCAGTGGAAATCATGATAGGAAGAACACACAGAGACAATAACGTACATTAACATCGCATTCACAGCAAATACAAAGAGAATTCCAAATCATTACCTCTGCTCTCTGCGTCCTGGGGAAAGCCGACGATTTCTCTATGGCGTAAACATCCACCAGGTAAAGACAGGCGCCCTGCTCCCGGTCCAGGACTGCGGCCGTCTGCAGAACGCCCGTGTGTCGCCCGATGGTGAAGAGGCGACCCACTGTCTTCTCCTCGCAGCGCACAGACACGATGTAGTACTCCACGGGGGCCTCGGCGCCCCGGGGGCTGGCCGCCTCCACCGAGATGACGTTGGTGCCAATGGGCTCCCCTTCCTTCAGAATGGTGATGTATTTGGGCTGCGTGAACGCGGGCCCATCCAGGCCCTGCAGAAGGACGGTCAGTTCTGTAGTTGATCGCCTGCGCTCAGGGCCAAGATCTGTGGCTGCCACGATGAGGTTGTAGACGAGCCGCGAGGGCACCAGGGCGGCCGCCACGCGCAGGTCCCCGCTGAAGCGGTCCACGCTGAAGGCGCCCGCGTCCCCGTTGACGATCTCATACTCCACCTCTCCGTTGACTCCTTCGTCGGGGTCAGCGGCCAGGAGGGTGGTCAGCACCGAGCCGGCCACAGTGGCCGGGTCCACCGCCAGGGCATTCTGCGAGATGAACGTGGGGACGTTGTCGTTGAGGTCCGTGACCAGGATGGTGACATTCTTCAAGGCGCAGCGCCTGGTCTCCACGGGCACGGCCTGGTCGCTGGCCCTCACGGTCAGCTCAAAGAGGTTGGCGAACTCTCGGTCAATCTCGGCGCTTGTGTAGATGACACCCTGGGCCTCGTCTATGCAGAAATGGCCCCCGCGGGGCCGCTGTTGCACAATGGCGTAGGCCAGCCGGCCGTTGATGTCGGCGTCGGGGTCGTGCGCCGTCACGGAGAGGACCGGCGAGCCGACGGGAATGTTCTCCTCGATGGACTTGAAGATGTCCCCGGGCGGAAAGCTGGGTGCATTGTCGTTGGAGTCTCTCACCTGGATCACCACTGACATAGTGGATGAGCGAGGGGGCCTGCCGTGGTCTTTGGCAGTGATGTTTAGTTTATACAGAGACTGGGTTTCGAAGTCCAGTTTCTTAGCGAGGAAAATGCTGCCAGTGTTGGGGCTGATGCTGAAGGTCCCGTGGTTGTTGGTCCCGGTGATGCTGTAATGCAAATCGGCATTGTCCCCCGAATCCGAGTCCGTGGCCGTCACCGACGACACCAGCTCACCAACCCTCATGTTCTCCAAAACGTCCACCATTAGCGTGGCCTTGGGGAAGGAAGGATTATTGTCATTTTCATCTAAAATCTCGATGGTTAGTGTACAGGTTGAATTGAGGGAGATTGCTCCTGAATCCACTGCCTGGATCACTAGGGAATAGGCCGGTGTGGTTTCATAATCCAGGGTGCCGATAAGCGTCACCTGACCTGATATGCTGTCCACAGCAAAATGCCTTTCTTCATTTCCTTTGATGAGATAATAATGAATCAGTCCATTATTGCCTTCATCGACATCTGAAGCCGATACCCTTAAAACCTGGGTTAGGTTAGCTGCTGTCTCTGATATGGTAGCTTGGTAAAAGTCTTTTAAAAATTTAGGAGCATTATCATTTATATCCTTCATGTACACATGGACACTCGCCTGGTCCTTGAGCACATGAGGGAGCCCCTGGTCCATGGCGATGACTGTGAAGCTGAACATGGCGTTTCCCCTCTGTCTCACAAAAGACTCCCTGTCAAATTGACGAGTGCTTGTGATTTCCCCAGTGATGGCATGTAACTCAAAGTCTGGCTGTGCCATCTCAAAGGAATACCTTACTTCTCCATTAGGCCCCAAATCTTTATCGGCAGCACTTACTTTGCCCACAAATGACCCAGCTGCCTGCTCCTCTTCAAAGTAAAACATGTAATTAGTGCTGTTGAAAAGAGGTCTGTTATCATTAACATCTTCTAGAATCACAGTCACGTTCACAGTAGCACTGAGTGGTTCAATGGCTCTGTCAGAAGCAACAACCATCAGAACATATCTGTCTTGAAGCTCACGGTCAAGTTCACTTTTTATATACAGCTGACCATCTGGGAAGATGCCAAACGCACCAGCGGTGTTGCCTTCCACAATGTCATATGCAATTTCTCCATTGGCCCCAGAGTCCTGATCAGAAGCCTGAACTTGGAAGAACCGAGAATTCACAGGTTCAGACTCAGAAAGAGTGACCTCATAAGAAATCTGGTCAAACACAGGTGGGTTGTCATTGACATCATGGACATACACGGTTACAATGAGGCTAGAGGAAAGCTGGGGCACCCCGGTGTCACACGCCAAGATTTCCATTTGGTAAGAACCAGCATGTGCATCCAAGGAACCCAGGAGACTAACAGTACCATTCCTTTCATCGATGGCAAACAGATTCATGGGGTTTTGTTTCAGACTATAGACCACTAGGCCATTGACGCCTTCATCGGGATCCTCTGCTTTAGCTTGGAAAACAGTATGGCCAGCCTGCCAGTTCTCTACCACATTGACACTCTCCACAGCCTGGAGGAAATGAGGAGCGTTGTCATTCAGATCCTTCACTGTTATGTTCACCTCTGTGTCTCCAGTCACTGCACCACCACTAGCTACTACTTTGAGCTGATAAAATGCCTGGTCTTCTCTGTCGATCACACTGGCTGTGGTCAGCTGTCCTGTGGCCTGGTGAATGGCAAACATGCCTTTCTGGTCCCCAGTGGTAATGACATAAGTGATGTTCGTGTTGAGATCCATGCTTGTCGCTGACACTCTGCCCACCTGATAGCCCAAAGCCACGTTCTCAAACACCACAAAGCTATAGGCCACCTGGCTGAACACAGGTGGGTTATCTTGTGTGTCCAAAACCGTGATGGTGACAATGGCCTGGTTGGGTGATTGTAAATTGCCACCATCAGTAGCCACTACTTGCAATTGGTAGGCTGTTTTCTCTTCTCTATCTAGGGCCATCCGAGTAGAAATCACCCCACTCTGAGCATTGATCTGAAACCTGGACCTGTCCCCTGCTGAAATGGTATACCTGACAGTTCCATTGGGCCCCAGGTCAGGGTCAGAGGCAGAGACAGTGGTCACATAGCTCCCTCCTGGTTCATTCTCTTGGATATGAGCAAAATATTGGACAGGATAGAACACTGGAGTGTTATCATTCAGATCCACCAGACTCACGTTGATGCGGGCCACAGACGTCTGGGGAGGGGAGCCCAGATCTGTGGCCATAACCCACAGAGAATAGGAGGCTTGCTCCTCCCTGTCCAGAAAGGAAACTGTGCTCAACCTCCCCGACAAAGGGTCCAGCCGGAAGACCCTGTGGGCACCTTCCGGTTCCTGTAGGGAGAAGCGGATTGTCCCATTGTCACCCAAATCCCCATCCTTTGCACCAACCACGAGCAATTCTGTCCCAGTTGGGGTATTCTCCACCACAGACACCTGGTACCCTTGTGGCTGGCTAAACACTGGCTTCTGGTCGTTCACATCCAAAAGAGTAACGACTAGCTGAGCATAGGACACTCTGGGGTGGACTCCCTGGTCGCGAGCACTGATGTTCAGTACAATCTGGGACTCGAGTTCACGGTCAAGGCCACCAGAGGCTGCAGTGGTCACCAGGCCACTGTGCTCACTTATCCGGAACCACCCCAGTTCATTGCCAGAGACGATGCTGTATCGCAGGTTGGCATTGAGCCCTGAGTCCCCGTCCGTGGCAGACACCCCACTCACGTAGCTCCCAGGGGGCGCCTCCTCACTCAGGTTCACCCGGTACACCTGCTGGGCAAAGACTGGCGGGTGGTCATTGATGTCGTTGACGAAGATCACCAGGCTGGCCACAGACGAGCGCGCCCGGGTCTCTGCGGCGGGGGGCGCCCCAAAGTTGTCAGACACGGAGACTGTGAGGTTGTAGGAGGGGATGCGCTCGCGGTCCAGGGCACTGGCCACTTTGATGAGGCTCAGGTTGGGCACTTTGCTCCTCTGCACCTCAAAGTGGCGCTGCTCGTTGCCTCCGAGGATCTGCACAGAGATGTTGCCATTGGCCGCCGGGGAGTCGGCGTCGGTGACAGTGAGCAAAGCCACCACGGTACCCACCTGGGCATTCTCGTCCACGGAGGCGTAGCGGGATGTGGCCGGAAAGTACCGGAACTTCACCACCGGGTCGTTGTCGTTGACGTCCAGCAGCCGGATGAGCGCCTCGGCGCGCCCGGTCAGCGAGGGCACACCCCGATCCATCGCCTGGACGGTCAGCGCGTACTGGCGCCGGGCCTCGAAATCCAGCGGTTCGCGCACCGTGATGAGCCCGGTCTCGGGGTCCATCTGGAAAGGGGTGCCCTCGTCCTGCAGCCGGTACCTGATGTCCGCGTTGGTCCCCTCGTCCGCGTCCGCCGCTGCCACCTGCAGGACGCTGGAACCCACGGCCGCGTCCTCGGGCACCCCTGCCTGGTACTGGGTACTGTCGAAAACCGGGGGGTTGTCGTTGATGTCCTGCACTGTCACGTTCACCTGCAGGTACCCCCGCCGCTTCGGCTCGCCTTTGTCCTCCACCTCCACCAGGAGCTGGTACTGCGGGGTGGCCTCGCGGTCCAGCCCGCCCTTGGAGACGAGGTGCAGGAAGGCGCCCTCGCCGCTGGGGTTCAGGGTGACGTCCAGGCGGAAGCGCCCCGCCGCGTTGCCCTGCACGATGCGGTAGGAGCGGTGGTCCACGCCGTTGGAGCCGATGTCCGCGTCGGTGGCGGTGTCCAGGATGACCTGCCGCCCGCTGCCGCTGTCCTCCTTGAACGTGACCACGATGGAGGGGTCCGGGAAGACGGGCGCGTTGTCGTTGAGATCGCGCACCAGCACGCGCACTTCGGTCGGATAAGTAGGTGAACTGGACAGCACCACCAAGTTGATCACGTCGCTAGGCAGACTCTCGCGGTCGATGGTGGCCGTGGTGTACAGGACTCCGGTGCTGCTGTTGATGGCGAATAAGGCGTGGCTTTCGCTGAGCCGGTAGGTGAAGCCGGGGCGCGTCTGAATGGCGCCCACCAGGGTGCCGGGCGGTTGTTCTTCCAGAACCTGAAACACTTGGCGCTGCTCGGCGCCCTCGACCCAGGCGGGGCCGGGCAGCAGGCAAAGCAGCCACAGGACTCGAAGGAGCCGGGATGGGCACAGCGTGAGGGGCGGCGGGCACGCGTGGCCCGCAGCCCCGTCCGCTGCCAGGGTCATGGTCCTTGGCTTCCAGAGCGGAGTCCCCGCAGGGAAGGAAGCTGAGGAGAGGCGAGGAATCCTTACCCGGTCGGATGGAGCAGCGGAGGCGATCGGCTGGGGCTGAGACCCCTAGACTGTCAAAGGCAGTTCAGTTCGGCCCCAGAAAGACCCCTGCAGCACCGAAAAAAATGGGTCCAGGTCGCCCGATGCACGCAGGGCGCAGGGGAAGATGCTGAGCCGAAAAGCGGCCGCGGACTCCGCGGGCCCCCGGCGGATCCTCTCAGGAAAGTTGTTCGGCCCTCTGGCTTTTTTTTTTTTTCTGTTTGCCTTTCCTTGAGTTTTGTTTTTGATCCGCAGAATCGGAACGCTCTGGCTCGGGTGGGTAGGAGGTATGTGATTTCAGAATTGAATCTGAGCAATCAGTGCAGAAAAAACAAAAACAAAAAAAATCTCCAGAAACTTTAGAACTTACCCACTGTGGAGAGCTGGCGTTGTTCAAGGAGCGAGGGGAAATCTGGGGAGAGCGATTTCCCTGCCCTCGGGGAGCTGGAGACAGGGAGTTCCTGGAGACCCTTCCTCATAGACGCGGGCTGCGGCACCCCTCCCTCCAATCCGGCCCTGGCGGCGGCCGCCTAGGCCCTCGGGCGGCGTGTGCGCGCCGGCAATCCGCCGCGTTCCCGGCGCTCCGGCGGCGGTGTCCCGAGCGCTCAGCTCTGTTCCTGGCTCTCCAGCCGCCACCGCCGTCGCCGCCCCTGCTGCGGCCCGGAGCCCGAGACCCGACGCTGGCAGCCGCCAGCCCTCCACCGCATAGTTCACCTCCGCCTGGGCGCCTGCCCATCCATTATTTGTACATCCAAGTGGAGCGCGGGGTTTCCTTTCTTCTCGGCCTCCCGAGGGTCTGGCCGGAGCGGCGCGCGAGCCCCCGCGTCCCCTCCCTTCAGTGTGGCATGGGGTTCTCGCCTCGGGCGACTGGGGTCGGAAGCCCTCGCCGGGCTGCGCGCTCCGCTATTGTCCCGGGTCAGTTTCACTTTGTAATCCACAAGGCTTTTTGTTTGGGGCGGGGTGCTGGGTCCCCTCTTCTCTTTCTCCTCCTTGGTCACCGTGGCGATGCCGGCGGGGAAGCTGGACGGGCTGTGAAGGGACCTTGCGCAGCTCCGGGCCGCGCCTGTCAGCGCTCAGCTCGCCTGCCGGGGCCAGAGGTGGAACCGTGTAGCGGCTCGGGCTCGGCGGGTCCTTCCCAGCCCCCGCGGCGGCCCGCGGCCCCGCCCCTTCCCTGCCGCGCGCACTCGCGCACACACACACACTCATGCGCGCGCAAGATCACACTCAGGCACGCACACATGCGCGGGTGCACACACGCGAACACACACGGGTGTACTGAGGTGCACACATGTGCCCTGCACACATGCAGGCGCACACGGATGCACACGCTTACGCGCGCGCTGTACACGCGCGCGCACTCATGAACACCCGCGCGCGTGCACACGCCCATGCAAGCACATACTGGTGCACACACTCACACGCGCGCGCGTGCATCCACACGAGTGGGCAAGCACATATGCACAAACACACACACACACACACTCGTTCCCTGACCGGGGAAGGGCGGGCCGCGAGCTGCAGCCCAGCTCAGGCTCCGAAACTTTGCTCCGCACTCAGTGATCCCCGGCGCTGGAGTTCTCCGCCACTCCCCCGGGCTCCGGTCCTGTCACCTACCGTCCCGCCCCCGCCGCGGCCTCATTGGGTCGTGGTCCCGCTTGCCACACCCACCATAAACGGGCGCCGCTGTCTGTCCCGGCCTCTGATTGGTTGCTCTGGATGCTCATCACTCCCCAGGCCCGCCCCGGGGCTGTGGGCGGTCCGCGTGGGAGTGCAGCCCGGCGGAGGTGTTGAGTAGGGAGGGGGCCACTGAGCCCCTCATCTCCTCATGCTCTTTCCCCCCCACCCCTCTGGGCAAATCTTGGCCAGCGTCCCCTTTATAACCGCAGAGTGCGGCTGCAGAATAGATGGGGGTGGGTCCGGCTTGCGAATAAACTTTAGTGGAGGAGGGGGTGGGAGGGGGCCGACCCCAGGTTGTAAGGCCCGCAGGGGTAAAGGGGGTCGTGGAGAGTAATAAAAGGGAGGCGGGGGGTACGGGCCTGGTAAAGCGGGAGGAAGGATTAAGCCAAGCCTGTCTGGGAATGCGCCGCACAGATTGCCTTAACCCTTTCCGTGCCCTTCCTCTCCCACTGCCAGAAAGATCTGCGGAGTCGCTGTGTTGCGGGATCAGTCAGTCACCCATCGCCGGCCTTGCGACGCAGTCCCCGAGCGGCCCCCTCGCCCCTCCGCCCCGCCTTCCCGGAGTCTACACCCCTCAAGACCCGTCCCCAAAACCCCACCCTCTGATAGGGGGCTGGGGGGGGGGGCAGGCGGTGTCTGCTAGGCGTTGTTTTCCCCACACCTGGAATTCGGGTGTCAGAAAAAGCCTTCCCATTTCTGAGGTGACCACAGCGGCCTTTGGAACAGAGTCGCGTTCTTCTGAAAAAAATTAGTTTTGGAATTTTGACCCATGATGGAGTAATTTCGCCCTCTGGATACTTTGTAGCCAAAGGAAATCTAATAAAGGTTTTGTTTAGTTTGGGGCCCAAGGGAAGACGAGGGATACGAAATGGGAAACAAAATGTGAGGAAGTTGGAAATGCTAACACCATGCCCGCCTGCCACGTCTTACGGGCGGCGGGAACTCTCCTCATCTTTCTTCGCCACAGATAGGTTTTGAGAGAGTACGCATTGCTTCTCCAACGGAGAAAGAATAACTAGGAGTAAGGTCAGTAATTTTCCCCTTTAAGGGAAGTAACTCGCAAAACCATGAGTTTAAGCCAGACAATGCAAAATATAGGGCATATGTCATACATTTCTTCCTGGCCACCAGAGCGCCCCTCCAAACGCGAAGCGCGCTGCGCGCTGACATGAGTCAATACTGCCCTCTGCTGGGCACTTCCGGCCCTACATCGTTAGCCCTTGGTTTCTTGCTTCAAATTAAACCCAGACTGGCTGGATCTGGTTACAAGTCTAAGGCCTTCTAGCCCAGGGACAGTAAAGATCCCTAAGAATCTCCTACTGGGAGGGGGGGGAAGGGGGAACCCGCAGGAGTAAAGTGGGGGAGGGGAGTGGGAGAAAATGAGGGAGGGGTAACACTGTTGAAAAAGAAATGTACTCACTACCTTAATTATGTAACAGTAACCCCTCTGTACTTTACAATTTTTTAAAAAATAATAAAAGTATAAATCCTCAAAAAATCTAAAAAACAAAAAAAGAAGAAAAGTAATATCCTACTAGTGCCTTTCCTTACCTAAAGTTAAAAAGCCAACAGAGCCACAGGACATAGAACATTTTCAAAGCCTGCTCCTGCAGAGGGCCTGGAATCCAAGCTTAACACCATATATACAAATTACACGCAAAAACGACCACAATTTCTTAATTTTACCTTACAGCATTGAGTGTGCATACTGCATATGCACCTGTAGTCTGCTGGGATCAGACAAGAGAGTGGAGTCCAGCCATATCTGGATTTTTCAGCTCTGAAAACTATTGACGTCTTTTTTAAAGGAGATATTTTTAAGCTTTTAATCATTTGCTTTCTCTCTCCATAAAGCCACAACCTTGTTGTCATTAGTTTGCTATAATTTGGCAAAAGATTTGTAGATTGAAGTAGTATCTATTATTATTATTATCATCAGTATATACAAATCATGGTTATGTTGTGTGATTCAGGATAATATCATTTCTCTTTTTGTTTGTAAGTTCCTCATAATTCAGTTCTTTTGAAACAAAAGGACAAGAAGAAAGCAATCAGATCGTTATAAAATATAGTGAATATTCTTGGGTTGTTTTGTTTGTGCCCATCCTGGGGCTTGAACATAGGACCTGAGCACAGGACCCTGGGATTTTTTACTTGGGCAAATCTCTGCCACTTGAGCCACAGCTGTACTTTCAGCTTTTTGGTAGTTAATTGGAGATAAGTGTTACACTTTCCCACCCACGCTGACTTTACATAGTGATCCTCATATCTCAGCTTCCTGAGTAGCCAAGATTTCAGGAGGCTGTTTTTGTTGTTGTTGTTGAAGTTGTTGCTTTTTGTTTTTCATCATAAACTTTGCTTGTTTGTTGGCAGATTGAGTGGGATAATCCTCACATGGCAGTAGTTTTGTTTTTAGTCTGTGTCTGTCTATACTAGGGGGTATCAACTCAGAATGTCATGTTTGCCTGGCAGGCACTCTATCACTGAGCCATATTCTTGGCTTTCATTGTTTTAGGTAGGGTCTCATGTTTTTGCCCAGGACCTGCCCCTCAACTGCAATCCCTTAACCCATGGCCTTTTAATAGATAGGATAACAAGCACTGAGTATCAATAGGGTCTTGTTAAATGGGATGGAGTCTTGCAAACTTTTTTTGCTTCCTAGCATAACATTGACCAAAATACATCATACTTACATGTTGGTTTGTTGACTTGAAACCCCTTTGCACAACTATTTAAAGACAATTTTAAAAAGGAAAAAAAGAGGGAGAAAGATAAGAAAGAAAGAGACACACATACAGAGAGACAGAAACAGAGCGAGAGAGACAGAGACAGAGAGAGCTGGGCCTCTGTGGCTCATGCCTATAATCCTAGCTACTCAGAGACTTGAGGATGAAGGTATAAATCGGCCCAGGCAGAAAAGTTTGTGACTCTTCATTTCCAATTAAGGAGCAAAATGCTTGAGTGATAGAGTGATAGCCTTCAGTGAAAAAGCTAAGGGACAGTGTCCAGTTCTAATACTAAAACTGGCACAAAAATAGATAGATAGATAGATAGATAGATAGATAGATAGATAGATAGATAGATGAAAGATATTTAGCCTTTCCAGAGCTTTGTACGAAGTTTCTGGCTTTCAATATTTGGCACTTAGTCTTTCCATTTCCTATGACTCCATTGTTTGAGTGCGTGTATGTATGTATATCAAGTAATTATATATACATATGTTATATAATATACTATATATTATATGGCACCATATAACATAATATATGATATTCATGTGTAAACACATATATGTGGCTATGTATGGTGGTGCTTATAGCTAGCGACTGTTTAATTTTTAGCTAGTGTTTACTTTTCAAAGATTATGTGGAGCCACAAGTATACATAAATAAATCTGAAAATACATGATGGAAGCTAGTTTATTTTTTAATGTCACACTTTGCAGGAGAAACAAAATGAAGGGTTTGTGTTAAAAAATCCTTCATAATCTAGCTCATGTTAGTGTGTGAGAAAACCCACTGGAATGGAAATAGCTGAAACTAAAGTGAGACCAGGTTTCAGAATACTGTGTCATTAGCCTCAAATGAGTTATGACTCACTGTGACTCGGAGAAACATCTCAGTTCAACACTGTTTGGGATGGTCTGGTGTTTTGTTGAAGAACTCATCATATTTTAATCTTTAGATACATGTATCCTATTTATCTCAAATTATATAATCAATATGAGAATGCTTGAAGACTGTAGGTCTCATACCAAAACAGACTTCAAAATATAATATTAAGTTTTTTATATCAGAGCTTGTAATATATTCAAAATACTTGAAGTATAATATATATTTACATGCTTAAAATATATGCTTAATATACATATTATATAATAAAATATAAAATATACACATTTATATAAATATACATTATTTATATAATATGTAAATATTATATATGTGAATATTATATAAATATATAAATGTTACACACACACACACACACACACACACACACACACACACACACACTGATGGGTCACATCAGTATGTCTGTATGAGGATCATGATTCAAAGTCAGGCCAGCAGACAAATCTGAGAAACTTTTACCTCTAAAAAAAACTGGAAGTGAGGTTCAATACATTTAAGTGAAAAACCCAAACAAAATCTCCAGGTCCTGAGTTCAAGACCAGCACAAAACAAACAAAAGAAAACAATTTTTAAAACTACAGGATACACAGTAGTGAATGAAACAGACACAACATCTCTATCTCTGTGGAAATTTGAAACATGATGCAAATATTCAATGAACTTCAAAAGTATTGCTTATTAGTTATTGTTTCCAGGAAAAAAACTTTCTCTTTGTAACTGAAAGTAAAGCATCTAGTCAGAGTTCAGTTGGGGGCAAAACAAAAAAGGAAACATTTGAATGTTGATTGCTTTCAATCCTGACTTGTTTAAGGGAGAAAAAAGACCAGTCTTTTAATATGAATTTCTATTGTATTTTTATGTATTTAGTTCTTTCTTCTGAAATTATTTATGCCATTTGCCAATTTAATCAATTGGAGTTTCAGGTACACACACACACACACACACACACACACACACACACACACACACACACACACAAAACAGACACACATACAATATAGTTATTGCCCATTGTGGTATTAAACTATTTGCTTCCTTCATGAATACTTACTTTTCTGTTCAGAATTTTTGTTATACTTTCTTTTACCCTAAGCGTAAATAAATTTTCATAAAACTTTGATTTTTTTCTCTGATTACCCTTCTTCCTCCTTTTCCCAAAACTTCATTGTATGAATAGGCTAGAACCCAGGAAAATAAAAAATTACTCTTCCTTTCTTTCTACCTAAAGTGACACTAGGAGTTTAAAAGGTGTTTACTAGAGGGGGGACACAACCTGAAGAAAGCAACCAGGAACTGGGACCTGCCCCAAACAGGCATTACTCAAAGTCTAACTGAGCAAGCACAGGAGGAAAGGAAAGAAGAAAAACTTAGGAAAACGGAATGGCAGGGACAACAATGCATCTCTCTATACTTTCTCTTAATATAAATGGGCTGAATTCGCCAATTAAAAGAAAACGAACTGAGGACTGGATCAGAAAACAAGACCCATCCATCTGTTGCCTTCAGGAGACCCACCTCTCAGCCAAACATACAAACAAACTCAGAGTGAAGGGGTGGAAAAGGATCTACCAATCAAATGCCCCCAATAAGAAAGCAGGTGTAGCTATCCTGATATCTGACAAAATAAACTTTTCATTAAAATCAGTACAGAAAGACAAGGATGGACACTACATATTAATAAAGGGAACAATCCAAGAGGAGGATATAACCATCATCAACTTATATGCCCCAAATATCGGTGCACCCAGATATGTCAAACAAATGCTCTCAAACTTACAGAATAAAATAGATCCCAATATGATAATACTAGGAGACTTTAACACGCCACTCTCACCAAAGGACAGGTCTACCAACCAGAGGATTGGCAAAGAAGCTACCGAATTAAGTGAGGCCATACTTCAAGCGGAATTAACTGACATCTACCAAGTATTTCACCCTAAAACAACACAGTACACATTCTTCTCAGCAGCTCATGGAACTTTCTCCAAAATAGACCATATCATAGTTCATGCAAGGAACTTAAGCAAATACAAAGGGATCGACATAATCCCCTGTATCCTATCTGACCACAGTGGAATCAAGCTAGCTCTCAATAACAAAGCATACCGCAGAAATTTCTCTAATACATGGAAATTGAACAGCACACTCCTTAACAAGGCCTGGGTAACAGAAGAGATCAGAGAAGAAATAAAGCATTTCCTACAACTCAATGAAAATGAAAACACCTCACAAAGAAACTTGTGGGACACAGCAAAAGCAGTCCTGAGGGGCAAATTTATTGCCCTCAGTGCCCACATCAAGAGAATGGAGACAGACCAAGTAAATAATCTCATGTTGCAACTAAAACAGCTAGAAAAACAAGAAAAAATGGGACCTAAAGCTACTAGACGAAGCCAGATAACCAAATTGAGAGCAGAGATTAACCAATTAGAAAATCAGAAAACCATAACCCAAATAAACCAAACAAAAAGCTGGTTCTTTGAAAAAATAAACAAAATTGATGGCCCGTTGGCAAGATTAATTAAAAAAAGAAGAGAGGAAACCCATATTAATAGGATTAGGGATGCCACCGGAAACATCACAACAGGTACCCAAGATATCCAAACAATTCTAACAGACTACTTTCAAAAGCTATACTCTCTAAAGGAAGAAAATCTGGCAGAAATGGATGCATTTTTAGAGAAATACAAGTTACCCAAACTGAGCAAAGAAGAAGTTAACCAATTAAATAAGCCAATATCCTATAATGAGATACAGGAAGCTATCAAAAGTCTTCCAACAAAAAAAGCCCAGGACCAGATGGATTCACAGCAGAATTCTATAAGACCTTTAAAGAAGAACTAATACCCATACTCCTCAAGCTCTACAGAGAAACAGAGAAGGAGGGAGCTATCCCAAACTCATTCTACGAAGCCAATATCACACTCATCCCCAAACCAGGCAAAGACCCAACCAAAAAGGAGAATTACAGGCCAATTTCCTTGATGAACACAGATGCAAAGATCCTTAACAAGATTCTAGCTAACAAAATCCAGAAACACATAAAAAAAATAATACACTATGATCAGGTAGGCTTCATCCCAGAGACACAGGGATGGTTTAACATACGTAAGTCAATAAATGTAATCCAACATATCAACAGAGCCAAGGTCAAGAATCACATGATTATCGCCACAGATGCAGAAAAGGCCTTTGATAAAATTCAACATTCATTCATGCTAAAAGCTCTGGAGAAAATAGGAATAGAAGGAACATTTCTAACAATAAAAGCCACTTATGACAGACCAATAGCCAATATTATACTTAATGGGGAAAAGCTACAACCAATCCTCCTAAAATCAGGAACAAGGCAAGGATGCCCACTGTCTCCACTCCTCTTCAACATAGTCCTAGAACCCTTAGCCAGGGCAATAAGGCAAGAAAAAGACATTAAAGGGATCCGCATAGGGAAAGAAGAAGTGAAACTATCCCTTTTTGCAGACGACATGATACTATACCTCCACGATCCCAAAAACTCCATCCCCAAACTTTTAGAAATCATAAGTCACTTCGGCAAAATAGCAGGATACAAAATAAACCCACAAAAATCAGTTGCCTTCCTATACACTGATAATGTACAGGAAGAGAGGGAAATAAAGGGAGCAACCCCATTCACAATAACCTCCCAAAAAATAAAATATTTAGGAATTAACCTAACCAAAGATGTAAAAGAACTATTTAATGAGAACTATAAAAAGTTAAAGAAAGAAATTGCAGAAGACACTAGGAAATGGAAAGACCTCCCATGCTCCTTGATAGGCTGACTTAATATAGTAAAGATGGTAATACTTCCAAAACTAATATACAAATTCAATGCCATTCCTATTAAAATCCCAATGATGTACATTACTGAAATACAGAAAACAGTCCAAAAATTTATATGGAACAACAAAAGACCTAGAATAGCCAAAAAAATTCTAGGGGATAAAGACAATATGGGAGGGTTATCCATGCCGAACTTCAAACTCTACTACAGAGCTATAATAACAAAGACAGCATGGTACTGGCACAAAAACAGACCCGAAGACCAATGGAACAGAATAGAAGATCCAGAAATAAATCCACAGGCCTACAGCCAGCTGATATTCGACAAAGGAGCCAAAGACATACAATGGAAGAAACACAGCCTCTTCAACCGCTGGTGCTGGGAAAACTGGGCAGCCACATGCAGAAAACTAAAAGTGGACCCCAGCCTATCACCATGCACCAACATCAACTCAAAATGGATTCAAGACCTTAACATTAAACCTGAATCTCTGAAACTACTGCAGGACAGAGTAGGAGAGACACTTGAACTAATAGGCACAGGAAGGAACTTCCTGAACAGAGTCCCAGGGTCACAACAAGTTGGAGAGAGACTCGACAAATGGGACTACCTTAAAATAAAAAGCTTCTGCACAGCTAAATCTATCACAACTAAGCTAGAAAGACAACCAACTAATTGGAAAAAATATTTCCCAGCAATATATCAGACAAGGGGTTAACATCCTGTATATACAGGGAACTCAAGAAACTAATCCCTCCCAAACCTAACAAACCAATTACTAAATGGGCAAGGGAACTAAAGAGGGACTTCTCAAATGAAGAAATAAAAATGGCAAAGAAACACATGAGGAAATGTTCATCATCCCTGGTGGTGAAGGAAATGCAAATAAAGACAACCCTGAGATACCACCTTACCCCAGTCAGAATGTCCCACATCCACAAATCAGCCAACGACAAATGCTGGAGGGGATGTGGAGAAAGAGGAACCCTGTTACACTGCTGGTGGGAATGTACACTTATACAACCACTTTGGAAAGCAGTCTGGAGGGTCCTTAGAAAGCTAAAGATTGACCTCCCTTACGACCCAGTCATACCACTTCTAGGCATCTACCCTGAACAACAGGAACCAATATACAAGGACATGTGCACCTCCATGTTTATTGCAGCACTGTTCGCAATAGCTAGGATATGGAAACAACCTAGATGCCCCACCACAGATGAATGGATCCAAAAATTGTGGTATCTATACACAATGGAATATTATGCAGCCGTTAGAAATGACAAAATAATGGCATTTGCAGGGAAATGGATGGAGCTAGAAGGAATCATGTTGAGCGAAGTAAGCCAAGAACGAAGAGACAAACGGTACATGGTCTCCCTGATAAGTGGATGCTAAATCCAAAATGTTAGGTGATACGACAAAACTAACAGGACTTAAGAAACAAAGAACTCCCACTCATCTGGTTGAACCACTACTAAATATCCCCATGCTGCTGATCACAAATATGGTATATAACATGTGAACACTGTTATATATTACACACTGTGATAGACAATTTGCTCCAGGAAAGTTAGAATGAACTTGTGACTTTGAAATTATGTAATCACTTAATCACAATCAAAAAAAAAAAAAAAAAAGAACCTCGGGGAAGGGAGGGAGGGAGGGGATGGTAGGGGGAAAACAATGGAGGGGGTAACAATGCTCAAGAGGAAGTGTACTCATAACCTCACTCATGTAACTGTAACCCTCTGTATAGTAGCTTTACAATAAAAAAAAAAATCCTAAAAAAATAAATAAATAAAAATAAAAGGTGTTTACTCAATTCCATTCCTCAAAGGATGCCTACAAATTTTAAAAAGCTAAATTAGAAAAAATAAAGATAAAAGCAGTAATAGAGAGTTTGAACTCTCTAATCTAAAGCAGCATTTTGTGAAGTACCTTTGGTGTTTATTCTAACCAATGTTCCCAGTTGGGCTCATCAGAGGACTTTTAAAGTAGTGCTGCAAAAGAGAAATTCCATTCTCAGATATTTCTTTCTTTGCGCTAGTCCTGGGGCTTGAACTCAGCACCTAGGAACTGTATCAGAGATCTGTTATTTTTTTATTTGCTCAAGACTCTGCCACTTGAACCACAGCTTCACTTCTGGCTTTTTGCTGGGGGTAATTGGAGATCAGAGTTTTACAGATTTTCCTGCCCAGGCTGGTTTCCAACCAGGAACCTCAAATATCTCCCTTCTGAGTAGTTTAGGATTACAGGCATGAGCCACTGATGCTCAGCAGAATTTTTTGTTTTTAAGTGTAAGATACCATGTGGCTTGAAATTCAGCATCTGGTAGAACCTTAGAATCATTTCTATTGGGCATTTCTAATGAGATACTCTCTCCTTCATGGCTCTTCCACCAGGGTCCTACTTTAATCCACTCAACCAAAAGTTTTCAGGCAGACATTCCACAGAGGTTGTCTTCCTCTCTGCAGCCACCATCTCTCTACCACGCAGTAGAACCACATATGGCTGCGCTCAATCTGAGTCTATTGACAGGTAACAGTTGTGCCATGTACAAATACAGGAAATTATAGCCCCTCTGTGTGTATGCGAGCACACATGCCCACGTACACACCAATACTAAGGCTTAAACTCAGGGCCTCAAGCCCTCTCTTGGCTTTTTTTGTTCCAAGCTGGTACTCTGCCACTTGAGCCACACTGCCATTTCTGGCTTTTTCCTGGTTAATTGCAGATAAGAATCTCTCGGCCTTTCCTGCCTAGGCTGGCTTTGAACCATGATCTTCAGATCTCAGCCTTCTTAGTAGCTAGGATTACAGGCATGATTCAACTACGTCTGTGTCCACAAATTTTATTTTTTGATTTTTGTCGGTCGTGTGGCTTGAATTCTGGGCCTGGGCGCTGTCCCTGAGCTCTTCAGCTCAAGGCTAGCATTCTATCACTTGAGCCACAGCACCACTTCCAGTTTTCTGATGGTTAATCAGAGATAAGTGTCTCATGGATGTTCCTGCCAGAGCAGGCTTTGAACCTCGATCCTCAGATCTCAGCCTCCTGAGTAGCTAGTATTACAGGAATGAGCCACTGGCGCCCAGCTCAGAATTTTTAATAATACCAGTGGCAGCAGCCAGAAATACCACTTCATTGACTATAGCAAATGCCATGGACTGGTTACAAGTCATTTCTCTTTCCAATGATCTAATCACCAAACTCTATAGTAAATGTCCTATTTGAAAAAGCTAGACCACCTTACAATTCTAGCAGAAAGGCAGGAATCTTTATCCAAGGAGATAAAAATCATTCCACTTTCATTTTTCTTTTAAGTAAAGGAGGGATTATAGGGCTGAGATCAGAATGTTTTATTGCCTTTGTAAAAATGCTTATAGAGAAAGGGGGCCTACAGAAATGGGGGCTCCCTCTGACATGCACAATTCATCAAGATTTATTTAACATGATAGTATTTGAACAAATCATGGATTCTCCTTAATAAAGAAGATTAGTATCTGAGTCCAAAGTAATGAACATAACACACATGGATCTCAGCATATTAAAAGACAAAAGAAAAATAACAGGATCACAGAAGTGCTTGGTAGTTTATGATACTCAAAGCCCTTATTAACAGAGTACACTATTTGCACTACTTAGCTGGAACATTCCAGATGTTCCTTGCCTTTATAAACATATCACAACATCTTAATTCTTTGTTTATTTGAATTGCTCCTTTGTCCTGTCTCTTTTTCATTCCATTTGCAATCAGAGAGTCTGTGATTAAAACTGCCAAACATATACTTTAAAGAGACACTGGGCTATGATTTGGGTTATGGGTAGTAATTTTTGAATGGCAGAACACATTAACCCCTTCTTCCCTGCCCTGCTCATGAACTCAGAACAGAGCACAAAGGAACAGAAAACATAAACACATAGAGGACAGAAAAGCAAGCTGATTTCCAGATTACATACTTGGGGACAATTTACACTATGGAGAAACAAAAGCATCAGTTTTGAATTTACAAAAATGCATCAAAGCCATGCACCAGTGGCTTTTGCTGAAAATCCCAGCTATTCAGGAAGCTGAAATCTGAGGATTACAGTTGAAGCCAGGCTGAGCAGGAAAGTCCATGAGACTTTTATTTCCTATTGGCAAAGAAAGAAAGAAGAAAGGAAGCGGGGAAGGGAGGGAAGGGAAGGAGGGAGGGAGGGAGGAAGGAAGGAAGGAAGGAAGAAAGGAAGGAAGGAAGGAAGGAAGGTGAAAGTTATAGGCACGTGCTATACTTAGAGGTGAGTGATGCCCCACCTCACCAGAAAGCAGCAAGAGCCGGGCAAGAAACAGGAGGGGGCGGGGGGGGGGGGGGGGGGGGGGGAAGGAGAGAATGGAACCTTGTAAAGCTCAGGCTTGGGACAAGACAATAAGAGAATTCATTTCTCCCCACATCTGAAGCTCCTCACATCCAGCCTTTGTACCCTTGGCGAGGCCATCCTGTAGACTCACACCTCCTCATTCTCCAGAGCTAATCCCTGACCCGGTGTACAGCTCATGCGTGATTCCTGCCAGCAGGATGGCGCAGAGAGGGGTTGGAGACATTTTACATCCCCAGCTTTTGGCTCATAACTAAATAGATGCAGCTAGGAAGACAGAGGACAACTCGTGGATTGAGCAGAGGCCCTCATTGCAGTCACAACCAAGACACCTTGTCTTATCTTCACTCTTGCCAAGACTGGGTGTGAGGACGCAGGGGTTCTCTGTGGATGCACGGTCTGGACCCACACCAGACCACCTAGATGAGAGAACAACTTCGAGCTCGTTCTCACTGCGGGGGTTCCGGAAGTCCAGGCTAGTGCCGGTAGCAAGGTCCCCACCAACAGTGTTTAAAGAAACCCTCAGCAACCAGGCACCAGTGTCTTAGCAACTCAGGAGGCTGAGATCTGAGGATGATCAATGATCACAAGTCAAAGCCAGCCTGGTGAGGAAAGTCTGTGAGAAGCTTATCTCCAATCAACTACCAAGAAAGCCTGGAAGCAGAGCTGTGGCTCAAGTGGTAGAGCAAAACAGCTCAGGGACAGCATCTAGACCCTGAGTCCAAGTCCCAGAACCTCAAGAAAGGGGAGAGGAGGGTAAGGGAGGGAAGGGGAGGGGAGGGTCAGGGTTCAAAGGAGAGAGAGTAGGAGGGGGAGAGGAAGAGGGAGAGGGAGAGGGGCATTAAATGGGTACCAGTGGCTCACTGCTATAATTCTAGCTACTCAGGAAGCTGAGATTAAAGGATGAAAGCTACAAGCCAGGTCAGGTAGAAAAGTCTGAGAAACTCCATCTCCAAATAAAAATCAGCAAAAAGGCCAGGCTGGAGGAATGGCTAAAATAATGTTAATTGTGAGCAAACAAGACAAGTGAGAGCTTCAGGCCATGAGTTCAAGTCCCAGCACAAAAAGAGGGGGAATATAAAAGACAGATAACACGAATGTCTCTGCACAAAATTCCCAGCACCTAGTAACACAAAAATTCATTTCAATAACACCTGTTATTCATCACACATAAAGAGAAGGCTGCTTACATCTGTGGTCTTCTTTCCTTCAAAACATAATACCAGCCAAATCACAAAAATAGCATCAGACAACATCAAGGGAAGAGAATTCCTGCAAAATATTTTACCTGCCATAGTCATCACAATGAAGAAAAGCCTTAGGGTGGTGGTCCATGCCTAGAACCTCAGGAACTTGTGATACATGGGCAGGAAGATTGAGTTCAAGGCCAGCCTGGGCTATATAGCATGAGTCTGTTACAAGAAAAATAAGATAGTACCTTGTATAGAATTCCTGGCACAGAATCCTGAGGTATAGAAAGGAACTTGTAAAAACTGAGGCATTCCCTAAAATACAGAACTTAGTTCATAGTAATGCATCAAGTTTGGTTTATTAATTGGGACAAGTGTGCCATAACATTGACAGATATTCACGAGAGAACTAGCTGTCCAGTGTATTTGAACACTCTATACTGTGTCAGTGTTTTTTCCTATAAATCTAAAACAACTAAATAAATAACCAAAACACCTAAACAACTAACTAAACCAACTAATAACAAAGGTCAATATCTAAAACAAGAGTTATATGCATATATAAACAAAAAGTGCTGACTTTGTTCAGACTCTAGTGTAACTCCTTTGAAGAACGAGCAGACTTTAACAAGATGAATATCAGAAAGCTGAAACACACCTTGTCAGAGCAGTGAGGTCAAGGAGAAGGAGGCAGAGGGAGGCAGGCAAAGAGGGAGAGCAGGGGAATATAACTCAATATACACATGTAAAAATGTCACCGGGCAACCTGAGAGAATGGGTGAGGCTGGGAGAGATGGAGAATGACTTGATCAAGATTCATCGTAACCACTCTGGACAGCAGTCTGGATGTTCCTAAAAATCTAAACATAGATCTTCCCTGTGACACAGCCATCCCACTCCTGGCATCTACTCAGAACATCACAAGCCAGGATACCATAAAGACACCTGCACATCCATGGTTATTGCCGCACTATTCATGATAGCCAAGTTATGGAAACAGCGTAGGTGCCCTAGATGAGTGGATCCAAAAAGTATAGTACCTATACACAACAGAATTTTACACAGTCATTAGAAAAGAATAATATTATGTCATTTGCAGGGAAATGGATGGACCTAGAACAAATCGTGTTAAGAGAGGTAAGCCAAGCTCAGATGGACAAAGGGCACATGTTTTCTAGGCATTCACACACAGTCAAGGAGGATGCTGTTAGGAGAGGAACATAAAAGTGCAATGCATCTGATCATACAAAATATGATACATACAAATTATTCATCGAAATGAACTCCAGGAAATGGAAACAAGGGGATTTTTCTTTGTTGCTGTTTTCATTTTTTCTTTTTGCTTTGTTTGTTCTTTTATCTGTCTTTGGGAGGGTAAAGGGGGCACAGAAATTGAGGGACAAAAGAACAAATGCAGCAGTGGTACTACTAGACACTATGTGGAAAATGAACTATACAACTTGTGGTGGGGGTAGAGAATGGGAGGGAAAATCTGGGAGAGAGTGAGGAAAAGGCTGACACTGTCCAAAAAGAAAGGTACTCTTTACCTGACTTAGATAACTGTAACTCTTCTGTACATCACCTTTAAACTAACAAGTAAAATATTTCTTTACAAAAAAGAATGTAGCCAGGAGATCCTAGTTCATGCCTGTAATCCTATTTATTCTGAAGGCTGAGAATTGAGGATCAAGGCTCAAAACCAGCCTGGGCAGGAAAGTCCATGAGACTTTTATATTCAATTAATCAGCTAAAAACCAGAAACGGAACAGTGACTCAAAGTGGTAGAGCTCTAGCCTTGAACAATAAAGCTCAGGGACCATTCCCAACCCTGAATTCAAGTCCCACAACAACAACAAAAAGTATAAATATATTGGTACCAATTCTGCCAGAAAAATTTCAATACAAAAAAGACTTATTGTACTCATAAACTGACATGCTGAATTGAAATCCCTCTGTATAATTACTTAAAGATCATTTAAAATAATGTTTTTGTAGCTGGTTTTGGTGGCTCATGGCTGTAATCAGAGCTACTCAGAAGGCTGGAATCAGGAGGACCATGGTTTGAGGCCAATTTAGAGAAAAAGTTCCAGAGACTCCCTCTCAGCCAATCAAAAGCTGAAGATGGACACCTATTATCCCAACCTCATGGGCAGCTGAAAAGAAACTAAAGGGTTTGGCTTAGGGGTGGCTCAGGTGTAAATTACCTACCCAGAAAGTACAAAGCTCCAAGTTCAAATCCTCAGTGCTGCTGGAATAAAATAACCTTTGTTTGCTTGTTATGAGTATATCCTGGCTGAATCTACAAGTATTTTGGGTGAATACCAGTGGGCCTGAGTACTGGATGTATGCAAAGAATGTCTTTGTTTTTGCAAGAAACTGCCCAACTCACCCCCCAGTGAGTCTGCCATTTTGCATTTCCATCACCAATGAAGGAAGCTCAAAGCTCAGCTCCAGGTGGCTCATTCTTGCCAGCGGGCAGCGGGTATCATTCATGCAGCAGCCTCCTACAATGCAGCAGGCTCAGCTCTTCCCTCCACCTTTCCTTGGTTGTTCACTTTCTCTCACTGGTCAGCTTACAGAGTGCTTTGTGTAGTCTAGGTGACAGTTCTTTATCACATACTTCCTTCTTCTTAAGCTACAGCTTGTAGTCTTTTTTTTTTGGTCAGCGGTGGGGCCTGAACTCTGGGCCTAGGCGCTGTCCCTCAGCTCTTCAGCTCAAGGCTAACACTCTACCACTTGAGCCACAGCGCCACTTCTGGCTTTCTCTGCTTATGTGGTGCTGAGGAATCGAATCCAGGGCCTCATGCATGCAAGACAAGCACTCTACCACTGAGCTGCCTTCCCAGCCCCCAGCTTGTATTCTTTCTTTTCTTCCCTCCTCTTCCTTCACTTTTTTCTCCCTCTCTCTATTCCTTCCTGCCTTCCTTTCTTCCATCCTTCCTTCCTTTCTTCCCCTCTTTCTTTCTCTATTCTTTCCCTCCCTCCCTCCTTCCTTCCTTCCTTCCTTCCTTCCTTCCTTCCTTCCTTCCTTCCTTCCTTCCTTCCTTCCTTCCTTCCTTCCTTCCTTCTTTCTCTGTAGGTGCCAGTTCTGGGGCTTGAACTCAAGTCCTGGGTGCTTTTCCTGAGCTCTTTTGCTTGAGGCCAGTGATTCTCAGTTCACCTCAGCCTCATGAGTAGCTAGGAGTACAAGCATGGGCCACTGGTTCCTCTTGGACAATATTTATTGATAAGATACTCAATAAAATTTATTTTGATGAATATTTGCTGCACAAATACAGTGCTTCATATGAACTTATAATTTATGGAGATCACAGCAAACATTTAATATACATATTATATGTGTGTGTATGCATATGTGTGTGTGTGTGTGTGTGTGTGTGTGTGTGTGTGTGTGTGTGTGTGATGCCAGTAGCTAGCAATTGTATCCTAACTGCTGAGGAGGCTGAGATCTGAGGATCATGGTTCAAAGCCAGCCTCAGCAGGAAAGTCTATGAGACTCTAATCTCCAATTGATCAGAAATAAAGCCAAGAAGTCCAGTGCTATGGCTCAACTGGTAGAACACTAAGCTTGAGCACAAAAGCTTAGAGTCAGGGCCCAAGTCTTAATTCTGACACAGGCACAAAATAAAACAAAGGAAAGAAAGATCATGTAATTCTAGCTCATCAGGAGGATCGTGGTTCAAAGCCAGTCTGGGCAGGAAAGTCCATGAAATTCTTATCTCCAACAAACTACCAAAAAATGCTGGAAGTGGTGCTGTGGCTCAAGTGATAGAGCACTAGCCTTGAGCAAAAGAAGCTCAGGGATAAAACCCAGGCCCTAGTTCAAGCCCATAACTGATAACAAAAAATTTTTAAAAGAAAAAGAAATACTTGCCTCTCAGTCTTTGACCTCCTCAGAATTCTATGTGAGCTGTTTTTTTATCAGCGTTATCTGAGGTTCTGGTTAAATACATACGAGGGTCCTTTTACAATCAAGACCTGGAGAATGGAAGCAGAACTCCTCTGGTTTACTGAGTTCACATGGGAGAGTGAGGCAGGGGAGCGGCAGCTTATGTGTGATAGGAATCCACAGACAGCCACGGCCTTCCCATTAATCCCTTCAGGAAGCGGACTCCTACCCTGTCTGGAACATCATACACCACTGCACAATGCACTAGATAGTTACCTATGTGCTAAACAGTCACACTGGAGAAATATTTTCAGAAGTACTGGAAGCTATCTTGGTCCGCGTCATCTTTAATAATAATCCAGTCCAATTTTAAGAATATCTGAATTCTAAAATGACCAGAGAAGCTACTACTAAAACAAAAGTATCTCAGAACTTTAAAACTAACAAAAATACATTTTTAACTTTAACTGTTTTATTCAATTAGCTTCGTGTGTGTGTGTGTGTGTGTGTGTGTGTGTGTGTGTGTGTGTGTGTGTGTGTGTGTATGGTTAATTGGAGATAGGAGTTTCATGGACTTTCCTGCCTAGGCTGGATTCAAATCTCAATCCTCAGATCTGAGTTTCCTAAATTAGCTAGGATTACAAACATGATGCTATGATGCCCAGCTCCCTTGGGTGTTTGGGGTTTTTTTGTTTTTGTTTTTTGTGCAGCTACTGCATATTGGGTCTTGAACTCAGCCACTGCTCTACGACTGGTTTTTTTGCTGGTTAATTGGAGATAAGAGTCTCACAAACTTTTCTGCTTGGACTACCTTCAACTGTGATGCTCCTATTTCAGTCTCCTGAGTAGCAAATGATAAGTGTGAGCCCTAGGAGCTTGGCCCTCCAGGGCTGATAAGGCCCCCTCTTACCATGTGAGCATCTAGCTAGGTGCTTCTTTCCCACAGAAATGTCTTCTCATGTCTGTATTCAATGTGATCCTCCATAGTCACTTGCTGCTAGAACAGCATGATGCTTCTCCGTGCCCTGGGTTGCTGTCTGAAGTTGTACACAGTAAAACTGCTCCACCACACCCCTAGCTTCCCACTGCTGAGATCAAAGTAGCTAGGTGATAAATGGCCAACAAACACCTCAGCTAGATAAAAGTGAGGAAGCTATAATAAGTCAATTCTCTTCCCCTGAGCTGCTCCATACCTCCCCCTGGCATGAAGGCAGCTGTGAACTGTAGCTACTGTGTGGCTTCACCCTGTGGAAGACTGCCATGTGTGCCACTGGACATGTGCAATTTAAAAACACAGCCAGTGGGGGGGGGGGGGGGGGAAGGGGAGTGTCCTTCCTGTAATCATAGCTATTCAGGAGCCTGAGATCTAGAGGACTATGGAATGAAGGCAGCCTGGACAGAAAAATCCTGTGAGTCTCCATCTGTAAAATAACCAGCAAAAAAGCTGGGCTGGAGACCTGACTCAAGTGGTAGAGTACCAGCAAAGCAAGAGCAGGGCCCCAAGTTAAAATTCCAGTACCAGCTCCCCTTCAAATAATGGATAATGGGATCTTTAGCACTGAACTCACTAAATTTCTGGGTGTGGAACATGAAGCATTGTACCTTAAATTATTTTGTATTAGATTTTTAAAAGTTGAAGAAACTGGGCACCAGTGGCTCACACCTGTAATCCTAGCTACTCAGGAGGCTGAGATCTGAGGATCGTGGTTCAAAGCCAGCCCAGGCAAGAAAGGCCATGAAACTCTTATATCCAATAAACCATCAGAGAACTGGAAGTGGCGCAGTGGCTCAAGTAGTAGAGTGCTCGCCTTGAGCTGAAGAGCTGAGGGACAGCGCTCAGGCCCAGAATTCAAGCCCCATGACTGACAAAAGAAAATGAAAATGTTGAGGAAAGATTAAACAATGTCTTAGATACACAGTGACATTTTTCTTACTGTGACTTATTAACAAAAATGTAGTCAAATGTCCATGATATTTCCTAATGTAATCTAGTCCACAAGTTTATTTGTTTGTTTTGCTGGTATTGGCCTTGAATGCAGAGCCTCCTGCCTGTCCTTGGCTTTTTCACTCATGGCTAGCATTCTACCACTTGAGCTACAACTTCATTTCTAGAGACAAGAGTCTTACAGACTTTCCTGCTTGGACTGGCTCTGACCTGTGATCCTCAGATCTCAAACTCCTGAGTATCTAGGGTCAGAAGCATGATTCACCTGTACCCAGCAGTCTACAGTTTTTTGACAATATTTTTGGAAGAGAGGGGTTAACAAAACCTGTTGGTACTCAAGTAAGAAGTGTTACTGTATCATAATAGCTAACATAATATTTAGTATTTAATATAATGATTAGAAGGACATGAATTTATTCTTTCTTACATTGTGAAAAACTTGTTTTCTATTTGAAATATTTGCATCTTTATTACATTGAGATAAACAAAGACAAATCAGTTGTAATCATTTTAACAAGTGACATAAAGTAGGGAGCAAAGCATAGAAAATCGGTTCTCATAAAAAGGGCTTCATTTTAGCCCATAGCTCCACAAGAGATAAATGCCGTTGAGATCCTAAGAAAGAGATGTCTTCAGTTTGTAAAACATAAATCTTAACAATGGGAAATTATCTCCAGTCAATGTACACATTGCTGATGGCTATGACATAAAATTGGTGATGATATCCTTTGCTTTCATGAATACCTCAATAAAAAAGAGCCTATCTAGGCCATCAGGACAAAGCCTCAACCCCCAGCTTCTGCATCCTTTACAATGGCCCTGAGCAGTCCTGTATGCAGACCCTAGACACCGCATCACCACGGCCCTGAGCAGTCTGTGTTTTTGTTCTTTCTTTCCTCTCTGGCCTATTTCTTAGCTGTGTTATGTGTATTTGGGGGCTGCAGGCCTTTGTAACACCTGGCTGCCTGCAGACTGCAAACTGTGAAATAAAGACTCCAAAATTTCATCTTCTAAAACATGGCTTCTCAGGTAATTCACCTTACACTATGGCTGCAGGCCATACAATCATCTTGACCTCATAGCTCTCTCCTGGAGACATCTTATTAACGCTGTGCACCACACCCAAGGCCAGACCCCCTCTTGGACCTCTCCTGTCTAGCAAGAGCTCTAGTTAGGTGTTCTTCAGTGCATCTTTGCTATTTCACATCTCCTTCTGTGTCTGTGGACACATTCTTCAAGGCTATAAAGACAAAGGAACTGATATAATACTATGTATCCTTTAACTATTACTCTTACATTATACTATTCATTTTATGCCAACTTAGTACCAACTGACGCCAAAATAAATCAGTTACTTGACATGTGTAATAAATCTCCTAGCCAGGAACTCCAAGGGAGGGGGACATATTTAGGTTTTAGTATATCTGATTGCACTGGGTTTCAAGTCCAACTTGATCTTGTCTCAAGTCCTGCCACACTTCTAAGGTGTCACCTGTGACCGCAGATGCTGTGACAGAACCTGGGATCTGTGCCCCACTAGGGGTCTGAATGCCACGAGGGGCAGAGATGACGCGTACAAGCCATCAAGATGTTAGAGTATCTAGGGATAAATAAATGCTTCATGTGAAATACTTCACATAGTAATGTTGTTAACACAAACGGGCCCTGGACATTGTTTAAACTTTAAATGATGTATATCCTATGGCCTGTTTTGTCAGAGAGAAAATGGGCATTAAGAAAGAGAACAGAGGAATGGAGAGAGGAAGGGTGGGTGAATACAATCATAACATTTATTTTACAGATGTGAAAATGGAACCAGGTAACTTGAGGGGAGGGGTAGGGTGGAGAGACATGGGTAGATGATGGAAGGGGTGACACTGATCAGGATACAATGAACTCATAAACTGGCATGTGGAACTGGAACCCCTTTGTATAACTACCATAACAATAAAATAAATAAGGAATAATATTGCTTCTAAACGTTTTTCACTATGACTACCACAAGGGGGCAGACTTTAACTATAAAAGGATATTCTAGCAATACTATTTCTCACATTTTCTTTTTCTTTCAATGTCTTTTAAAAGTCAAAATTTTATTAAATGAAATCCAGGGCAAGCACTATGTGGTGTTTTGTATTTCTCTGTGTCTCTGTCTCTGTGTCTCTGTCTCTGTCTCTCTATCATCTATCTATCTATCTATCTATCTATCTATCTATCTATCTATCTATCTATCTATCTATCTATCTATCTATCTATCTCTGTGTCTTACTCACTTAGCACATTGTATTTCTTGCAATCTTTAAAGTCTTAGGAGCTTTTGGGACAAAGCCTGAGAGAAAATAATAGTTACATACACATCAAAATTCTGCCTAAAAATTGTATATTCCACAATGTAAAAGATAGAATTAGAATGCACTTACGTCTACATTTTTGCTTGATTTTTTTTATTTTTTTTGGGGGGGGGCCGGTCATGGGGCCTGAACTCTGGGCCTGGGCACTCTCCCTCAGCTCTTCAGCTCAAGGCTAGCGTTCTACCACTTGAGCCACAGCGCCACTTCCGGCTTTTTTCTTTTTTTTGCTTATGTGGTGCTGAGGAATTGAACCCAGGGCCTCATGCATGCAAGGCAAGTGCTCTACCACTGAGCCACCTTCCCAGCCCCTTTGCTTGATTTTTATGAGCATTTTCCTTTTTGTGTGTATGTGAACATATCCAAAGTATTTCATCAGTCACATTTATATTTGTGATGTAAAGTTAATTTTGTTGTATTTGGGGTTGTAGAGCTTTTATTTCAGAGAACTGGTTCTCACTCCCTCCTCCGTGAGTGGTTCAGAATTCATGTGTGACAGACTGTTCACACTCTAACAATGGACAAATGCAATGATAGATTCCTTTCTTTTATGCCCCAAAGGATGTATGCTTTGTATTAAATATGCTAAAGGGAATTAATTGCACTTAAAAGAATTGTATCTCTTCTCCAAGTAGCTGAAATTAACTAAGCAGTTTTAAATATATTTTAAGATTATTGAATTAAATTCCAGGAATGATGTTGACTATTAAATAAAACAATGAATGCAAATGCTTATTGTAATGTCTGTCTTATCAAAAGTTCTCACTATGTTCACTAATGATAGCTGATTGAATAATTATATTCATTATGCAAGAATATTGCACAGCTACCTCCATACCTGGTGCCTTCCCTGTCTGGCACACCTGCTCGTGCATTTACATATGAAGGCTTGTACACGACCATACAAAATGCAGTACACCAGGGAAGAACAGAGAGTTCAGGTTTCTCACTGTATTTTTAAAAATTATTTTTATTGAGATTAGGTGATTACATGAATTTCACATATTTCACAGTATTGTGGATAGTGATACTTAAAGTCACAAACACAATTTAACCTTCACAAGGCAAATTGTCATTATCATGCTCTATAAAGTTTGTGAATTCTATGAACTTTGACAATAGAACTATGTCTTCCACATCAGGTGATATTTACATCACTTGCCTTTTGTTTAGTGTTAGCTGTTCCCTTTATCCCTCTCCCTCCCTCCCTCCCATTGCTGCCTTTGAGTTGCTTAGTTCATTTTCATCAATGTCCAGTGCAGCTGATGGGCCCCTCTATTGTATATTTTTCCCCTGTTTCCCTCAGATTCTGTCTCCTCCTTCTAGCTTCCCTCAGATGTGTACACATATATACCATATATGTGGTCAACAACATGGGGTCATTTAGCAATGATACCACAAAATGAGTGGAAGTCCCTTGTTTCTCGTCACTCTGTATTACTACACATAAATCCTTCCATCTGCATACACGTATACGTGTTGTGTTTTTGTTGTTGTTGTTGCTGTTTTGTCAGCCATGGGGCTTGAACTCAGGGCCTGGGCACTGTCCTTGAGCTTTTTCACTCAAAGCTAGTGCTCTACCACTTTGAGCCACAATCTCACTTCTGGCTTTCTAGTGGTTTATTAGAGATAAGAATCTCACAGACTTTCCAGCCTGAGCTGACTTCAAACTTCAATCCTCAGCTCTCAGCCTCCTGAGTAGCTAGGATTACAGGCTTGAGCCACCAGTGCCCAGCTACATGTTTTTTAATGGGGATATGTTATATCTTTTTCAAAATTGTTTTAACCTGATACATATGGTAATTTTCCCAATTAGTGATTATTTATTAATTGTTAGTTATGATTGCTAGTTTTAGTGATTATTAGTTACTATTAACAACTATTATTAGTTTTATGTTTGTCATTATTGTTATAGATTATGCCCAAAGATATAACCTGATATTTATTTGGAAATCCGTATGTCCCCAGAAATCCTTGGTACTGACTGTGTTTGGAAATTCAGAATTTAGGAAGGTAGTTGATGGCCATGTAATATATCATCCTAGAGTTGTCTACTCTGCCTTGGTTGTGCCCCTAATCAAACTTGTTAACATGTCCTCAAGGATCTGAATAAGCAGTCACACTAAATAGAAAAAAAATATTGTGACTACCTCATGTCTATGCAGTTTAGTTTTATCTCCAAAGAAGTTCACATTCGATTTACAGAAGAGATATTATGGATCTTTACAATTTCCTTAACTTAAAAAAAAGTTCATTAAATTCAGTTTGCAAAAGAGGCTACCTTTAAACAAGAAGGGGGATGGGAAAAAGTTGTGACCAGAAGTAAAAGGAGATTCCAACTTCGTTTCTAAATACTTATTTCTCAGTAGAAAGATTCATAATCCCAGTACTCTGACTCAATGACCAGAATCCTATCTCAAAAAAAAAAATGATTTAATGTAAATGTTATAAAATGTCGATCTAATTTGTGGTTGAAAAGAAAAGAAAGCATACATCTATATAAACAATATATATATATAAACAATACAAAAAGAAATAAACAATATATCTAAAAGACGCACTTTGCCAGGTGCCGATGGTTCACACCTGTAACCTAGTCACGAGCTTGAGGTCTGAGGAATGTGTTTAAAGCCAACCTGGGCAGGAAAATCTGTTATACTCTCAGGCGCCAAAAAGCCAGAAGTAGAGCTGCGGCTCAAGCAGTACTTACTATCAGTTTTGACCAGAACAAGCAAAGTGAGAGCGGGAGGCCCTAAGTTCAAACCCCCATACTGGCATAAAAGATAAAAAGTGTACAGAAGAAGAAAGTCAGGGTATTTGAAGCCAAGGGGAAGTGGGTTGAAAAGGCCAGAGACTTCCTGGCCCCAAAGGGATCTCCAAAGTGAGTTCCCCAATTAATAACTAATTGAGATACAACACAGCACTCAGATCCTACATCAGACCTGACCTGCACAAGCAGCCTTGTGCTCCTCACACCACCTGGGGATGTGGGACACAGACAGAGCTTCCCAGACCACTGAACAACGGCATGAGTCACCTGAGGGCCAGTCACCAGGAGTGACTGGAAGAGGACAGTGTGGGAACAACTGGATAATGACGGTGCAGGGTTCCCACGGTGAGCACAGCAATGAGCTCCTGGAAGGAACGGGGCCACAGCTTCAAGGGCTATTGTGAAATAGAAAAAAGCTTGTGTCTTCAGGTTGATTCAACTTCTCAGAAGGAATTCAAAGAACTGATGATGACTCACATAGATATATCATTAAAGGATGGAAATTTTTCTTTGTCAATGTGCTTGTACTAGGAAATACATTATTCTGGGCAAGATCAAATAGAAAACCTGGCACATGAAGCTCACCCCTGTAATCCTACTTACTCAAAAGGCTGAGATTTGAGGATCATGGTTTGAAAACAGCCCAGGAAGACAAAGCCAAGAGATCTTATTTCCAGGCAAGATGTTCTAGCAAAAGGCTGGAAATGGAGATGTTGCTCAAGTGGTAGAGTGCTCTAAGTGCTAGCTTCAAGCATAGCATGTCTACAAGGCCTGAGTTCAAGCTCCAGTACTGGCATACACATACAAAAAGATCAAATCCATCTATTTTCTAAAGTTAATTAGGTCCTAGGTGGGCAGGATACCAGATTTTGATTTCTCATGTAAATCATTACAGGCAAAGAATTGGGAAGTTCGTGCTCAGGCATGTAATATTCCTTCCATAGAGATGCGTTATATGTAGTAACTTTAATGAATGTTTCACATTCTTTGCCTACATTCAACACTTAGTGTGTATATATATATATATATATATATATATATATATACATACATATATGTGTGCTATATAGTATACATGCTTTATATACTTTATAATGTACTATATAAATGTTACATACTATCAGAATGCTATATGCTACTATATAGAACTATATAGTATTCTATATAGTGTATAGCATATACATTATAATTTGTAGCACAGTAACAGTATGTCAAATTATCTTCATGTGGCATACTGAATCACTGTAACATAATCATTTGTGTCAAAAATACTATAAAACACATAAATGTTAGCCAGGATGATGGCTCACACCTGTAATCCTAGATAAGCAAGAGGCTGAAATCTGAGAATTGCTATTTGAAGCTAGCTCAGGCAGGAAGTCTGTAAGACTTCAATTTACTACCAAAAAGCTGGAAGTGGAGCTATAGCTAAAGTGGTAGAGGGCCAGCCATGAGCAAAAACAGCTCAGGAACAGTGACCACTCTCTGATTCAAGCCCAGGGCTGGCACAAATAAACAAACAACAAAACATTAACATTTGCTAAAAATATTTTTCTGGTGATACCACTTGATACAAACATTTTAACCTAGTTTTGATACAGTATGAATTGTAGGGTTTCTGAAAAGCAGTTTAAAGTATTTAAGAAATTAAAGTTGCATATTTCATAAATCAGCAAATTTTACTCAAGAACCTAATTTATATAAATGAAATCAAAACAATAAAAATCCTTGCCATTAAAAGTGAAGCTGTGGTCAGATGGAAGAGCACTAGTCTTGAGCAACAAGATCAGGGCAGTGTTGCACTCCCCTCCTATCAGCACCACAAACAAAGTAAAATTAAAGTCCTTGGCTTTAATGACTTAATAACTTTATTTTTTGCATTACTGAGGTTTGAGTAAGGCCCTGCCCTTGCTAGGCAGGTGGTCTACCCCTTGAGCCACACATCCAACCCATAAGAACCTATTTTTATTGCAGGCTTCTATGAAGCTTTATCTAAATTATTTAGGGGCAGTGTGAAACTTCTTTTCACAATGTATGTACACTAATAAAAATAGAGATAGAGAAAAAATAAAAACAGAATTCTGATGGGTTTGGATTTTACAACAATAGTATGGAGTTGCATTCCACATATTGTTAATACAACTACTATTAGACAGCACTTTATAATCAAATACATTAACAGTTCTGCAGCAAAATGTATGGATATCAAAACAAAGTAGGTTACAAAAGGATTATAGGTAAATATTGCTTTATATCAGGATTCAAAAACAATTATAGAACTGCAAGTGGACTTTTCATTTAAAAAATTAAGAAATAAATTCAACGACCACATATAATGTTATGTTTTGTTTAAATATTAATGTTGAAATGGAAAACTTGACTATGATGACTTATGTCACAACAAAAACAATCTGAGTTACACAAGGGTGTCATTTCTGTAAAAATTTGCCAGCATATTCTACGTTTTTAGTTATAAGTCTGAGGAGGATTAAGAAGCATGTGTGAAGAGAAAACAATTGTGTATGCTTTTAAGCATAGAAACACTTTACACAAGCTAAAAGGCCAACCAGGACTTGATGGGCATGCCATACAGAAGGGGAGTATTTGTAGGTTATTTGAATCTAAATATTTGAAATTACTTCAAACTCTCTGATCAGGCAAGCAGTTCACCAATATGTAATTAGTGTGTTGGTGAACAAATGTAAATAATTGATTTAACATCCCAAGACAGCAACTAAAATGTATACAAATGTGTGTGTGTGTGTGTGTGTGTGTGTGTGTGTGTGTGTGTGCATTGCTGACAACCCAGATCAGCTTCTCTAGCTAAAAATACAGATAACTTTTAGGTCCAGAGAGTTGCAGTTTATAAAGACAATATGCAGTCTAAAATCACGACATGCTTAAGCATATTATATATGTTCTCCAATATACAATATGTGCAATAACATATGTTTTCCCATGTGTGTATCCACGTGTCATATATGGGAAAATTGCATATAGCATAATAAATGAATACAAAGAAAACTGAATAAATACTTAATATAGAATAAAAATTCTGTTAAACGACTAATGATTTTTTTATTTTATTTTATTTATTTTTTTTTGTGTGTCATGGGGCTTGAACTCTTGGGCTTGGTGCTGTCCCTGAGCTCTTCAGCTCAAGGCAAGCACTCTACCACTTTAGCCACAGTGCCAGTTCCAGTTCTGGTGGTTAATTGGAGGTAAGAGTCTCATGTGCTTTACTGCCTGGTCTGGCTTAAACCCCAATCCTCAGATCTCAGCCTCCTGGGTACCTAGGATTATAGGTGTGAACCACAGTGCCCGGCTTAATGATTTAAAAATAATTAGCTACAAATCTAGTCTCTGTGTTATTGCTTACATGTTAGTGGAATGGTAATAAGATTTTAATAACTCCAACTTTGAGATGTTATAATGCTGTTTGCAGGTAGGCACTGGTGGCTCATGCTTGTGGCTCATGCTCAGCTTTTCAGGAGGCTGAGATCTGAAGATCAAGGTTCCAAGCCAGCCCAGGCAGATAAACCCAAGAAACTCTTATCTCCAATTAACAGCAATAAAAATTAGAGGTGGAGGTGTGGCCCAAGTGGTAGAGCATCAGCCTAGAGAAAGCAAAGGGAGTGCAGTGCAAAAGGCCCTGAGTTCAGGACTTAGTACCAGTACAAAAACGTTAAAAATAGCATTATTTTGAAAGTTCACTTTTAAGCTACAGAACTAAGAATCAGTACATGTTGTAAGATCTTAAAAAGTATGAGAGTCTAAGAGACCCAGGTCTTTTAAAGATTCTATATATGGGGGCTGGGAAGGTGGCTCAGTGGTAGAGTGCTTGTGTTGCATGCATGAGGTTCGATTCCTCAGCACCACATAAGCAAAAAAAGCCGGAAGTGGCGCTATGGCTCAAGGGGTAGAGTGCTCCCCTTGAGCTTAAGAGCTGAGGGACAGTGCCTAGGCCCAGAGTTCAGGCCTACGACCAACAAAAAAACAAAAAAGATTCTATATATGCTACAAACTACCTATCTTGAAAAATAATGCCATTTCCAGTGTCATTAGAATATATGAAGGAAAAGTATATAAGATTTAGATTACTGAGGTAATTTTCAAACTACTTTTTTCTACTATTGTTGGATTCTTCTCAAAGAAAACAGAGATTGTTAGAAGTCAAAGGGCATGTGCCCTTTTCTATGTTAGGTTTTAAAATTATCTTTAAGCAGTGTGCAAAGGGCTTCGATTTCAACATGTCAGTTTGCGAGTTCAATGCATCCTGATCAATGTCACCCAATGTCATTCTCCCCATCTCCCCCACGGGCCCTTCCATGCAAGTCACCTGGCACCATTTTCACCTCGGTTCATTGTCACACCTGCACTGGCCCATCCTGCTCCCAGTCTGCCCCGCCTTTACTCCCCCTCCCCGCCCCTCCACCTCACCACCCCTCCCCCCTCACTGTCCTTCCCCCTCACTGTCCCTCCCTCTTGCGGCCTCTCCCCCTCTCCATCACCTGCCCCCTCCCATCCTCCTCTCCCCCTCACTCTCCCCCTCCTCCTCTTCCTCTCCTCCACCGCCTCTCCCCCTCCCAGCACTCGGACCTGACCTTGCAGCTCTGGCTCTGTGGTCTTGTGCAGCCTGGCCTGGGCCCGGCCGGCTTCCTCTGTGCACTGGCTTCTTTCACCCTGGCTTCCCAGCTTCGAACCCACTGAACCCGAAGTCCCAGGGCGCAGGCCCTGGCTTCGTTCCTGTTCCCTTCCCCAATGTCCAGGCGCACCTGTCACCCAGGGACACAACAGGAGGCCTGCGCCCCGTGGAGAGGCTTCGCCCCAGGGGAGGCCTGGCTCCTGAGGAGGCTTTCATGGCATTTTATTTTACATTCCACAGCGCTCCTATGGCATCCCTTAACTTTATCCTGCCTCAGTTCTCCCCACGTGAGTTTATCATTATGAACACTGTTTTAATTCATTACTTTTGGAGTTTTTGCTGTGTGTGGGGGGGGGGGAGGGGAGTGTGCACGAGCATGCGCTGTGTCTTGAACTCATGGCCTGGATTTCTAGTGCTAGTGCTCTACTAGTGGAGCCACAGCTCCACCTCCAGATTTTTGGTAGTTAATTGGAGTGTCACAGACTTTCCTGCTTGCGCTGGCTCTGAACCTTCATCCTCAGATCTCAGCCTTCTATGTGCCAGGATTACAGGTGAGCCACCAGTGCCTGGTGGGGTTTTGTTTCTTGAGATAGTCTGACTGTAGAGCTCAGGCTGGTCTTGAACTCACAGTCCTCCTACTTCTGCCTCTCAACTGCTGAGATTACAGGTATGGGTATGTGTTGCCCTCCAGTTCTTAATTTTATCACACGATTTCATGCAGTCATATGTAAACTCAAAGTTTAGAAATTGTGTCTAATTTGTGCCTTGTTGTAGGATCATAGAATAGTGTACATCACCAAAAAACCCCACAAAACTGTTGAATGGAAGAGACAAAGAGAAGAGTCTCAGTGATCTCTAAGGTTTTCACTGAGCAACACAAAGGAGCATATTGATGTTCAAAGAAATACTGAAGGAGAAATAGATTTTAGAAGAAAAATAGAGGAGAGAGTGATGTCTGGAGACTGGAAACCCAGAAATGTTTACTTCAAGCAGGAAGTTCCCAGTGATTACTGCCCAGCTGAGGGGTACTGAGGTCAGTCCTGAAGGACAGACAGAAGTGAGGCAAAACATTAGGGTCTCCTGTTCCCAAGGATTGCTGGGGGAGTTTTGGAAACATGGATAAAAAAATAAAATGTTAAGTTTAAAGAAAATTGGCCAGTTTTAGGGGGGAAATGGACCAGAAATCAATAAATGAGTGCAAGAATAAGGATACTTTGAAGTTTTATACCTAAGCCCTACATTTCTCAGGTGATGATTCTCAGAAAAGACTTAAAGGAGGGTCTAGAAGGAACATTGAGGGCCAGGCACAGCAATATTGCCTTCAGCAATATCCAGTGATGTGGTATTTAAAAATAGTGGCTATTTAGCCAGGTGTTATGGATCACTCCTGTAATTCTAGCTACTCTGAGGCTGAGGTCTGAGGATCAGGGTTCAAAGCCAGCTTCGGTAGAAAAGTCTGAGACTTTTCTCTCCAATTAACTAGCAAAAGGCCAGAAGCGGGTTTGTGACTCAACTGGTAAAGCTCCAGCCTTGAGTGATGAAACTATGGGACAGCATGCAAGTTCTTGAACATGAGGTTCAAGCCTCCATAGTGGCACAAAGACAAAGAAAAGCAGTAAAATAAATACCTGCTACTTGAAGACTTTCAATGAAATATACACTCAGGGCAGAGCCAGGAAGAAAAGAGAAACATTTAGAGAGAAGTTTCCATAAATCCGTCCTCATTTCTTTCAGCTGGGAGTTATTTGGCCTTGTCTAAATCAATACTTCTATTTTGATATTTCTTACTTTCTGTCTTTTACTATGCTAAATTTATTTGTGTATGTCTTATGTTTCTTCTCAGATAAGTAGGAAGTTCCTTAGGGACAGAGTTTATATCAGCCAAACCTCTGCTATACCAGTATTATGCCCAGGGAAATGTGATTTATATAATAGAGATTTCAGACTGTTGTGTAGATAAATGGTAGATTTCATGAATTCTGAAGAGAAACCTCAGCATTTTATATATCTGTTAAATGGTAGAAAATAAGAACAGCTGCTCAGAAATCAAGCTGGCATACAGCATGGGGTAAAATATTAAAAATGAAATGAGAGAACCACAAATAGTAACGTATCATTTAACTAGCAACTCTGGCTAAAATTCTATAGGCAAACTTGATCTTTTCTGTGAAGTATACCAAAGTCATTTTGCATTAGGCTTCCTCATTCTTTTTTAAAGTTTAGTTTTAAAAATTTTCCTTTAATGAATCAACAAATCGGGTCCATTTTATTTTGGCTATATAGAAATTAATTGAAGCTTGCACGTTGGCTCATCGTATCTACATGACAGAGTTAGAAAAACTTAAGAAACCTAGAAAATCTTTTTCCTCACAATAATGAATGAAATAGTAAATCATTTATTTTTGTAATGCATAAGAATTTACATTTGATAATTACAAAAAACAAGCTTTAGTTATAAAATGGCAACCCCTCTGTAAACACCTTAATAATAACAATAAAACTATATTTAAAAATAAATGGCAAGTACAAAAAAAGGTGTTATTCATTTTAAGTATTGAGGAACAAACTTCCTGGAGATTAGAGCAAAGATGATGAGAATATGGAAGACCAGAGTTTTTCCATAATAACTAACCTATAGTGCTGAGATTTTTATACAATAAGTCTTAATAAAAGCGTGACTCCAATCAGGCACTGCTTTTTGTATTGTTTGTATGTCCAGTCCTGGGGCTTGAACTCTACTTCCAGATATTTATTTATTTATTTTTGCTGGTTAATTGGAGGTAAGAATCTCACAGACTTTCCTGCCTGGGATTGCATTGAACCTCAATCCTCAGATCTCAGTCTCTTGAATAGCTAGGATTACAGGCCTGAGCCACCAGTGCGGGGCTATTTCTTTACTCTATAGAGAGATATCTTACCCAGATGTTTTAGCCATGTCAACACAGGATGAAATGATAAACTACCAGCAGGTCGACAGGCCTCTCCCACAGAGAACTTCTGTTGCATTGACAAAACCCAACTTCCTGAAAAGAGGGAGTGCAGTCCAAGAATCAAAGCCACTGGAAGCCGGGCTCCTTCCATCTCAATTCTAGATACTTGGTGACTTGAAATTCTAGACTGGGGTTTCAATACACTGCTCATTTCCTTTAGTTAACTGGCTATTAATACATTTGTCATGAGATGTTTTCAAAAGGCCAGTGTGTTGCTATAGTCTTTTGTAGGTGGTAGCTCATGGGTTATCTTTAATTTCTGTTTTTAGAGTGGATAAGGATAAAATCCTACTCATGGCTAAATAAGTGTGTGGCTCCTTTCTCTCCCACACACACTAAGGGGGGGAAATGACCATAGCCAGATTTAAGAAATTAGAACCTGACTTAGAAGAGTGAATTTACCTAATTTTAAGGGATTGCTTAAGTGAATCTAGAATCACAATACATTTTACCTAGATTTTCTTCTCATTCGTTCCTCAGCCAGGTCCTGGCCCAGTTTGTCACTGTGGACTCCGGATGGCAGAGCTTCCTGAAGCCTTGTGACTGATCTGAAGGTGATCATTGAAGTTGGGGCCAGTCTGCCACTGAGCACCCCAATCTAAGTGTCCACAGGAAGTGACCAGGAACAGCACTTCTACTCAGTGTTAATGGTCAAAGCAAGGCCTGGGCCAGAGGTAGCTTCCAGCAAACAGATGCTTCATGTCTGGAAACATAGGATTCATCTCATATCTGCAATTCTATTTGAAGCATTCATGTCAAGACAATCCTTTAGATATGAATCTCTGAGCTCTAAAGGAGCTTCCTACTGCAGCATACAGAGATTTAAGGATGAAATTGGTTTAAGGAATAGTTCCTAGGCAGCATGAAGCTAGCTAAAAGGGAAAGAAAACTTAAATGTACTAAAAGCAATAGTTTTTCTGAATGCATAAGAAGTTGATTTACCAATTGATTTATACATAATTATATTCTATAGATTTCTTCCCAAGCACACAATTTTCTAAGAATCCTCTCTCAAGTACTGATTCTAATATAGATGAAGGAACTGATACCTTAGCAATGTATTTGGGTTATCTCTCATGTGACTTTTAAAATATGCAGAAGAGAAATGTGTTCATAGAAGGTAGAGAAAATCTGATAATGTGGGGAAAATGCATGGAAAAAAATTCAATATGTTTCAATATAAAAAACATCTGGGAGACTATCAACATGAAATACATCCCTTAAAGAAAAAAATCTATTGTACAAAACCTGACTGATTTTTCCTAAGAGAACCCCAGAAATGGAATAAGAAGGTGCAAAAGCTATCAAGTATGGTGGCAAATGCCTGTAATCCCAGCATTCGGGGTGGACACAAACTTACAATTAAAGTACTTGCACTTAAGTTGGCAACATATAACATTTACAATTTCCCTAACTTTGTTTTCAAATCACACTGCACGGCATCATGGTTTGAATGGAAGTTTTGTAATAGATCTATGTTTCTCTATCTTCTCTGTCTTCAAATCATCCTCTATTTCATTTTGCCATGTGCTATTAGCTCTTAGTATGTCATTACTATTGCTACTTTAAATGACCATCTTGAAGATCAATAAAGAGAAAATACAGTAACTATTTTACCACATCACTGCATCTTTATGGATGCCTTCTGCTGTACTCTCCTGACACTTTTAATGATGTCTTTCAACACTGTGTCTGTTTTCCTCCTTTCTTCTTGCTTTTCTGGTTTATAAGAGGTTTACTCTAGTTCTTACTATTATAGTTCCTGTATTCTCTCATAACAAATAATTCTTCTTTGATCCATTCTACTTCCCCTCCTAGTTATTTTTACATCTGTAATTTTATGTCAGTTATATTTTCCATTCCTCCCTCTCTCCCCCGCCTCTTTCTTCCCTGCCCCACTCAGAGTGTACATGGATATGTCTGTGGAGTTTCGGATTATCTCCTTGGCTGTGCCCAGTCTATGGGTGAGTCTGTCCAGGCCAATGTTTATCTCAATCATTGTGTTTTTAAATTTCAACTTTTAATTTCAGCTCTCTGGAGTATCGATCCTTCATAACATGCCCACCTGTTCTTGCCATTTTATTTTCTATTACAGTGATTATGTATTAATCAGTTGTTTGATACCTTTTGTCTATGCTTTTGATTCTTAGGTCATGATGAGAGAAAGAAATGGATGTGAGAAAGTGGAAGGTAGGCTCTACAATTTTAATATGAAATAAGTTACAGTCTCAAGTACAATATATAATATGTGATGAGATTACAAAAATATATAAGTACATAGGAAATTTGTGTACTGATGTTGACAGCTTGTCTCATAGGCAGTAAAATATAAATGTGCAGAGAAAGGATGGACTCCATGTTAAGATAATAGTATAAGGCCAGGCCCTGGTGGCTCATGCCTGTAATCCCAGCTACTCAGGAGGCTGAGATCTGAGGATCATGGTTCCAAGCCAGCCCTTGCAGAAAAGTCCCTGTGAGACTCTTATCTCCAATTAATCACCAGAAAACCACAAGTTGCCCTGTGATTCAACGTGGTAGAGTGTTAGCCTTGAGCAAAAGAGCTTAGGGCCCATGCCCAGGCCCTGAGTTCAAGCCCCACAACTGGCAAAAAAAAAAAAAATAGTATATTGTTTGGCACTAGTGGCTCACAACTGTAAATCCTAGCTACTCAAGAGGCGGAGATCTGAAACCAGCCCAAGCAAGAAAGTCTATGATACCCTCATCTCTCATAAACTTCAAAAAAAAGTAGCTCAAGTAATAGAGCACTAGCCCTGAGGAAAAAAGCTCAAAGGCAGCTTCCAGGCCCTGAGTTCAAGCCCCAGGACCAGCACACACATACACAAAAGATAATAATGTAAACTCCATGTTTTAACCTCAACTTTACAAAACAACATAGTGATTTTATTAGTGAGACATTTAGATAAGACAAGAAAGTAATTTGGAAGAGAGGAAAGACATGTTAAATAAATAATATATAAATAAATAAGATCACATATATTTCAGGAATAAAATACAATAGTGCAATAGTGCTCCCATTTCGTTTTTTTCTAATAAATATTTGACTCTTACATTCATATATTTAAATACAAAATAAGACTATGTCAGATGGTTTATGTAACTACATATTTCCCTACATCATATAGGTTTCTTTTGAATACACATTCCTAGGTAAAAGGACAGGATTTCCAAGTATAATGCTATTATGTATAAGAAAGTTCTAAATCATTGCTAACTAAATATGCTTAGTTGGGCACTGGTGGTTCATGCTCAAGAGGCTGAGATTTGAAGCATCACAGTTTGAAGCCATTCCAGTCAGAAAAGTTTGCAGAACTCTATCTACAAAATAGTCAAAGACTGGGCTAGAAGCATGGCTCAAGCAGGAGACAGCTAGCCAGGGGTAAGTCAGCATTTTTGTTTTTGAATGATGACTTGATGATGTGTATATAGTCCTATTTTATGCAAAATCTTAGTTCACATATGGATTAGACGATTGTGTGTGAATTTACCAGTGTCAAATTCATTTTTGGAAGGAGGGGCTCTCTGCGAACACTATGTTGTCCCTCAACTGGAGCAGAGATAGCAATCCTTTCTCCACCTGTTTTATGCTCTGTTACCACTAGGGGCCACTGTTGTCTTTTAAGTGTATTTCACAATTACCAAAATCTTTAAATACTCTGACTAAACTCAAAGGTAAATAACTTTAGAACTAGGAGAAAGACATGTATCATCTTTTTACTATTCATTGGACCTACTTGGAAATGAACAAAAGATTTTAGTTTTACAGCAAAATGTGAAAATTTCCTATTAAAATCAACTCATCTTTATAAAATATTTGTTATTCTACAAAATGGCACTTAAAATACTCAAAGTTGTTGGTCTTTCATAGTTATAGAATGAGGACAATTTCTCTTTCAATGAAATATCTTTGCAAAGATTATAAAGGATAATTAAAATCAGTGGTATGGATAGACTGTTTATTTACTCAGTGTCAAACATTGTTCTAGAAATGTTGCATTCCCACTCAATCAGATCTCACAGCAGCCCTGAGAGTTATCCACCAGTGATATTTAGTCCACTCTGACAGGGTCCCTATGAGTTAACCACTGATGATATATAGTCAGATAGCTGTATATCAACCCTGTGAGTCACCCACCAGTGATGTACAGTCAGATTCTATAACAACCCCTTGAGATACTCACCAATGATATACAGTCAGATCTTACAGGAAACCTATGAGATACTTAACAGTGGTATATCCTCAGTGTAGCTGAGGAAATCTAGAGCAATAGGACACGGAGAATTTTAGTAAATGACATACCATTGCATACCATTAATGGGATATCATATTATCATATGATATATATGTGTGTGTGCACTACATATTATTATACATTATATAATACATATATACATTAACTATATGATACATATCTAGAATATATGTACAGAATATGGATATATAGTAATAGATATAATACAAAATATAACATATACTATGTAACATAGGTGACATATATTACATAAGGGTAATGCATATATACACATTATCAATATAACACACATGATATATATTATACATTGTATATATGTAGTGTATATTATATATAACATATATTATAAGACTTACATATAATATACTATTATATTACATATATCACATATATTACAAATTATACATTTCATATTCTATTATATGTGTAATGCATATATATGTATTAAATGTGTAATATATTACATAGTATATGTTATATTTTGTAACATCTATAATATCTACATGCCTGTATTTATACTATATCCATATAGATAACTATATTATATGTGTGTATTCTATATATGTACGTGTATGTGTATACATGAACCTATACAAATAAACTTTTTTTTCTCGGTTGTGGACCCTGAACTCTGGGCCTGGGCGCTGTCCCTCAGCACTTCAGCTCAAGGCTAGCACTCTACCACTCGAGCCACAGCACCACTTCCAGATTTTTCTGCTTATGTGGTGCTGAGGAATCAAGCCCAGGACCTCATGCATGCAAGGCAAGCACTTTACCCTGAGCCACTTTCCCAGCCCCACAAATAAACTTTGGTAGCAATTGTACACAAGGAATTTTGTCAGGTCTGAAGTGTCATCCAACTCAGAAGCTAGAAATTAACAACTACAGTATCATGTCATGCATGCTTTCTGAAGTCCAGCAGACCTGTGTCCATGCACAGAACAAGGGGCGTCGCTGCTCATCACAGATGCTGCCACAGAGGTCTGTGCTCGCAGCCATTTGTTTCTTCCCAATTCACATGATATCTGCCTGGGTGGTGAGTCATGTTTCGGGGGAGAAACTCTGAGGCTCAAGACTTTCCTGCTTTTTCTTAAATTGTTTTATTTTCTGAAGTTCAGAAGGTTGAACAAGGGTGTTCCAATTAGATACATTCACTTGACTTTTCAGTGCTTCATGATCGGGGTCTTGTGATGTGGCTGGATCTGGTCTTGAAGTTGGGATCTCCAGTTTAGCCTCTTGAGGGCTGGGTTTGTAGGCTTGGGCCCCCACACTAGTTTCTGTAGTCACAATCAAATCTTCTTTCTGTCCTGGGCAGATGATCAAGTCCTAGGACCTGGACTCAGTGCCTGAACACTTTCCCTCAGGATTTTCTCTCAAAGCTACTTCTTTCTACCACTTGAGCCATTGCTCCATGTACAGTTTTTGCTGTTGGAGATAAGTTTCAAGGACTTTCTTGCCTAGACTGGCATAGAACTATAATCCTCAGATCTCAGCCTCCTGAGTAATGAGGATTAGAGGTGTGAGCCACCAGCACATAGCTTATTGATTCTATCTTACAGGTGTAATTTATATGGCCCTATAAACTTAGGAAGATTTTTTGGGCTAGGGAAGCTTGTGGCTTGAACTATGGGGCCTAGGCTCTGTCCCTGAGCTTCTTTTGCTCAAAGCAAGTGCTCTAGCACTTGAGCCATACCACACTTCCAACTTTTTCTGAGTATTTAGTGGAGATGAGTCTCATAGCCTTTCCTGCCTGGGCTGGCCTCAAACTGCGATCCTCAGATCTCAGCCTCTTGAGTAGGCAGGATTACAGGTGTGAGCCACTGGCTCCTGGGTCAGAACATTTTATCAGTTAAAAATACTTGAGGCTGGGAATGTGACTCAGTGGTAGAGTGCTTTCCTCACATGCGTGAAGCCCTGGGTTCAATTCCTCAGTACCACATAAACAGAAAAGGCCAGAAGTGGTGCTGTGACTTAAATGGTGCTGTGGCTTAAGTGGTAGAGTACTTTCTTTGAACACAGAGAAGCTTGGGGATAGTACCCAGGCTCTGAGTTCAAGCCCCAGGACTGGCAAAAAAAAAAAGTACTTGAAAATATCTTCATTTTTACAACTAAAACACCTAAAAAACATTGTAGGTTTTTTTGTGTTTTTTGGGGGGGGGTCCGGTCGTGGGCCTGAACTCTGGGCCTGGGCGCTGTCCCTCAGCTCTTCAGCTCAAGGCTAGCGCTCTACCACTTGAGCCACAGCACCACTTCCAGCTTTTTTCTTTTTGATTATGTGGTGCTGAGGAATCAAACTCAGGGCTTCATGTGTGCAAGGCAAGCGCTCTACCACTGAGCCACCTTCCCAGCCCCAAACATTGTGGTTTTTAAGAGAAAAAAAAGTTTCTATGATACTCACTTGATGCATTGACCTTATTGGCTATTTCTGCTGAATATTTCATATAAAAACTAAGAATGGCATTGTATTTCTACCTAAGTGAGAAGATCTTAAAATTAGAGAAGAGAAATAATTGATTCTTGGGTTATAGATACTATATATATATATGTATATGTATATATATATATATATATATATGGAAAGATTTAGGAGCAAATTAATTCATTTGATGACATCCAATAAAGGTTCCTATACCGATGGCCCTGGCCCTTTGAAGACCAATCCCGTCAGCTCCTGTTGTTCTCACACACAGAGATTATAGCTTCAACAGCTGCCATTGCAGCTCTGGTGCAACAGTAGCAAATATTTTTTGCTACTGAAGGAGATAAAGTGTCTGTCTCAAGTGTTCAGCATTGGCACAGTAGCAGCTAAGCAGTCATAGACAAAGTATGAACTGATAGATGTACTTATGTTTTACTAACTTCTTTCAAAACAAGTTGCTGTATGGGATTTGTGGATGTGAACAAAAAATGTTACATTAGACCAGTCTCTGCATTCTACTTTATGCACACAATCTAGACTTCAGAATTAGGTATTGTCTGGTGGCTCATGCCTGCAGTCCTAGCTATTCTCAAGGCTAAGATCTGAGGATCGAGAAGACTCTTATCTTCAATTAACAAGCAAAAGACTGAAAGTGAAGCTGTGGCTCAAGAGGTTGAGCTTGGCTTTGAGTGTAAAAGCTAAGTGAGGGCACTCAGGCCTCAAAACAAACAAAATTAAGAGTCCCTGAGAACTAGGACCCCATCTATTTCTCTTATTCTTTGACCAGAAGTATTTTTGCAAAATTAAGCAAACCAAATGATTTAATCTAGAATTCATTAAATTAAAAAGGTTAATAGTATAAATATTTTTGAATAATTATTCAAATCACTAACTCATATTACACTTGATTTTTATTAACAATATATTCTGAAAGTAAACAGAAAAATTCAGTGAATTTTATGATAGCTCTCAGAAGAAGGGAAGATCTCAAACTTAACAAAAAGTTTCAGCCACTAGCAAAATGTACCTTAGATCATTCCAGCTTTCTTATAAAAAATGTTTAAAACCAGGTACTTGTGGCTCACGCCCCGATTCTAGTTATACAGGAAGTTGAGATCTGAGGATTGAGGTTCAAAGCCAGCCTGGGCAGGAAAGTCCGTAAGACTCTTATCTCCAATTAACAGCCAAAAGAGCCAGAAGTGGAGCTGTGGCTCAAGTGGTAGAGTGCGGGATAGCTCAGGCACAGGCCGCAGGCCCCAAGTTTAAGTCCCAGGACCAAGACATGCACACACATGAACAAACACATGAGCACACACACACACACACACACACACACACACACACACACGTACAAGTGTTTAGGGAATACGTTTAAGGTAAAAAACCCTAACCTTAACGATCCTTTTTGGCTATGTCCTATGGAGGATAATCACGTGTGTTCTGATCATCTAATGTATGACATCACAATGGACATAATGAGACCAGTGCCAAAGGCCACATGGAAAATGATGTCATTTATGCAAATGAACAGAGTCACATAGACTTAGTGCCAGAGGTGAAGAGAAGACAGGTAACAGTGGTACAGGGAAGGAAGAACAACCTAAGGAAATAAAATCCAAACACCAGAATGTGAAATACAGCAATCAAAATACATTATTCATGAGGTTGGAAGATAAATGGAGATGATAACAGAATGCTCAGTGAGCATTAGAGCAACACAGTGGGAAAGGGATCAGCCACATGACGAAGCCAGAAGTGTAGGTGTGGATCAAGTGGTAGAGCACTACCCTTGAGTGAAGAGGCGGAGTGAGAGCACAAAGCCCTGAGTCTAGGCCTTGAGTTCAAGGCTCAGTACTGGTACTTTTATTTTTATGTTATTTTTCCTGTTTTGTTGCTATTTTTGATTGCTGTTTGTTTTGTTGTGAGGATAGGAAGCACAGAAATGGAGGGACAGTGAAATAATTCGGCTGTGATACTAGGAAATTAACTCTACAATTTGAGGGGGAGGAGGGCCAGAAGGGAAAAATCTGGGAGAAAATGAGGGTGGGGGTGATACTGTTAAAAAAATATGTACTCAATAACTGACTGATGTAACTGTAATCCCTTTGTACATCACCTCTACAATAAAATTTTAAAAACCTCTGCCTATAAATTATGTAAATTAATATATACAAATTATATATAACATGTATACATATAATATATGTAAATGTAATAAAATGTATATTAATGTTGTTGTGAACAATCTTCATTTTATTTATATAGGAAATAGGGTCCCTCAGCAAGCAAACACGTATTCATTTCCATCTTTGTAATTGTTCTGTTTTCTGCTACAAGGTAGTCATTCTGAAGAAGGAAATTAAAAAAAAAAAAGAACATCTTTGTGGTTTACGTACTGTGTGAGTCGGAATTCCTAGATGCTATCAGGCAGAGTGAGCAGACAGGAGTCTGGCTGGCTCCGGGAAACCTTATAGCCCACCTGGGCCATGGCTACTTCTGTGGGTCTGGCCCTGGATCGTCCCCAGCACTCCAGTGCCCAGATCTGGCACGAATCTCAAGTCAGGCACTTTTGTTTGACTGTGCTGAGATTGGTTCTCAACCAAATGGATGCCTAGCAGCTGTGAAGATCAAATTCTCCATGAGCTTCTAAGAACAAAAGAAATAATTGTAACTGAGGCTTTTAAAACCTAAGAGGCAGCCTGCAGGAGTTCCTGTCATATAGTTACAGATACTTTGAGATGACATTGATAGGGATCTGTTTGCTCGACTATCAAAGCCCAGAATTCCTGTCTTAAAAGGATAGAAGTCGCAATCGATGGCAGATATGGGTGGGGGGAGGTGGGGTATAAACGCTCAATAATTACAGAGAAGGGAATGCAGTAAAGTGTTCACTACTGGTTAAATCACTGTGCAGATTCTTTTTAAAAAATGCTTCAATCAAACCAGCTAAATGAAGATGGTTCCAAGCTACTTTCCAGGGTATGGAGGGGCTATTAGCAATTCTACCCAACAGTCACGGGGAGGGGGCTTTTGCTGTGTGGGTGAGGTTGCTTGAGCTGTTTGTTCCGTCTGTGGCATTCATCAGAAAGATGCTGGGGGCTGTGGTTGTCTGCACAAGTCCCTAAACTCTTCTGTTCCACAACCTTGTGAGACGTTCAAGTGTTCATGTTCGTTACTCTGACCAGAGAAGCCAGGCTGGGTCGCTGGAGTCCTGGTGGGTGAGCCTCGGGGGCGTGGCCGGTGGCAGGCAAATGATCCTAGCTTGGATGCCTCAATTGCCAACCTTTGTCTCCAACCCCAGAGCTGCCTGGTTCAAGGGTTGCTTTCAGAGGCAGAATTGGGACTCCTGAGCTCTCAGTAAGAGCAGCAAGACAGAAACTTCTTCCTGCCTTGCCAGTACTCAGCCTGAGCACATCTAGGGGCTTATTGTAAGCCAAATTAGTGTCCTTTGCAATTCTTTTTACAAATGCTGTCTACTATCTACTCTTCTGAGTCAAGAAAAGTGTTTTTGTGCTTACAGATCTACTTTCACAACATGTACTATGAAATAGTTTTTGTTTAGAAACAGCCCACATATAAATACAATAAAATATCTCCAGGAATTCTCTATGACATCACAGATTATAGCCTAACACCATTTTAAATCTTAGCAAAGTTTATATATTTTAGCTAGAACACTATCTCATTTAAAGAAAATCCTTTGCCTCCTATAATATTATAGGAGAATATAATATTCTCACGAATAATGTGTGAATTACCATTTTTTTCACAGCAGTTCTGATAAGGAAGTCTATGCATCAAAAGAGATAGAAGAAAATTTAATTCAGACAATGCATAGGAAAATAAAAAAGAATGAATCCGAATCAGCCACCTCTTAGAAATAAGGAGTGTGTGTGTATGTGTGTGTGTGTGTGCATGCACACTGCGTGTGTGTTCAAGCTGATAAAATGGTTTGAACATAGAGCCTCATGCTCTCCCTTGGCTTTTTATACTCAAAACTAGGTCCTGATCACTTGAGCCATATTTCCATTGGTTTTTGCTAGTTAATTGGAGTGAAAATCTCTATGGATTTGTCTGCCTTAGCTGGCTTCTAATTATAATCCTTAGATCTCAGCCTCCTGAGTAACTCTGATTACAGCACCAGCATCTAGCCAGTTAGTGTTTGTGTGTGTGTGTGTGTGTGTGTTTGCCATTAGTGGGGCTTGAATTCAGGAGTTCCGGCCCTTGCTTAGCTTTTTCACTTGACACTAGCACTCTACCACTTGGGCCATATCTCTGCTTCTCCATGAAGCAGTTGTGGCTCCCACATTTAGGCCAAAGTCTTGTTTTAAGTGTTCCAGTAGCTGTGGAACACTTAATGTGTTCCATGTTTTCGTATTTGTTTTCTAGTTCTGCTCTAATAAATCACTAGGGATTCAGGAGTTAGGCCCTACTCACCCGCCAGCACAGTGTGTTACCCTGCAGGTCAGAGTTCAGAGTGCTCTCCCCAGGATGAAATGAAGGTGGTCGGGCCACATTGTATCAGAATTTTCCTCTCTTCCACATTCGAAAGGCCACACAGATCCCTGTGTCATGGCTTCCTCCCTTCATCTTCAAACTGAGCAAGATTATCCCTAGATTCCACTAGCCATCACAATTCCATAGATCTCAATTTCCCTCTGCATTTGTTTACTTGAGGTTTGAAAAACCCTGAGCTTCAGTTTGCTGGAAGCCTCTGTGTGTGTGTGTGTGTGTGTGTGTGTGTGTGTGTGTGTGTGTGTGCTGGTACTAGGATTTGAACTCAGGGCCTGGGCATTGTCCCTTAGCTTTTCAAGGCTGGTGTTCTACCACTTGAACCACTGTTCCATTTTCTGTTTTTAGCTGGTTAATTAGAGATTAAAAGTCTCACAGAGTTTTTTTGGTCCAGATTGACTGTACAGATCATTAGATCTCTTGCCTCCTGAAAAGCTAGGATTATAGGAGGAAGCCACTAACTTGGCTTTTCAGTCGGCTACCCTTCCCTAGTCCTCTGAGAAGAGATGGGTCCTGGCTACCAAGTCCCATTCTTCTGGCGACAGAAAGTAGAAGAGAAATATAAGGTGAGAATTTGAAAGACTATATTGTTATTCTTTGCTCTCAAGCTTTCATGTAATAGCAGAAATAAGAATCAAAGCAAAATATTTGTCAGAGTAAAACATTTATACAACCACTACAAAATCAACCAAACCACAGAGATAATTTTTAGTTTCCGCATTAGAATTGAAAAAAAATCCTCAAACAGGGTATAAGCAGCAACTGTGAGAAAGTCCAGGTGTGTGAGCACAAAACTACCTCTAATAGTTTGGATTTGATTTGGGGTAATGAATCGGATCATTTTCCCAGCTTTTATATGAATGTATTTCAAGGGTTTTAATGAGTTTGGGGGCAGGCAGGCCACTTTGGTGTGACTCTTGTCTTCAATCAGACCACTAAAGTGAGCCTAAGACCCTCCAGTTATCTGGATTTCTGCATGATTTACATCACACACACACACACACACACACACACACATTTTTGTCAGTCGTGGGGGCTGAACTCTGGGCCTGGGCACTGTCCCTTGGCTCTTCAGCTCAAGGGTAGTGCTCTACCACTTGTGCCACAGTGCCACTTCTGGCTTTTTTCTGCTAATGTGGTGCTGAGGAATCGAACCCAGGGCCTCATGTATGCAAGGCAAGCGCTCTACCACTGAGCCACCTTCCCAGCCCCACATATATGTTCGCAATCTCCTGATTGGACTTAGCAGGATTCACCATTGCTTTCTTCTGGAAAGGTTTTGAAACACCATCCCCACCCCCTCACCCTCTACTCCCTCAGAATTATTCTTCCTTTTCACTAGCCAATCTCTGCCCATGAGCATTAACGCCCTCCACATCTAGTATTTCTCAGGGGACTCCCTCTCATGACCTTGCCTCCTCTGCAAACCCTCTCCTCCGCACACTCCCACCACATCTGCACACCCCCTTCTCCCCCATTCCCTCCTCTACACCCCCTCCTCTGCACATCCTCTCCACTTGTCCCCTGGACAAGCCAGGCTCTCTGACTTTATAGTGTGCTTATGGCTACATGAGTCTCAAATTTAAATCTTTATTCCTGACTTGGATAATTTGTGTAGGTAAAATTTGACTGAGCTTCTTTTTGGGGTCACAGAATCAAACTTTGAAAACCGAAATTTGGTTCCCCCCCCTTGAAGTCCTATCAGTTGTATTTTTAGCAAACAACACTACCCTCTGCTCAGACCTGAAATATCCATCCTCAGAAATTACAGTTCTTTTCTTTACTTTGAGCTCCATATCCAATTTACTCCTTCAAATAAACACTAAGTCCTGTCTTTTTTTCTAAAATATATTTCACACCTGTACTTTCCATCTTCCCCAACATTAAACTATGCTATACTACACTATTCTATACTATTACTATATTTATTTACTACTACTACAGTAATAGCATAGTCAGTCATAGCATAGCATAACTCCTATATCTATAATAGAGTTACCATTACAGTTACTATTTTATTCAATTCAAACTCCAAACATGTATTGAATAAATGAACATACACCTGTGCATACACATATTTATGTATGTGCACACATTGTGTACACACACACATTGAAGCATACCACACTCTAATAAAATTTAGGTGGGGTTCTTTTATTTTTTCAGAGACAATCTGAATTTGTAACATTGTTGAAAGGCTCTCTGTGCTCTTGCTACATATCCAGTCTCATGTTGGTTTTCTTCTCTCCATGGTCTAATGAGAATTTCTGAAGCACTGACTGATTCTTCAAAGGGAAAATATACATATAATGTCTACTTAGAAGGCTGAGAGATGAGGACTGTGGTTTGAAGCCAACCTATGGAGAAAGTCCTGGAGACTCTTATTTTCAATTAGCCAGAAAAAAATCTGGAAGTGGAGCTATGGCTCAAGTGGTAGTATGCCTGCCTTGAACAAAAAAAAAAAAGTTCAGCAACAGTTCTAGGCTTAGTTACTGCTGAATTGATTGTTTCCTGTTTCATTGGTGCTCTTTCATAGGCTCTCTATCATGCACTGTTGTATTACTTCCATCTCCATTTAACAAATACGGAAATAGATATGTGCTCAAGGTGGTTATGCCCATACCCTTCTAGAAGAGAATTAGGAATATCCAGTTCCATAGAGTCATGAAGCTTCACAGTGAATGCTGAAACCAGGCACACCAGGCCCAGGAGCCATGGTGAGTGTAGCTGGCCCTTCTCCACAATGTTCAACTCTGGAAATTTTCACTCCTACCCCAGATAACCCAAATTCAGTGGTCAATGGCCATTAGGAACAGCTTACAGCTTATTCCCTCCTTTTGGACAGGTTTGATACATGAATTAAAACTCACAGACTTACCATTGAAGTTTCTTCTATTTCCTAGAAAGAAAAGGTGACTACATACTCCATTTACACCAGTTATGAAAAATAACAATTTTGCAGGGTGCCAATGGCTCAGGCTTGTAATCCTAGCAACTCAGGAAGCTGAGATTTTAGGATTGTGGCTTGAAGCCAGAAAGGAAGGAAAGTCCATAAATTCTTACCTCCAATTAACCACCAAAAATTCCATAAGTGGAACTCTAGCTCAACTGGTAGAATGCTAGCCTTGAGCAAAAAGCTCAGGGACAATGTCCATAGCCCCCCCCCCCCCTCTCCCTCTCCCTCTCTCTCTCTCTCCTTCTCTCTCTCTCTCTCTCTCACACACACACACACACATATAAGCAATTTTATTTTATGGTAATCAATGCTGTTAATGTTGAATGTGACCCATTCAACTTTCCCAATTAATAGTTTGGGGAATGGATAAAGATTCATATCTCCTTTTAGATAATGTGTGGCTTCATGGCAATGTCTGGCATTCAGCACTTCCCTGTGTGATAATGAGAAGCAGTATAATAATCTAATCCAATATGAGGCCAGTTTAGTTTATCCTGGGCAGGCAGTAAACAGAAGTTCTGGGGATAGGAAGGATTCTCTAGTGCTAAATAGTACCTGCTTCCATCAAGTGTTTGTTGACTATCCAAACAAGAGGAGAATTCTAATGAAGCAATTCTGGTAAACTCCTACCAAAAAATAAATAAAAATAAGCAAGTCACCCAAGTGGATTTAATTAAATGCCAAAGGTCCTTCAAAAACCTTCTCTTCAAACTCAAACTATTTTCTTTTTATTTATTTTTTTAATTGTGAAAATACTGTACAGAGGGGTTACAATTACATGGGCAAGATAATGAGGACATTTCTTGTCAAGCATTGTAACCTCCTCCTTTGTTTCCCCTTCCCATCCCATCCTCCTCCCGCCCCCCCCCCCTACTCTCCTCCCCCCACACACCAAAGTTGTAAAGTTGGTTTTCGACATAACAACTTGTAGGTCTCATTGTTGCAATGGGTCTACCTGTATCTCTATTTAAACTATTTGTTTTTTCCCTTCCCCTCCACAAATTATACCAATATCAAATACAGTGAAAGCAGGAGCTATACCGTGGGGGAGGGACATACAAAGTAACAAAGAAATAATCTTATAAATCAAACTATTTTCTTAACTGGCAACTCCTTTGTACAACTACTTAAAGATAGTAAAAAAAAGATTTAAATTAACTATTGAACCATTAAAATTTACATTAAATTATAATTTTATGGCAGGGGTTACAAATAGGGTTCTTCTTTAGATTTCATTGAGATGACTTTATTCTCTCCAATGAATCATTGAGAAAATACTGTAATATTTCTTGGAATCAGTCAAAATGAAGATTCTGAAACCAATATATTTCCTGTTTCTTTTTTCCTTTTCTTTTTTTGCCATTTGCTAGATCTCAAGAGCCTGAACTCTCTCTAGACTTGCTTGCTCATGGCTCTGCCACTTGAGCCATGACTCAGACCAGCTTTTTACTCATTAATTGGAGATGTTGTCTCATGAACTTTTCTAACTGAGCTGGCTGCAAATCAAGAGCCTTAGGTCTCAGCCTCCTGAGTATTTAGGATGACAAGTGTGAGCCACCAGCTCTAGGATATTAAGGATCAGGTATTCGTTTTGTTCTCCACAGAGATCAAATTTTCCAGTGTCATTGCTTGAGTGTTCTCTACTATTTATGTCTAGGTTGCCTGTGGCCTTTTCTCTGTTTCCTCTCTTTCTCTCATTAACTCTGTCAATACAAAAAAATCAGTAACGGCCAAATATTCACAAGAAGCAACAAATCTGCTTAATGAACAGTTTTAGGAAGTGTGCGTGACATTAAAATATTTCTTACTATTCAGAACATACTGGGTCATCATGAAGAGAGGTCTTGCCTGCCACCTGAAGAAGAGAACAATGCCAGCCAACTCCCAACTTTTCCCTCAGTCCCAGCTCTACTCCAGATATTTAGATAAAGAAAGCAACACCAGCATTGATTGGAAAACCACCTTCAAGTACCAGCCCCCTCATCCCCTAACATCACCCCGTGAGAGCTCAGAGTCACACAGCAAAGCCCATCTAGACTTGGAAGTGGGAGATATAACAGGGAATTTAAGCTTCTCACTTGGAGATGATTTACTATGCACAAATAGATAGCTAGTCTACCATCAGTAGCTCACACCTATAATTATAGCCACTCTGGAGACTGATCAGAGGATCAACATTCAAGGCCAGCCTACGTAGGAAAGCCAATAACCTACCAAAAAACTGAAAATGAAGCTGTAGCTCAAGTGGTAGAGCACTAGCCTTGAGCAAAATCTCAGGTAAAGTGTCCAGGCCCTGAGTTAATGAGTCATGACAGCATGAGCATGTGCACACACGCATGCACGTGTGCGTGTACACACACACACACACACAATTAGATATCTAAATCACCTTGATATTAAATGAAGATGATAAAATATTTTTAGAAACCACTTGCATGGTTTGTTATGTAACTTTCCCTATATCTACAATTATGCACACTTATTTTATTTTGGGTACTAGTCCTGGGGATTGAATTCAGGCCTGGATACTGTCCTTGAGTTTTTGCTCAAGGTTGGCACTCTACCATTTAAATCACTCTAGCATTTGGTGGATAATTGGAGATAGAAGTCTTACAGAGTTTCTTTCCTAGGCTGTTCTTCAACTGTGATCCTCAGATCTCAGCCTCCTAAGAAGCTAGGATTACCAGCATGAGCCACTACTAATACCTGACTTTCTGATTTCTTGATAAATACACATGTAGACTGGGAGAGGAACAAAGACATAAAATGAAAAATGAGTTTATATGATATTATCATATAACAAATAATGTATTTGACCTCTACGTTAGTTCTTGAGGTAGCTCCTCAAACTCTTAGGTTGTAGAATTGGGCAAAGCTTTTGCTCAACAGGGCACAGAGCTTCTAAGAATTTTGCAATTTCTTGAGTGATAGGAACACTGCCACAGAATTCTGAAATCCTTTGTAATATTCTGGCAGTGAAATGACCTCAGACATGTCAAAGGAGTTTTATTAGCTGGCGACAGCCTTGCCCTGGGCTACCTGTCATGCCTCACTGAGTCACAAGACTGTAGGGCTGTTGAGTGTTTAACTAGTTCAGAGTCCAAGGAGCCAACTGCCAGATAACTGATTGGCTGAGCCCTGTGGCCATCTGAACACCTGAGTAGCCAGCAGTTGCTGGTCATCAAGGATGGTTAAGATCAGGCAGACAGAACTGGAAGTGGGGTCAACAAAACTGGGTTCTCAAAGCAGAACCATCTTTTGCTCAACTCTGGAGCTGCTGATGAGCCAGGCTCAGGACAAGGCCTGCTGCCATGGAGACCAACTCCACCAACTCCTCACCTCTAGGTTAGAGAGAAACGGACAAAATAAATCATGCCTACATACTTAAGCCTCTGTTAAAAACCCCAAAGGACACAATTTGGGGACCTTGTTGATTGCTGAATGTACACAGGGCGATGGAGGGTGACTCACTGGGAAAAGACACAGGACCTGTCCTTCTCTATCAGCCTTTGGAGCAGATCCGTTGATGTAAGTAAATGACTTCAACATCAGCAAAATCAACCCGTGTGTTTGTACACACACACACATCTGTAAGGAAGTTTCTACACTAAAATAATACAACTCTAATTGTAGGAGCCAAACAGAAGATAGGTATTTTCTCCAGCCTCTTCTTGTAATAATCTGTGGGCCCCGATAGTCTAACTAGAGGGGATGGACCAATGGGAGGCTGACTGCCTCCAACAGGGCAGGCTGCTGGAGGATAAGGACTCAAGCCCCATGTGTCAAGAGGTGCTTGGTCAGTGGGCAGCTTGGGGAAGGAGCATGAATGGCAGTTGAGAACTGTTGGGGAGGAGTCCATTGAGTGGGGGAGGGGTTCAGCCTATATATAGGGCAGGTTGGGAGCAAAGGAAAGTAGTTAAGGCAGTTAGTTGAGCAAGCTTGGAAAAAGGAAAGTGCAGAAGGGGAAGACCTGGGAAGTTAAGCTTGGAAGTTGAGAGAGAGAGCAGGTGGAGAGTGAAAGGAGAGATAGAGAAAGAACAAGTAGGCAAGTGGAGAGAGAGAGCAGGGAAGAAAAGAAGTTGCCAACCAGAAGGAAACTAATTTAAAAGCGAAACAACAGGCTACTGGAAGGAAACAAATTAAAAGGGAAACAGCGGGAGGGGAGAGAAGGCAACAAGATACTGAAGGAGACTTGAAGAAATTAATAGAGAATAGGAGGGCAAAGAAAGGAAAAGTTTTGTCCTCTGGAGCCTTGGAGGTCTAGGTTGGTGGTTGGTAGACAGACTGTTCCTGGGCAGGACTGCCCTCTGGAGGCTTGGAGCTTTGGTGGTTGCGGCTGCTCTTGATCTTTCTTGTCATTCTAACCATGCCTCTATGGATTGTTTTGTTCTCCTGAGGTCATAATACTCTTTTTCTTATTGTGAAAATACTGTACAGAGGGGTTACAATTACATGGGCAAGATAATGAGTACATTTCCCATCAAGCATTGTAGCCTCCTCCTTTGTTTCCCCTTCCCATCCCTTCCCATCCTCCCCCCAACCCCCCCCCCCCACCAAAGTTGCAAAGTTCGTTTTCAACATAATGACTTGTACATCTCATTGTTGCAATGGGTCCACCTGTATCCCTATTTAAACGATTTGTTTTTCCCCTTCTCCTCCACAAATTATACCGACATCAAATACAGTGAAAGCAGGGGTTATACTGTGGGGGAGGGACATACAAAGCAACAAAGAAATAATCTTATAAATGTGTTAGAAACAATCCCATGAAAGAAAAAAAACATTTGAACACATATCTTAGGGTTCATTTCCCTAACATCACCTTATCTGACCTTTTCTGCTTGACTCAGACATATACTAGATATTGCAAATAAGGGAAACCATGGGACTTTTGTTTCTTTGGGCCTGGCTTACTTCACTTAATATAATTTTTTCCAAGCCTTTCTATTTCCTAACAAATGGGGCAATGTCATTCTTTCTGATGGAGGCATAGAATTCCATTGTGTATATATACCACATTTTCTTGATCCATTCATCTACTGAGGGGCATCTGGATTGGTTCCAAATCATAGCTATGGTGAATAATGCCACAATAAACATAGTCGTGCTGGAAGCTTTAGGATCGTAATACTCTTTAAGTTTCATTCTGCCAACATGCTTTGTAAAAGCCTGCAATCAATGAGGAAAAAAATTAAATTATTAATCTGTTCAGCAACCTTTAGAGTAATGAATTATGAACTCCAAAGAGCGAGAGAATCCATTGAGGCACAGTTAAAAATAACAAGAGAATTTTATTTGCACTAGAAAGGGGACCTGCAACTACCTAATCCTGGGCTGGATACCCAGAACCAAGAGCAGCCTTGACCACCAAACCTCCAAGCTTCCAATGGGCAGCCCTACCAACCCCAGACCTCCAAAGCTCCAAAGGGCAGGGCTTTTCCTTTTCTTTCCTTCTTCCTCTATAGGTCTCTCCACTCTCCACAGGCTTGCCCTGCATCTGCCCCAGTAGCCTGTTGCCATCTGTCCCCTCCTGTTCTCTTTCAACTTTCTTATTTCCAGGCCTTTCTCCTCGTGCTGTCTCCAATTGCTCAGTCCCATGTTGTTCCCCTCATGCGTCTCTCTCCACTTCCTCAATCCCAGGTCTTTCCCTCCTGCTGTCTCACCTCCCTCCCTCCCTCCCTCCTCCCTCCCTCCCTCCCTCCCTCCTCCCTCCCTCCCTCCCTCCTCCCTCCCTCCCTCCCTCCCTCCTCTCTCCCTCCCTTCCTCCCTCCCTCCCTCCCTCTCTCCCTCCCTCCCTCCTCCCTCCCTCCCTCCTCTCTCCCTCCCTCCCTCCCTCCCTCCCTCCTCTCTCCCTCCCTCCCTCCCTCCCTCCTCTCTCCCTCCCTCCCTCCCTCCCTTCCTCCCTCCCTCCCTTCCTTCCTTCCTTCCTTCCTTCCTTCCTTCCTTCCTTCCTTCCCTGGTCTTTCCCCTTTTTTTCCTTTTTCTGCGTTGCTAGGAACACACAGCCATATATAGGCTGTGTCCGTCCCCCACTCCAAACCACTAGGCTTCCTGCCTAGCGGTTTCCAACCACCATTCATGCCCCTTCCCCAAGCTGTCCATTGTCCAATCACTTCTTGACAGCTCACCATGTGGGGCTTGACGCCCCACCCATCCAGCAGCATGCCCACCCCTTCAGTGGCATACCCCACCCTCTCCAGCAAGCCAGGCCATGGGGCAGTGCTGATTATTGGGGTCTTGCTGGTTATTACAAATGCAAGCCTGAGGATAAAGTATGCAGAAGTTCTAGTCAGCAGGTGGCCAGCTTATGGAGGAGTGAGTACTTCAACTTTAGACCTTCAAGAATTAGGAAAGCTGTGGAGGGTTTCACTCTACAAGATTTCCAGAAAATAAAACCTTTTTTCTTTTCATCGCAATTGTTTTCTCCTTGTAAGTTTGTAAGAGGCTATTCACTTGGTAGCTGAGAGATTCACTTAGGCAGGCACACCTGGAATCAAGGGGCCCCACGCACTCCATGGCAGCGAAACTATAGATTCTGTTCTGCTTTAGAGGCGCCACCTTGACAGAAAAAAATCCACTAAGGAGAAACAACTTATACAGAATGGCAAAAAAAATATAGTAGGTAATTCCAGGCCTGTAATATAATGCTCCATTTCCCTTGGTAAAATACAAATCTGCATATTGATCTCTAACAAGTTTTTAGACAAATTTTCTTGAATTCTATTTCTAAATGTTGCATGTGTTGTGTGTTTGTTTATTCTGGGGTAGGAATTTAGGATTTCTTGCTTTCGCTTGGCTTTTTCACTCAAGGCTAGCACTCTATCACAATTCCACTTTGAGAATTCTGGTTGTTAATTGGAGATAAGAGTCTCATGGACTGTCCTGTCTGGGCTGGCTTTGAATTGACATCTTCAGATCTCGGCCTCCTGAGTAACTAGCATTACAAGTGAGAGCCACTGGTGCCTCACATTCTAAAGCACTGTTTATAAAGTTCATTTATTTTCAGACGATCTATCTCTAAGATATGTAAATTTCCGGGCTCATATTACTATTTGTACTCTCTACAATGATTTCCTTGTCTCTCAGTATCTTTATCATTAGACTCACAGTTAACAGTTCATAGTTAGCATCTGTTAACACATTAACAGTTCTGCGTTGGCTTCCAATCACAGGCACCTACCCAATTCAAATGAATGTATCAATGTGTGACAAATATTTTCATAGAATTTTGGCTTGTGGATTGGGAAAACTCTGATTTCCGAAATCAAGTATCTTTGTTGATTTTCAACATTTGTTCCTTTTACTCAAGTTGGCTTTCTGCTCCAAACACAGGAACAGATGATATAGACATAAAAATGATTGTTCTCCGGATGTGAAAGTTTCATGGCTTTATTTTAAAAGTCTAGCCTGAATATGTTCACTAAATTACACCCTTGAAAGGGTGAGCAGTATTTCTTTATAGGCATTATTTAGAATTAATTGTAGAATGGAAATTAGCCTTAGGGGGTAAAAACAATGTTAATGCTCTACACTAACCACATTTTGTTGCATCCAAAATAACCCAAATACCAAAGAAAGCCAAACAAAGCAACAATAATGAACCTTGATTGGAGAAAAATGAACCCACCTACAGAACAGAAAACAGTTCCAATGATGGCTTGAACCTATCCAGTCCACATATGCTTCTGCTTACCTCAACAAAATCTCCATGTTGGTGAAGCCTATTCTTGGTTATAAATAAGTATAGAAATCATATGGCTATATTTGCAGAGTTATCAGGGAAGAAATAGTTATTTTAAAGCAATTTAATGGGGTCCTCAGGTATGTTTCTAAGGGTTTTCTACTTAAGCATCCTGATAATACTACTCTTGCATGGTGTCTGCCTCAGGTTTCCTTTGTTGTTACAAAGATTGATAGGTCCATAATTATCCTTGCAAGAATACATTTTTTAATGCATTGCAAGACTCCAGCAAAAACTACTCAGACAAAATGATCATGTGATATAGCTCCCTTAAAGAATCAGTATGTATATTCCAGCTGTTTGTGACTCAGTATAAATAGGGACTGTATAATCCTGTGCTATCAGTGAAAGAAAACAAGCCTTGATTCCTGGCTCAGAAGGACAAGAAGACTCTTTAGCATTATTGACCAGTGTCTTCTTTGGGCCATAATATTGTGATTTGCCCAGTCCCTACAGAGAAAAAATGAAATAACTCTGTGAAGTCCTAAGTGTAGTTCATGCAGACTATTCTCTCAAGCTCTGCAGAAACAGAAATGTTTTAGGAAATGTAGTATTATACAAATGAAGAAGAGAATGAGGAGAGAATGCAATCTTAAAATTTAATGCATATCCTACAAAATTAAGAAAATTGAAGGGAAGTTTAGGGTTGAGAAGGATGGGAAAAATGATGGAAGTGGTGACATTTATCAAGGTGTATTGTACTTATAAACTGATTTGTTGAATGGCAACTCTTTTTTTTATGCAGTGGTGTAAACCAGGCACCAGTGGCTCATGTCTATAATCCTAACTACTCAGGAAGCTGAGATCTGAGGATCAGGGCTCAAAGCCAGCCCAGGCAGGAAAATTTCTTATCTCCAAATAACCACTAAAAAGCTGGAAGTGGAGCTGTGACTTATAGAGTACTACTAGCCTTGAGCAAAAGAGCTCAGGAACAGCGCCCAGGCCCTGAGTACAAGCCCCAGAACTGGAAAAAATGCAGTGGTTTATTACAACCAAACACCATCAGCCCACTTCTTTTGTAGCTTTGAATTAGTTGTCAATTAAGAAGGCTATTGTAAAAAAAAAAATTGTTCGTTTAGAATATCCTCCCAGAGCACAAGTGAAAGCATTTCTGAAGCCCCTGAATTGCCAAAAGCAATGGGGTTGTCTAGAGTGGACCACGTGAAAGTGTATGGTTTCAAGTTATCAGAATTCCTTACTGTCATTTATGTTCATGAGTGTAACTTGAGTTATTACTGACTTTGGCAAACTGTTGATTACAAAAAGTTAAGTCTGGGATGATGGTTAAAAAGACTATGAAACTGCATGAATTGCATGAACATGTCAAGAGATTTACCATGAATGCAGTTCACTTTTGGATGAGCTTTTTTTTTTAAACACAAGGATAGCATTCTAGCACTTGAACCACTGCTCAACTTTTGGCACTGTGTGTGTGTGTTTGTATGTGTGTGTGTGTGTGTGTGTGTGTATTAAGAATCACACAGACTTTCCTGCCTGGGCTGGATTCAAACCATGATCCTCTTGAGTAGCTAGGATTGCAGGTGTTAGCCAAGGTACCATGGCATAACATTACTTTTAAAGTAGCTCATTATTCTCCTCCAAGTATGTAGCATCTATTGGGTAGTTATCCAATGCCAATTCAAATAAAAACAATGGCAAATTATTTATTCTAGTAACTAACAATTTAATGTTGTTACCATTTTCTCTTACATTGACCACCATCACATGGAAGTTTTTTTTTTTGCCCTTTGGGAAAATGAAACAGTATTATTTGGGTTAATGTGAAGAAAAGTCTTGTTCTCTCCTGCAACAAACAAGACTAGGACCCCGCATCGAAATATGGAATCATTTATAACAATTTCCAGCACTCACAAATGTGCTTCAATAAAGCATTGTATTGTTTGTTTTTAGGGTAGAAAAATAATTGAATCACTTTGTGGGTCTTTTGAAGGTGCATTTATTTAGTCTCTATTCATGAGAGGACACTAATTCTAGCACAGAGTTGTAACATCTGTTTTAATGTTACAGTTTTGGAATTGTTTAGATAATCAGATCTTTGATGGGACATGTTTTATTGTTCTAACTATTACATTAACTTAATCCGCCCAAATTCCCTGTGTTACCACCAACTGAAACAATGAGTGCATCACAGGCTCTGGCAAATGGCACGCCTCAATCCCGCTATTCCCAGCCCTAAGCTCTTGGGTAATCAGTGAACTTTATGCTTCAGTTTTCTCATCTGTAAATCAAGAATAAACAATACAGCTGCTTTGCACCTAGCAAGAGTGTAATAATTGGCATAACTGCATACTCAAAGAAACATGAATGAGCACCATTCACCAGCATTCTTATTTTTATTTTAATCATTTACAATTAAAATGGCATTTGTTAGTTTTTAAAAGAAACCTTCATTAGCAGTAGGTTCAGAAACTAGAGTAATTATTCTTTACATAAAATCTGTATATATAATTATGATCATAAACTAATCATTACACAAGAGAATTATGTTTTAGAAACTATGATTTCATTTGTAATCTTTTGATTAGTTTTCATTTGTAGTTAGATACACAGAGAGAAAGAATTCTTCCAGTTGATAAAATTCCACCTCTGAATAGATGCTCAAATATTGTTTGAACATGGAAAGCAGTAACAAGGAAGGAGGGAGAAGTGAGAGAGGGAAGGAAGGAAAGAAGGAATGAAGGAAGAAAGAAGCAAGGACGGAGGGGGAAGGAGAGGGGGAGGGTAGAAGGAAGGCAGAAAAGGAGGAAGGCTGAGGAGGAAGAAAAGGAAAAGGGACAGAAAGAAGATGGGAGTGAAGGGAGGGAGAAGGTAGGGAAGGAGGAGCTGAAGGAAGAGAGGAAACAAAGAAGGGAAAGATGAAAGGAAGGAAGAAAGGGAGGAAAAGAAGGAGGAAGCGAGGGAAGAAAGAGAGAAGGAGGGAAGAAGAAAGGGAGGGAGGGAGGGAAGCCTCAGGAGTTGCTTATTTTTTGACTAACGGATTGCCTGACGTAAGTTACATGGGGCAACTCTTTAATTTTCTCCAATGTTTTGTCATTGGAAGGATATAAAACATACGAGTTTCAGATGGAAAGTAATATTAGCTTTGGAATTAGATATGGACTCACAACTTCATTCTGGTGCTGAAAAGCTTAAAGGTGCTAGTTAGCTCTTTAAAGATGCTCCCAGATCCCTAATTTGTAATTAGTGATAATATTAACAACATATTTGTCATGGGTAATTGTAGAAGTTAAATGAGGCCTTAAAGTACAAACAATTGTGGATAGGGATAAAGGGATAAAAATATTTCTTAAACTCTGGCCTCTGTTTTTTAAAGAAGATAGGCAACTTGGCAGACAAGAATAAAATTGATGAATAGATGCAATTGAGTGATAGTAACAAAAGAATTCCCAAGCCTCATGATGGGAACAATAGATGTCTTTAGAAATTCATGCCACTTACCAAAGTTATTCATAAGAGCACAATGTAACTGTTTTAACTGTTCCGATATATAATATGTTACTTAGGGCAGGATTTGTTTTATATCAAAATCCATGTAACCCTGCCAATGCTATTGAAAACTCAAATTCATGCCATCACATATAAATTATGCCTCTACATTCTAAGGAGGTTTTAATAAGTGAGAAGACATGTTTATTATTTTATGTCATCTTATGAAAGGAACTCTGAGTCAAAATATGGTTTTGTACAAAACAGAAGTCAAAATCTGTGATTGTTCAAAGGTCCTTGCAGCCTGGATTTAGTTAGGATTTCATTTCCAAAGATATTATCATTTTACTATGTAGCCCCACAGATTTGGGAGCTTGTTTTACTTTTGAAGAATTTTGACTTGGCAACATTCAAACCTGCAAGAGAGAGTATGTTGAAATGAATGCAAAAGGGAAAAAAAGTTCTTAAATTCTCAGCAATCAGCAAAATATGTTTTTCATTTAGATTATCTACCATTTAACAGCCATCATTTTCAAACAATTCAATTCAGATGAAGCCAATAAACTAATCACATTTAATTACTCATTTTGTTTTCAGTTGTGCCAGTTCATTTCACATAGATAACATGTTTTTATACAGAATTTAATTCTCAATACACAGTACCTTTGGTTTTCCGCATGAAATATGAAAAATATGAATAATAAGAAAAATCTATTCTTTATTAACTTATTTGGGCTTCTTAGTTGTTTTCTTCAAATACTTGTACCAAGAGCTTTCCATTCAACATGTTAAATTTATGTTTAAAAATCTGTTCTTGCTGGAGATGGGTGGCTTACACTTTTACTCCTAACTACACAGGAAGCTGAGATCTAAAGATTGTGATTTGAAGCCAGCCAGGCAGGTAATTAAGTCCTCGAGACTCTGTCCTCCAATTAACCAGCCAAAAAACAGAAATGACACTGTAGCTCAAGTGGTAGAGTGCTAGCCTTGAGCAAAAAAGCTCAAGTGCCTAGGCCCTTAGTTCAAGCCTCAGTATGGAGTACACACACCTCCACAAAAGGTCTGTTCTTATTTGATGCAATTATATAAACATAAATGGTAACTATCCAGCCCTCCAGGCCCCTCGCATGCTAACCCTGGGCTGTGTCTCCACTCTCTGCCCACCTGAGCCACCCAAATCGCAGTCCTGCTGGATGGCTTTCCTTGGATGGAGACAGTCTTTCAGGAAAAGACTGCCATCCACTTTTGGTTTATTCCCACAACGCAACTGGACGGATCCATAAGCCAGGCTTTCAGTTTCTGGTACTTTCGTAGCTGATGATGGAGAAGCCCGCCACAGGTGTAAATGACACTGCAGGATGTGCCCATGGGGACGCAGGGCCACAGGGCCCAGCTTCTTGGAAAGGCCCTGGTACTCTGGGCCTGTTTGTGCTTCACATGGCGCTTTTCTGGGAGTCTGAGAGGCCCTAAACGATGAGAGGGAGCTTTAGATGGTGTAGTACCAGGCCGCAGATTCCCCTAAAGACCACCAGGGAACCGTCCTTGATGTAAATGCACGAGAGTCGTTTATTACAGCTTGAGCCTGACTCACAAATCTTCCCTGGCGCAGCAGGTTCGAAATGTGAGCCCTACCCCTTGTCCAGCAGTGTTTTTATAGGGAACGTGAAGCAGAGGGAGGGGTCATTACAGCATTGGTTGTGTGGGGTTATGTGATTGGTTGTCGCTTCGGGTGAATCCTGCACTAAATTGTTTCCAGCTAGAGTTGGGGGGTTAATCGGTCGGATGGTCTGACCTCTTGGACTGTGCTGTTAAATTGTCTTGGAGCAGGCTCTCCTCCAGTAAGCAGGTGTCAGATGTTTTCCTTATAGTTTCGTTAGTGCCGAATGTATTTTTAGTCTCTCAGTGGAAAGTCCCGACATCCGTGTGCTTCAGGCCTTGTGGTATTCCACCCGCACAGCTGCGGCCCGAGATGAGCATTAGGCGCTTGGAGGGGCGAGATGATCCTGTGCACTACTCACACTGGATGTGGAGATGCGTCTGGCCGGGCAGGTCCCTGACCTGATCCCTGCTGGGAAGTGCAGATATTTTTTTTCCCTTTCTGAGATGTTTCTGCTTCCTGTGGAGAAACCTCAGGATGAGTGCGGTGAAACTGTGGAAGCCATGGAACCAGCCCTGGCCCTGGCCCTGGAAAACAGCCCGAACCAAGTGTGGGATTCAGCTGCACGGACCCCGCTCTGTGGCTTCCTGGATGAAGAAGTGAGGTTCACCAAGGAAAGGGGCCACCGTCTGTCCAGCCTGTGCAGCCCAGGCCAGCCAGAATCCCTGCCAACCTCTCGCCCTGGGGCACCACTAGAAGGTTCCAGGGCCTAGCAGACTCTGAGGAGCTGCCCAGCATCACTGCCCTCCAGGCGTCACCCCGGGCCTCTCCTCCTCCAGATACTGTGCAGCTACCTAACCAATCACCTTGAACCAACCCCTGCCAAACCTGGGACTGCATAAACATAAAAGTTTTATTTTCTTTTTCATTCTTTTTTTCTTTTGCAAAAAAATAACCCCAAGCAAATGAATAATTAGGAAAAGAAAGAAAAAGGAAGGAGAAAGAAAGAACCAGAGACAGTGAGGAAGAAAAAGGAAGGGAAGGGAAGGGAAGGGAAGGAAGGAAGGAAGGAAATAGAGAAAGAAGGAAAGGAAGGAAGAGATAAGGAAAAAGGAAGAGAAGGAAGGGAGAATCAAGGAAAGAGGGAGGGAGAAAAAGAGGAAGGAAGGGAATGAGGAAGGAAGGAAAAGAAAGAAAAAGGAAGGAAAACAGGGAAAGGAAGAACAAAGGAAGGAAGGGAAGGAAGGGAAGAAAGAAGGAAGAGAAATACAGAAAGAAATGAAAGAAAAAGGAAGTAGAAGGAAAGGAAAGAAAAAAGGAAGAGAAAGAGATCTGGAAGCAAAACAAAGGAAAAGGAAGGGAGGGAGGGAGGGAAGGAAGGAAGGAAGGAAGGCAGGCAGGCAAGATTTGAATTCTCTGCTGAAGATGTCATATTTTGGTCTAGAAGCAGAATGGTTATTTTAATTCTCTCACTGGGAGTTGCTACACATCCCATCTGGGTGACTTTTACTAACTGATATCCTCCAGCAAGTTTGGGGGCTTCTGTACATAGTAGCAGCCCAGAGCACTTGACTAATGGCTCTGGAGCCTACATGCTCTGCTCAGAGCTCCCAGCTTTCATGGGAAAATCATGGGCCACAGGCCCAGCTGTGGAATTTCCCAAAACTCCAAAAGGATCACTCAGAAGAACACTGGATCCTGCCTAGTTGAGTATACAAAATTCAATCATTTATCTTTTGTTTTGGAGATAATAACTTCCAAAGTACCTGACCTTCAGATTCTTAATGGTGTTCCTCAAGTAGTATGTTCCAGAAACAAGGTAAGTTTTTCTTCCCAGCCTCTTGAGCATACTTGAGTGATAGAAGCATCCATTTTGCTAAGTTCTTCATCAGTCCCAAGCTGTGTTCAGTCATCAGGAAATCCAAGGATTCAGATCTTTGTAATCTACTTTGTCATTGGTGGCACTGAAGCAAATCCGTAATTGTGTACTCTTCTCTTTGTGAATGAAAACTGTTCTAAGACAGGAAGGAAAGCACCCTTAGTCAGTAATCACAGACATGTGTGCCAGAACCTGGCTTTGTCTTTCTCATCTGGCTTGAAGATTGCCTTTGAGGCTGTTGCTTGGTGGGTCTTAGAGGACTGCCAGACTTTTAGTGAGGTCTCCTTTGTGAATTCAAAAAATGTAATGAGATCTTCCGTCCCTGCATCTTAGATCTTTGAAAGAGATTGTAATTTCCTCCATCAAACCTAAATTATGATATTGTTTTGGATTTTCATTATTTTAGTAAGGATGGTTGGTAGTTTCATATTCTTCTGCTTCCAAACGCACAGAACACCAACATTCCAGCAGACCACACATTCAAAATGGGATTGGCACCACTGCCAATGTGTCACTTTTAATTTTTCACCAACAGCAGAAATGACCACTGGAATCTGGACACAGCAGGCCCACTCTGAATTAGACCCTGGACACCCTGTATTAGTTGGTCTCTTTGCGTCTAAAACCTAATAAGGAAACTATTCTACTTCCAATCTTTCAGATATAAATGTCTATTTGACAGCTGAAATCATTTGTTCTTCATTTTTCTCTGTCCAGTAAATTGGACAATTGGTCCTTGGTCTGTTGGACATTCTTTATGATCTTGTTTGTGTGTGTGTGTGTGTGTGTGTGTGTGTGTCTGTTGGACAGTCTTTATGATCTTGCTTGTATGTATGTGTGTGTGTTTGTGTGTGTGTGTGTGTGTGTGTGTGTGTGTGTGTGTGTGTGTGTGTATGCATGCACGCTGGTACTGGGCCTTAAACTCAAGGCCTCACACTGTTGCTCAACTTTTTTTCCTCACAGTTGATGCTCTACTACTTGAGCAGCTTGAGCCTCTGCTCCTATGTTCTTGCATTGGTGTTGGAAGAATTTCTCTCCTTAGGCTCTGACCTCATCATAGATAATCCCTGAACCTGAAAACTGGCATGGGTCTGATAAATGATCAATGATATTCCAACTTCTTTGCTGGTCCTGGGGCTAGAACTTGAGCTTCTTTTGCTCAAGGATAGTGCTCTTCCAATTGATCCAACAGCTCCCCTTCTGGCTTTTTTTTTTTTTTTTGGTAATTTATTGGAGATAATAGTCTCACACATTTTCCAGCCTGGACTGGCTTTACACCATGATCTCAGATCTCAGCCTCCTGAGTAGTTAGGATTACAGATGTGAGCCACATGCACCCAGCTGAGATTTCAAGTTTTTATTGGAGCTTTGCTTTGCTTCTTAATTACCTATCTTTGTTTTCTTTCTGTTGGTTCAAGTGTCTAGTGATCCTGTTATCTGTCCATGCATTTCCTCCCTGAGGACAGGATGATGAACAAGCTGCATTCCCGATATTCTCTGCTCACAACCTTACTACTAGCAATGGTCAGCCAGCTGTTTCCTCCTCTGTGTATTGGGCTCCTTTTCTACCTCCTTTGAACTTGCTCATCATTTCTGGTCATGGATAGGAATGTGACCCTTGGCTTCTGTATTTTGAGCACTTAACCTCTATTGCTATCTATGAACTCCTGTCATATTGTGTGAGTGAGTCTGTTTCCACAATAGCCTTTGAAACATAGACCCTGAATTTGACAGGGTTGAACTATTTTACAGAACTATTCCATAGAACTATTTATTAATAACCAAGCCATATCCTCTCACAGTGGCATTCCTCATGGGCCTAGTGACTGGAGTACCCATTAAGAGTTTTTAGTGCATAATGAAGTGTTTTTTGTTTTGTCCTGGGGCCTGAATTCAGGGCTAGATTGCTCTCTTTCGGGTTTTTTGTTCTCAACCAGACAAAGATGATCTCTCAATAGTGGGGCTGCTTGTGTCAGCTGTTATGCAAAAGACAATGCCACAACTCTACTATCAGAAGAGTGGAAGAAACCAACATGTGCCAGGTGTCAACATCCCAGCACCAAATTTGACTTTAGTCAAATGGGGTGCTTCAGTGTTTATCAAAGTATTAACAATAAGTCCTTGGCAATCAACTTTATTTTTTTGCCTCCCATACAAAAAGATGAGGGCTTATGATATATATGCAAAGAAAAATTCTGGCTTCCAGATCTGCTTAATTGCTCTTCATCTGTGGGTTATAGCTATAGCTTGCCAGGGGGGCATGTCTGAAGCCAGTCAATCTCCTTTCTTTCCACACAGCACAAATGCATGGTACATTATTGCCTACGTTTATTCTCATTCTCTGTTCAATAAACTTTATCTGCTATCAGTGAAGATGGTAAGGATGAGAGAAGTACCATGTGTGTGTGCATGTGCACGCATGTGTGTGCACCTACCTGTGTATGTGTGTGTGTGTGTGTGTGTGTGTGTGTGTGTGTGTGTGCCTGCCTATGCTGGAGCTTAAACTCAAGGCCTGGGTGCTATCCCTTAGCTTTTCTTTCAAGGATGGTGCTTTACCCTTTGAGCCACAGCTCTATTTCTGGTTTTTTTTTGTGTTTTGTTTTGTTTTTGCTGGTTAATTGGAAATAGGTGTCTCATAGACTTTCCTGTTCAGGCTGGCTTCAAACTGTGATCCTCAGATCTCCAGCCACCAGTGCCTGGCAGGTAATGCACATCACTAGCTGCTGCATGTGTCCTGGCTGTCACCTGCAATGCTGTCCTCATGGCCTACTGGGAAGTAACAAAGCACTGCTCATCCACAGTACTGCCTGGATGCTTCAAGTCCTGGTACTAACTGCTCTGGGGGAACTTTCCAGGGATGGACACTGAATTAGAACGTGGAATGATAAACATGGAAAGAAGGTCACACCTGGGCACATCTGTCCAGCTAGCAAGGCAGCTCACTGGATCATAAACTTAAGAAGCAGGCCACTGGAGGAGTCAAGAAAGATGCTGGGCAGCTGCAGGGAAGGACATCTCCATAGGCTGCCACACTGGTCCTAATCCTTTTGTTTAATATATTTCTTGAGCATGAAAGGCTCTACCCTGACTTTTTTGTCAGGACTGGATGCCAGCCTTCTATCCCTCAGCTACTAGCTAAAACTTCCACATTTTTTGATTGGCCATTCTAGATCACACAATTTAGAGTGAATTTCTTCTTTTTCATGATTCTAAAATGTCCCCAAGGAAGTGGTGCTGTGGCTCAAGTGGTAGAATGCTAGCCTTGAGCTGAAGAGCTGAGGGACAGCGCCCAGGCAGAGTTCAAGCCCTACAACAAACAAAAAAATTAAAAAATTTTCTTGAAATAATCACTAGTGAGGTAGTGTAAAAAAAAAAATGAGACCTAGCTGGGCTCTCATGGTGATGCCTCCAAAGGCTGAGATCAAAGGTAGTTTACAGCCAGCCCAGGACGGAAAATTAGATGAGACTTTTCTCAATTAACCAGTCAAAATGTAGAAGCAGAGTTGTAGCTTAAGCCATAGAGCTCCAGTCTTGAGTGTAAAAGCTCAGTGAGAGTGAGAGGCCTCGAGTTCAAGTTCAGCCACACACAGCTCCTCAGATTCAGACAGCAGCACCCACCTGAACCTCCCAGGAAGGACCTGACCTCAGCCTTTCCAGCCTCCAGAGCCCAGAGATACATTTCTGTGTTCTGTCCACCCTCTCTTCTGCTTACTCATAGCAGTACAAGAATGCTAGGACACTAGCACTCCTTGTGCTTTCTTTCATGTTACTCCTTGTCAGGTTTGAATTCCAGAATTAATTATCTATCTCTTCATTTCTCCTCGAGAAGACTGGTTTCTGAAGTCAGCAGAATGTATAGCTGCAGAGAACCAGGCACATAAGTTGCTTGGCCTTGTGTACCATGGAGATGCAAGCAACAGGTTGTTTAGTCAAGAGTGGATACTTGCTGGGTACTGGTGGCTCACGCCTGTAATCCTAGCTACTCAGGATGCTGAGATCTGAGGATCATGGTTCAAAACCAGCCCTGGGAGGAAAGACCGTGAGACTCTTTTTTTTTTTTGGCGGGGTGGTCTGGTCATGGGGCCTGAACTCTGGGGCTGGGTGCTGTCCCTCAGCTCTTCAGCTCAAGGCTAGCGCTCTACCACTTGAGACACAGCGCCATTTCTGGCTTTTTTTTTTCTTTTTGTTTATGTGGTGCTGAGGAATCGAATGCAGGGCCTCATTCATGCAAGGCAAGAACTGTACCACTGAGCCACCTTCCCAGCCCCAACCATGAGACTCTTTTCTCCACCAAACCAACAGAAAACCGAAAGTGGTGCTGTGGCTCAAGTGGTAGAGCCCTATCCTTGAACTGAAGAGCTGAGAGACAGAGTTCAAGCCCCACAATTGACCCCCCCCCCCAAAAAAAAGCGGGTGCTTGTGAGCATGGACTTAATGCCACCTGGGACAAGCCAGCCACACCCACCATGTATGTGCTCAGTGAACATGGAAGTCACTGTTCTCTAAATCCCTAGTTATTCTTTATCAGAATACCATGGAGGATTTCTAAAAATACTTTTTTTCCCCTGATAAGTCTAGTATCTGAAAGAAATTTAATGAACATTTTTCATCTTGAGTCTCACAGATAATTTAGGTACAGAACAAAAAAAAATAACATGGTGAGTGGTTCTGTTAGTTTTACACAGACTCATAAAATGGATCTGCCTGCAATGTTGTAAATGTTTGATTTCATGAATGGAAGACATTGCCTTTCTAATGGAAAATAATCAACGTTAATATTGATACATTAAAAGATCATCCATTTCCAGTATTTTTAACATAGTTCCAATTACTTGAATTTGAGTTTTTGTTCTTGAGTTTGTTCACTTGCAAAAGCTCATTTCTTACATTATGATTGAAACCATAAGTTGTTAACATGATATTAAATCTTAGAGTAAAGGTTCCTTGTAATTTTGTATAATTTTCCAGTGAAACAAATGCATATTTTAAGGATTAGCATGATATTTTTTCTTTTTTCTTTTTTTTTTTAATTTTATTTTATTTTATTTGAGAACATACTGTACAGAGGGGTTACAATTACATGGGCAGGATAATGCATACATTTCTTACCAAGCATTGCAACCTCCTCCTTTGTTTACCCTTCACCTCCCTTCCCAGCCTCCCCCCTCCCTCCCACCCAATCATACCCCCCCACCCCCCCCCCCACCGACATTGTAATGCTGGTTTTGACATGACATTTTGTACTTCTCATTGTTGCAACAGGTCCACCTGAATCCTTAAACGACTTGTTTGTCCCCATCTCCTCCACATGTTATACTGACATCAAATATAGTGAAAGCGGGGGTATGATATTTTTTCTGTACCACAGAAACAGATGATATGTAAGATAATTTTTTCTAAAACACCAATACTTGTTCAGCATTCAGTTGAGTTAATATTTTGGATCCAGCGTGTTTATCCAACCTTAGTCTCAGGTTTATTAGTCTATAGAAATTAAACCCTACTATTGTGATATAGTAGGATTATTTTTAAGGGCTTCTTTACTTTAGTTGATTTATTATGCATGGTAAGAAAAAAAGGTGGTTTCAATAAACTTGAAGAGTTCATTGGTGTATTTTTCAGTTCTTGAGAAAAAGCTACAGTATTTTTATCATAAAATCATGCAAAGAAATATCCATAATTTTTAATTTTTATTTTTTGTGAACATTCTGTACAGAGGGGTTACAATTACATGGGCAAGATAATGAGTACATTTCTTATCAAGCATTGCAGCCTCCTCCTTTGATATCCATAATTTAAAGGAGCTAAGATGTGCTAGGGAATAAAATAGTTTTTGTGAAGCCAAGTTTCTCTTTTACCAGAAAAAGAAAAATACAGATTTTAATGTAAAAAGGCATGTCTCATGTGACATTTTATAGTGCCTTTTATATATACTTTGATGTTTTCAAGCATAAATTTCTTAACTACACTATGTGGGTTCACAGAATATCCATGAACTTTTAACTTACTTCAACTCTGAGTACTCCTGAGTAGCTCGAATCACAGGCATGACTCACCAGCTCCTGGCTATGATGCTGTTTTGATCATTTACATTCTCTATAATGTTTGGTAAGCTGAAATCTTGCCAGCTAGGGTTTTGACTATAAGAAATGAAGGCAAAACAATACTAGCTTTACAAATGTTTAGAGTGCCTTCTGATGAGTAACATAACTGAGGGGTAACATTTATCTTTTTATTCGACTATTAACAAATGCTTACTTGAGCATCTGCTAATGCCTGGCACAAATCCCTCATATCAATGTTTCTATGTATTTTTGCAATTAATTTTTTCCTAGAACACTAAAACAATAAGGAATTTTTTTTTAAATCAAAGCAGGTGCATTAAAACTTGTTTTATGTATTTTATTTATACCTCAAAATAAATTTATTAAACTTTTACTTCTTTTTTTAATGGAAACAAACTCATCATTACTACTTCCAAATTTTACAACTTTGAAAGGACACATTGCTCTTGACCACTGAGTGGATGCTTATGAGGCTGTTATATACACCGAAGACAAGTTAGCCAGTGAGAAAGTTAAGAATATATCATCCTTTGTCTCACTATTCTGCTGTTCCCTTCCCTTCCATAAGGGGGGGACCAATGCAACAGCAAAATAAATCTCTCTCTTAAAAGAAAAAGAGTATATCATCCTGCTAGCTACCTAGGAGGCTGAGATCAGAGGACTGATATTCGAATTCAGCCCAGGCATGGAATTCCATGAGATCTTACCCAATTAACCACCAAAGAGCCAGGAGTGGCACTGTGGCTCAAGTGACAGAGCACTAGCCTTGAGCATAAAAGCTCAGGGATAGCATCCAGGCCTGGAGTTCAAGGCCCAGGACTGGCAAAAAAGAAAGGAAGAAAGAAAAAGAGAGAGTGAGAGAGACAAAGAAAGAGGAAGGAAGGAAGGAAGGAAGGAAGGAAGGAAGGAAGGAAGGAAGGAAGGAAGGAAGGAAGAAAGAGGAAAAAAGAAAAAGAAAGAAAGAAAGAGAAAGAAAGGAAAAAATGTCTATCATAAAATATATTGTCTGGCACTTTACCAATTTTTTTTTTTAAAAACAGCAAGTATAAGATTACTCTGACCTTCACTCTCTTTTGTAAAGCACGGGAATAAAAATTCTTATATGAAAAATTACCTTCTTACACTAGGAATAAATTACTGTATCATTTTTCTCAAGGATAAGAAGTTGAAGACAAAGAAAGTCTGTACAAGGACAAGGAAAATCTGTTCAAACGTGTGTGTGTGTGTGTGTGTGTGTGTGTGTGTGTGTGTGTGTGTGTGTGTGTGAATACTGGTGGAGCAGGCTTCAAACCATGATCCTCAGATCTCAGCCTCCTGAGTAACTAGAATTACAAGCCAGAAGAAAAGTCACTAGGTCCAAAATGATATTTAACTTTGCCCTCTTCAGGAATCATATTAGTAAAAAAAAAAAAAAAAGTGAAGAGAATACAAACTGACTGGAGTGTAGTCCTGACCCAACTCTAGCAGACAGGAGCAAAGGCTACACAGAGGTAGAAATTAATTCAGAGTGGAGATGGAAAATTTGATGACATTCTTTTGTGCTGGAATGTGTCTGTAGGTAGGAGACAGATGTGTTACATTTCACAAAGTACAGCTCCATCTAACTTAATAACCTGGACATAGGTGGTTGTTGTTGTTTTGTGCTGGTACTTATGATGGAACTTGAGTGCTGCTCCTTAGCTTTAGCACTCAAGGCTGATACTCTACCACTTGAGCCACTTTTCCTTTTTGGTGGTTAATTGGAGGTAAAAGTCTCATGGACTTCCCTGCCCCAGCTGGCTTTAAACTGTGATTCTCAGATCTCAGCCTGAGTAGCTAGGATTTCAGGTGTGAGCTATGGATGCCTGATTGGCTACATATTTTGAGGACTCATGAAGACGAATTAAATTGTCAATATTCAGAAGTACATTATTTCACTTTTCTAAAGAGGCCCAGGATTCCTGAGGAATAGTGTTTATATGACACAACTTGTAGCAGTCAGAATACCTTACTGTTCTTCAGGGCTAAGCCAGTAGAGGGTAGAAATAACATACATAATACATTTATTATCCCTTCCCTCTGGGTTCTGATTCCCTTCAATAAACAATGGCGAATTGGCCCTCCTACATGGAAAGAAAAAATCTTGTAACAAAAGACAACAACATAAAAGCCAATGAGAGAACAGAGACTTAATTATAGGCAAACAATTGCTAATAGTTTTATGAATATTCTGCAAAGATAATTTAAGAGAGGGCTTATTTTTTTCCCAGAAAGTTAATTGCTCCAAACAGCAAGGCTGCACACAAAGAGCTAATTGCTAAAAACCCAAAGGAGATTCCAGGAATGTCTTGTCTAATGAACATAGTTGTATCTCAGACTCAATTTTACTTAGCAAAGCAATTTTTTAGCCATCTTTGGGAGAAGAGAGTCTGGAAACTCTAAAACCTGACTTATTTAATCTGGTTTATTTATTTTTTTCTTATTCCTGATTAAGAAAGACTTCAAAGAACTATTTTTAATGTATCAAATACATTTTGTTCTTTCCAACCTGCTCCTCATTGTTTTCCTTGGAATTCCATCAGGGCAGGCAGATGGCTGGCCTTCCCTTTTATCTCTATCATTAGAGTGGAATACTACAGCCATGCACCACCAAGCTCTGGTTACTCTCAGAAAGTGGGCATGAGGTATCTCCCTGGGAATGCAAATGAGGGCTCTAAGAAAAGGACAGATCAGCAATTAATTTTTTTCACAATTTCTCTTACTTTGACTTCATTTAAACTTCTTGCTTATTTAATTATACACAGAATGAGGAAAATAAAATAATATGGTGAAAAACTGATCAATGTCAGGAACCATGGAAAACTATTTCTTTCCCCCTAAGTATAGCTTCTCTCTGTGTAGAAGTTTCTAAAAAGAAAACCAGTTGAGTGTAACAATAGGAGCAAGATGCCTTTACTGTATGCTATTGAGCCTCAAAAGCTATATCTTCAAAGAAAGAGACAGGAGATTTTCAGGATATGATTGCTTCAGAATAAAGATCCTGACAAAATAATGAAAAGGAATAGGAGAAATATGTCACAACAATCACAGTAGTGAAGCTACTTCCGGGAATTACTTCTTTCTCTGTTTCTTAACATCCTGGGTGCAACAGAAAGAGACTCTCATCTCCTTATGGTACCTGGAAGAAGAAAGTTAATACTGCAAACAACGTTTGCCAATGCATTCTACTTGAATACATGGGTATTTGGAGCTATGTCAACTTCACAACATTTCAAATGAAAGGGAATGAAAAATAAAGCTATAAGGCTAGTGCTAATTGTTTTTAAAAAGTTATAAAGGCTGGGACAGAAAAGTAAATTTTGTGTGTGACCCAAATTTATAGTTGTATGTACTTACAAATATAAATATATAACAAAAATTCTGGAGGGCTGTGCATTAATCTAGGTGATCCTATATTTTTTCATATTGCCACATTATCATGATAGATGATTGAATTTTGTTTCTATCCATTTTGCATAATTTCCTCATGGGCACTTTGATTAATGTTATTAGCAAAAAAACTATATTTCTATGTACATTGTTTATAATTAACTTTTCTTAGTTATGTTATATTAACTACAAGAAAGTGTTTAAAAATTAATAACCAGCATCAATTCAGAATCACTTCAAAGTAATAATGACTTTTGGTCACTAAACTGAGTAAATTCATGTCTGTTTTTTGTTTGTTCACTTTTTTCTTTTATTTTGGTGCCAGTCCTGAGCTTGGCACTTGAACTCAAACCCTGGGTTCTGTCCCTGAACTTTTTATGCTCAAAGTTAGCACTCTACCACTAGAGCCACATCTCCATTTATGGCTGTTTTGGTGTTTAACTGGAAATAAGAGTCTCATGGACTTTCCTGCCTGGGTTGGCTTTAAATTGTGATCCTCAAATCTCAGCCTCCTGAATACCTAAGGTTATAAGCATGAGCCAGTGGCACTTGGCTAATCGACATCCTTTTTAATAGAAAAATATGCCAATACAAATTAGATTCAGTAAAAGTCAATTTCTCAAACTCAAGATGAGATACTGAATAGTGACATAAAAAATAACCAGTAATTTAAGGGAGATGGAAATGAACATTGAGAAGCACTCCAGTAGCAAAGATTAAGAAGAATCCACCGCAGAGCCCAGATGGCTCATCCTGCAGGCCTCGCTATGCAGGAGTCGGAGATCTGAAGATCTTCTTCAAGCTCCAGTGACAACAAATCCCACACACATGAAGATTCCCTACATAGAAGGCTGTGTTTCAAATAATATATCTCATTTGCCTCTAATTAGAAAACCAAATTTGCAGTGCTTAGGAAAACTATCAAAAACTTAAAATGAGGCTCTCTCTCTATATGTGTGTGTATATATATCACATATAATATATTGGAACTTTACTTTATGGATACACTCAAAGGCATCTGGCTGTCTAGGGGAATGTATCTGTGTTCTAATTGCTTGAAGCTACATACTGAATGGTGACATGACTCACATGGTAGAATGCTAGTTCAGCCAATGTGAGTACCTGAGTTCAAGTCCAATATTTTCAGAAAAGGAAAGAAGAAAAAAAGATTATCTGAGCAGTAGAAAAGATAAACTCCAGTTACTATTTTTATTTTTGTTCTGTTGCCCATTAATCAGTTTCATTTCCAACCTCAAATCTCATTTTAGAATTTTTATGTAAAAAATAACACAGGTAAGAAACTACTTCAACATTCTTTAAGAACCTATTTAACATTTCATTTTTTAAATTATTGACTTTATGAGCCAGTTTCTGGTGGCTCATGCCTGTAATCCTAGCTACTCAGAAGGCTGAGATCTCAGTTCAAAGCCAGCCCAAACAGACAAATCAGAAAGACTATTATCCTCAATTAACCACCAAAAAGCTGGAAGTGTAGCTGTTGATCAAATGGTTGAGTGCTAGCCTTAAGAAAAAAAGCTAAGGGACAGTGTTCAGACTCTGAGTTTAAGTCATCCATTTTGGGGGGCTGGGAAGGTGGCTCAGTGGTAGAGTGCTTGCCTTGCATGCATGAGGCCCTGAGTTCGATTCCTTAGCACCACATAAGCAGAAAAAGCCAGAAGTGGTGCAGTTGGTTCAAGTGGTAGAGCTCTAGGCTTGAGCTGATGAGCTGAGGGACAGCACCCAGGCCCAGAGTTCAGGCCCCATGACCAGCAAAAAAAAAAAAAAGGCCATCCATTATGTTTTCCAAATTTATATGAGAATTTTAGATCTTTGAAAATTACCTTTAAGTAGCTAAACAAAGGAGTATGAAATTTTAAAGTTTTAAAGTATAAAAAAATTTGGAGAGTTGATGATAATATACCCAAATCCTGTGTGGACACAAAGTTTGCTGTCTGGTTGTATTTTGTTTTTTTTTTGGGGGGGGGGGGGCGTCCAGTTGTGGGGCCTGAACTCTGTGCCTTGGCACTATCCCTCAGCACTTCAGCTCAAGGCGAGCGCTCTACCACTTGAGCCACAGCGCCACTTCCAGCTTTTTTCTTTTTGCTTATGTGGTGCTGAGGAATCAAACCCAGGGCCTCATGCATGCAAGGCAGGTGCTCTACCACTGAGCCACCTTCCCAGCCCCTCTGGTTGTATTTTGTGTTCAGATGTTTTTTTTTGGCTTTCAGTGTTACCTTAAGTAAAACAAGATAATATTTAAGTATTAACATTTTATTTATTCACTTTCTTATTATGATGTAATTTTGCATATTTATGTTCATAATTTAATGTTTTTCTTCCTATCTTCTTTCAAAGTTGTGATTACTGTAAGGTCCACTCCTGGATGGGAGCAGCCTCTGCCCTCATCGCAGCCAAGGCTCTGCCCAGTGCCTGTTGTTACCTAAGCAACTGGCACACCTAGAAGAGGTCACATCCACATTGGCTGAGGTGCCTTTCTCTGGAAGGGGTTCACATCTCAACCTTTTACCCCTAATGTTGATGCCCATTGCCAGAGGAAGTAGCCAGAGAGAATCTTTGACCTTTTTCATAATTATCAAAAGGCTGGAATGTAAAGTCTGCCCTGGGCCATGAAGGCCCTGTGCAGACACCTCCCTACATCTTGGCTAAGTTTCTGCCCATTATCTGTTACCTAGGTAACTGGCACGGAAGCAGTCATCTCCCCCTCCTGCTAGGTTACATCCTGGGCCACCTCTGGTCATGCCTCTCATCTGACCATAGGAGGGTCCCAGGCCCTGAGGTCACATCCAGATCCAATGTGGCCACACTCCCACACCTGGCCACACCTCTTCCTGTCCTCATTATAGATAAGTCCTGGCCTGGGGGGTGGGTTTCCCCTTTTTTCAGCCATGCCCCTCTACCATGCATGGCGGGGGCAGCAGTTCAGTAAATAAACTTCTTTTCCTGCCTGAATAATGCATGGTGTTCTCTTCATCAGCCACCTAATGAAATCTACCTAATGAAACCTACTTAATATACCTTACATATGGTGCCATGACTCTGATGGGGTTTTTGAGTTGGAAATGTTAGAATTTCCTAACCACCCCTTTTCCATGAACCTAACTGCTTTGAGATGCCACACAAGACTTTTCACCCATACCATTGCTGGCCTTCACATCCACATCCACACCACTTCTCTACTCTGGTGAGTAAAACTACCCTCTACAGTTCTCTGTTTCTCAGTCTCTATCTAGACATGGCGTCATGCCAGAGAGCTCCTGTGGCCTTTACCAGAAAGGCTGGTCATCTCTGGAGCTTACACTTGGTTTTAGGGACTTGGCCATTTCTCTGTAGAGGGTTCTGGAAGAAGTTGGGATGCTGCTTCTGCCTGGTCAGCTCTCCACTTACCAGACCGACTCTCTCACACTTTTTTTTTGTGTGTGAAAATACTGTACAGAGGGGTTACAATTACAAAGGGCAAGATAGTGAGTACATTTCTTATCAAGCATTGTAGCCTCCTCCTTTGTTTACCCTTCCCATCCCTTCCCATCCTCCCCCTCCCTCAATACTCCCCCCACCAAGTTGTAAAGTTCGTTTTTGACATGACAACTTGTACTTCTCATTGTTGCAACAGGTCCACCTGTATCCTTATTTAAATGACTTGTTTTTCCCCTTCCCCTCCACAAATTATACCGACATCAAATACAGTGAAAGCAGGGGTTATACTGTGGGAGAGGGACATACAAAGTAACAAAGAAATAATCTTATAATTGCGTTAGAAACAAATGCATGAAAGAAAAAAAAACATTTTAAATACATATCTTAGGGTTCATTTTCCTAACATCACCTTATCTGACCTTTTCTGCTTGACTCATACATATACTAGATATTGCAAATAAGGGAAATCATGGGACCTATGTTTCTTTGGGCTTGGCTTACTTCACTTAATATAATTTTTTCCAAGTCTTTCCATTTCCTAACAAATGGGGCAATGTCATTCTTTCTGAGGGAGGCATAGAATTCCATTGTGCATATATACCACATTTTCTTGATCCATTCATCTACTGAGGGGCATCTGGGTTGGTTCCAGATCTTAGCTATGGTAAATAATGCTGCAATAAACATAGTTGTGCTGGTAGCTTTAGTTTCTCACATTTTTAATGGGGTGCTGTGTGTCATGCCCAAGTCTGGAAACCCCTTTGAAATGCCTCCTGCTCTCCCTGGAAAGCCAGAGCACCTAATTTTTTTATGTCGTTCTCAGATGTAGACAGTTTTTTGCCACTGTAACGGTAAATGGTCTGTTTACTTTCAGGCTCTCTTTGCTCTCTCTCTGCCAATCATGTCCAACTTTCCCTATCTCTCCCTCTTTCTCTTTTCTCCAACCTTTTGACTTGTGCCCTGAAGAGTACGGTGCAGGCTGGGTCCCGGGGACCCCCCCCTCTAGGTTCCCTCTCAAAGGCAAGCCATTCTAGGTTTGAAAATTGTAAGTTTCCATATGTTCAGGTTTTCTTTGCCTGTCCTCTGTCTCATTAAGCCCTTCATCTCTGCCTCCCAGCTATCTTCTCTCGAAAGGTAGCTTTCCTTGTCTTTTAGTTTGATCTCTCTCTCTCTCTCCTTGAGAACACCCTCTCTCTGTTAGAGGGTGTCTCTTCCTTTCTGCTTCTTTGTCTACTTGTCTGCTTGCTTGCTTATTTAATAAAGCTCCACCAAGTTTTCTTACTATCATGATTTTTTTCAGAAATTCGCCATCTTGAGTTTCCCATCTTGGGCACATGGTGGGTTAAGGATTTGGCCCCTTCTGACCCTTCCCCTTCCACCAAGCTTACTACTTCTCCACCCATTTATTCTAATGTGCCTTGCTAACAAATTACTGCCTCTTTTCACAGGCCCTGGTAACTGAAGTCCAACCATCTTATGTGCTTTGTTAGCAAAGATGTTTTGAGTTTTGCCTTTTTTGTTTGATGTTGGGTATGCTAGTAATGACTATGTGGTTCTAAAATATTGGGCAAGATAATGTCATCTTACTGCTAGAATTCCAAGAGTCTACGGCCTTTATTTATTTTTGTGCACTGTAAAATTTAATGTGCACAGTGTGTGTTTGTGTGTGTGTGTGTAAGAGAGAGAGAGACTGTGTATGCCTATATGTGTATGTGTCTGTAAACTTGCTGTATGTGTATGTATCTGTAAACTTGTAATCAAGTTATTTGGCTTAAATTGTCTGAGATTCCTGAAGTTTGTCTAGTTTGGATTCGTAGTTCAGTGCTAGTCTATATGCAGTCCAGATCTAGTCCATCTCTTCCAGCCTGGAAGACTGCCTCACTGCTGCCTAGATCACTTTCACCATGGTAAAAGTAGACTGGAATCCTGCTTGACTCAATCACACACAGCTGGTTCCTGGTGAAAGATTGCTTTGGATTTGCAAAAGCTAAGACTCTTATGTGACATTCTTTCTGTAATATTAGATTTGTAATCTTACCCAGCCTGACCTGGAAAAGGCTGGCTATGTTATTCTAGTGAAACAAGTGTAGGCCAGGAGAGCCTCTTGTGGACTTTGATTAACTTAAGCACTGTTAGGGTCACCAGAAATCAATACAATATCTGTGCTTAAATTCTCATCACATCTAACGAGTTTTGTCATTGCAGAATACTTGTTGGTTAATTCTGGATAAGGAGCAGATAAGCTCTACTTATTTCCTATTTGATCTCCTTGTTGCTTTAATTGGAAATAATAAAGAGTTTTTGTGGCAAAGATTGCAGTTCAAAGCCAGTCTGGGCAGAAAAATCCCTGAGACTCCCTCTCCCAACTAACCAGCAAAGAGCCAGGCTGGAAACAAAGCTCAAGAGACTCTTATCTCTAATTAACCATCCAAACACTGGAAGTGGTACTATAACTCAAAGTGGTAGAGTGCTAGCCTTGAGCAGAAGTGCTCAGGGACAGTGCCTGGGCCTTGAGTTCAAACCTCAGAATACCAACTGGGTGAGCCATCCCAGCAATGAACACCTTGACCCCTGGGACAAAGCCAGTCTGGGGAACAAGGGACTGTGGAGAGGAGTAAGAGGAGATGATGTCACATTAGCCACTTTGTGCCTGCCCTTTCAAAATTAACCAGAGCCAGAAGGTCCATAGAAGTAAGAAGCCTGCCCATCTAATGTCCATACCTGTCTACTTTTTAATTGGACAGGAATTTACATTCTTGCCTTTGTCACCTGACATTCTCCCTAGTTGCCAGATGTCAGAAGTAGCTAGGGACATTTCTACCAACTCCAGTACAGCCTGGAATGCAGGAGATAAGAACTAGCCATTCTAGTTAAGTCATCAAATTTTTAATTTTCAGCCCCAAGCCCTTCCTCTTGCCATTTGTTTGCTCTCTAGTACTTTTTTTTGTCCAGCCTCTCAATGCCTCATGAGACTTCTTCCAGATTTCATCCAAGAGACTTGCCTCCTCCAGACTTCATCTAAGGACTCAGTCCTACCAAGGGATAGGTGCTCCTCGCTGCCTTCTCTGGGAGGGGACCACCACATTCTGGCCTTTTACCTCTAATGTCAATGCCCCTTGTCAGCAGGAAGTAGCCAGAGAGAATCTGTGCCCAATTTCATGATTATTAAAAGGCTGGAATGTAAGGTCCACTCCTGGATGACAAGCAGACTCCACCCTCCTCACAGCCAAGTCTCCACCCAATACCTGCATTACCTAGGCAACTAGCACACCTAGAAGAGGTCACACCCACACCCACTGAGGTCACATCTGGATTTGATGTGGCCACACCTTTTTCCTACCTAGTCCCACCTCCTCCCACCTCCTTTTACCTGGCCACACCTCCCCCCCGCCCCCACTCCTACCTTAGATAAGGCATGGTCCCCAGCCAAATGCCCTCTTTCCCAGCCACGAGGAGTGCCAACCTGGCCTGGTGCCAGCTGGAACTATGAATAAACCTACCCCTTACCTGAATACTATGTGTGTGGTGTTGTTCTTACTCAGCAGCCTCTTCAAAAACCTAACAAGTACTTTATATGAAGGTCAAGTGATTATTGGTGGGGGTGGGAGTGGGATCGGGTCCTGGGACTTGAACTCTGATCCTGGGTACTGTCCATTAGCTTTTAGCTCCTGGCTAGAAGTCTACCACTTGAGCCACAGCTCCACTTCTGGCTTGTTGCTGGCTAATGGAAGATAAGAGTTTTGTAAACTTTCCTGCCTTGCCTAGCTTTGAACTGAGATCCTCAGATCTCAGCCTCCTAAGTGACTAGGCTTGCAGGTGTGAGTCACTTATGTCCAGCTTCAAGTGACATCCTTTTGGAGCCTTCTCCATCTTTCCCCAGAAGCTAGAGTTCTCAAGACAGTATTGTAAATAGTAAATTTATAAATGTTTTTTAGTCATAACTAAGAAATGAAATTTTCTATGAATGACTAGAAATGCCAAAGATCATTCTAAAATTTTTATCCATGGTAAAAATGGAGGGGGGTGAAACCTACCCGGGGGGGGGGGGGGGAATTAAATAGGCAAATAGCACCAAACAAATCCCACCAAAACAAAAGGCTTGTTTTATGTCCCATCCTTCAAGTTATCCTTTTTCTTTTCTTTTTAAATTTACAAATATATATTTATATTTAAGTAGTTGTAAAAAAAGGGTTTGGATTTAACATGTCAGTTTATGAGAATAAAGCATCTCAACTGATGTCATTCTCTTCATCATTCTCCCCCACTTCTCCAGCCCCATCCACCCCCTAGTTACCAGGTTCCATTTGCTCGAAGTTTATCAAGTATTATGACTGCATCTGCCCAGCCCTTCCTCTCTCCATGCTCCTTCCTCAATGTCATAGTTACATTAGTTAATTCCTGGCACCATTTCAGTCCGTGTTGGATCAGGACTTTGAGAAAAGCATTGGAGATTCTCTTCACGAATACTACTCATTTATTACAGAAGAGTTCATTACAGTGTGAAATTGGAAAATTGACTGTACTTGAATAAAAATGTTCCAAGCAAGATCTAAAAGAATTAAGTTGGGGTAGGAAGAGGGAGCCCAGGCATAAAACTGGAGCTGCTTCTGCATCCCTGCTTCCACCAGCTTTTTGGCCATGAGGAACCTGGGACCGCAAGAGCACAAGGGATTAGTAGGAATGTTGGACTGTCCGTGGCCATTTCTCATATCTGGAGCCCCACCCAGTCTCCAGGGAACCCTGTCTCTGGATGGACCTAGACTAGTTACTGACATCTTCTCTTCTTATATAAGGGGGGATTGTTTTCTCTTTTTTTCTCACTCTTTTTTTCTCTCATATGTTTTCCTTGTTTCTCTGTGTTAAAGAGCTTGTCTATAAATTCTGAATTCCTAAACCAAAGCCTTTCTTTTTATGCCAAGATCAGGAGTCCATCAGTGCTGACGGGATTATTGCTAAAGCGCCAATTACACTAACCCCTTTCTATGTTTTCTGTACCCCATCAGATCCCTTCCCATCCAGGACAGACTGAATCACCACTTCTACACCTCTGTTTCCCTGGATTCAACCAAGTGACAAAGGATCCCCAGAGAGAAGTTTGCCAAGCATGGCACCAAAGAACCTACTGAGCCATTTTCCCATGCTCACTGTGGTGTTTGCTTGCTGCTGGACACAACTGTTTTTGTAGGGTGCTGATTTTTCCTCCCTGAGTTCCCTGGATACTGGATATATGAAACTCAGGGCTAATTTTATGGCTTACCTCCATTCAGGAAGATGTGACATGACTTCCAGATTGGCTGCTCTGATGTAGTAAATAAATGATCATCTCTGGACTTGGAATATTTATTATTATTGTAATTATTATTATCATTATTATTCAAGGTTGAAGTTTTATTGGCTTCATATTCAGTGACTCTGGGTAACTGTATTTCATCTATAACTTTACTTTCTTCATTTATAAAAGAGGAAGCTGTCGGGACAAAGGAGAAGGCTACAATGCTTGATAAGAAATGTACTCATTATCTTGCCCATGTAATTGTAACCCCTCTGTACAGTATGTTCACAAAAAATAAAAATAAAAATTTAAAAAAAAGAGGAAGCTGTCAGGAAGCCATGGATCATGCCTGTAATCCTAACTACTCAGGAGGCTGAAATCTGAGGATTGTGATTCATATCCAGTCCAGGCAGGAGTCTGTGAGACTATTTCCAATTGATCCTGAAATCCACAAGTGGAGCTGTGACTCAAGTGGTAGAGTGGCAGCCTTCTGTAAAAATGCTCAGCGACACTGCTCAGGCTCTGAGTTCAAGCCTCAGGACCAGCACCAAAAAAAAAAAAAAATCTAGGAAAAGTAGTAGATGGCTAAGGGGGCCATGCACATGAGTCCACTATGAAATGGAGCTCTGCGGGCAGCAATGACTAATTAATCCCAATTATGTAAGGCTCTTTTTCCCCACAATACTTTTCTGTGTCTAACTAGATGAACGACTTATCTTGGTTCTCAGAAGAATCTTCACATGGGTACTTGGTACTTTCTTGTACGTGTATTCACTTTCCATATTCTTCCCCCAGAGTCTTAGTATTAATTCCTGGGAGAGTAAGTAATTTATCAGTACATGTTCTCATTCATCTCAGGCTTTCATGTGGGAAGTCCCATGCCCAGATATGAAGGCCAAGCTCCGCTTCTCTTCTGTGAAATGAGATGCTCTTCTTCCTGCTGTGAGGTAATACTGACATTCTGCTCATCAATGGGTGTGCAGTCCTGTCACCTAGGGAGACAGGGGCTTTCTTCTCCTTCCAAACCACACACTCAGCAGCTGCAATTTGTGTTGCCCTTGTTCTACTCTTCTTGGAGGAAGAGTCCTCCAGTGTCAAAGGGAAAAAATACTATGGAAATATTACCAAAAGTAGTGGGGATATATATCATATCAAGCTTGAACTTTGGTTTATTTGTTAATAAAATAAATACCCATCTAGCAGACACTGGTGACTCACACCTGCCATCCTAGCTACTTAGGAGGCTGAGATTCTGATTCAAAGCCAGCTTAGGCTAAAAAGTCTGTGAGACTTTTATCTCCAATTAACCAGCAAAAAGCCAGAAGTAGAGGTGTGATTTGAGTGGTAGAATGCTGGCCTTGAGCAAGGACAGTGTCCTGGTCCTGAGTTCAAGCCCCAGTATCAGCACAAAATAAATAAATAAGAATCAATTAAATACCTATCTGTTTTAATAAAGGAAGATAGTTTAACATCTTTGACCTGAAAAACAAGAAGTGTGCTTTTTTTTTCAGGTTTTGGCCCTATTTCAGATTTATGTTTAAGCATATGAATACAAATTAGAACTAATGGTCATCTCTTTCATTACTTCTCTGTCTTTCTGCTGGAGCATAAATTAGAAATAGTCCTTAGCTCCTATTGACTATTTGTGCCTTGGCCTCTGGCTGTGGAAGACAGCACAACCAACTCTTCAAGTTGGCGCCCTCCCACTCACTGGGGAACAGGATGCCTCACAATGGGAAATCTCCACTGCTTGCTTTGGGAGTTTTCTTTGCAGTCATCAGTCACAGCTATTAATCCTGCAAGAGCTCTGGCTGGGAGCTGGGTCAGTAACCTGGGCTCACTTGAAGAACTCAAAGTTCTTCAAACCATGACCTAAGTCTAGGGATATTTTTCTTATATCTTGTTTTGAGATAACTTTACTATTATTGAAAAACACAGAAATGGGACAGTAGTTTCTAAGAGAGCCAGCCTTCACAAAATGAGACAAGGAGGAATGAATATAGCACCTGCCACACAGGTATACCGCCTGTACCCTCAGGTCAATTGGCAATGTCCAGGAAACAATTATGGAAAGAAAGTACAATCCATTTCTTACTCCTCGACATTCACCTGCCATTCCTGATCTATGCAATAAGAGCCTGGGCAGGAGGTGGGGGGTAGGGGATGGGGGGACTGAGACAACAGTGGCTCATACCTGTAATCCCAGCTACTCAGGAGGCTAAGATCTAGAGGTTCAAAGTTCAAAGCCAGCCCAGGAAAGAAAATCCAAAAGACTCTATCTCTATTTAATCAAGTAGTAGAGCACCAGCTGTGAGCAAGAAAGCAGAGTGGGAGAGTGTGAGGCCTTGATTTCAAGCCTTACATATCAAAGGTAAGTGAATACACAGAAATTTAACTTCAAAATTTTTGTTTTGATCAAGCAGGAACAAGCAGGATTGAATACAAATAAATATGTCAAACCTGACAATAGAGTCTTAAGAAGAGAGTCTGTTCCAGTTAAAACTGGGACAAACTTTGAGGCTTTTTCCTAATTTTGATCACTGGTGTTTTTTCTCTCTCTTTTTGTCCACTATACAGACATTCTCCACCCCTGAGCTGTGCCCCTAGCCCTTGGCTTTTAAGGTAGGGTCACCCTATGTAGCTGTGATGTTTAAGTACCTCAGAAAAAAGATATATTTAATCTCTAACTTCCCTGCCAATGCATCAAATTTACTACTGGAAATTTAGGGCAGCTAAGGTGACCTCGGTCCTTGCATCTGGCAAGAGAATTCAGGCTAGACACAAACGTAAGTAAAGATGATAGGAAAGCTTATTAGAAAAGAAATGTGGCTTTCAAATCAGGGTCTGGGCTAAGGCAGCTGGCATCATGTCCAGCCATGAAGGTGGCAAGAAGAAGGCCCTGAAGCAGCCAAGGAGACAGATCAAGAAAACAAGGCCTCAAACAGACACAGAAGGAGGAGCAGAAGAAACTTATGGACCTGAAAGCAAAGGGCACCAGAAAGGGGACCCCTGGGACAGGTAGAATTAAGAAATCTGACAAAAAGAAGCTGTTCCTTGTCCCTGATTCCATTCCCATTAAACATCTGGATTTCCTGTCATAACCTCTCTACTTATGGGTAGAAGGAAGTTTTATATAGGACTCTATGAACATTAAGAACAACGTTAAAAATAATCCTACAGTGGCTCAGTCTCTAGTTTGTCAGGCATTGTGTCAGCCATTCCCACCTCAGCTGTAAATTTAAAGTAAGCCCCACTTAGATTGCTGCCTGAGTCAATTCTTTGTTCTACTGTTGATCTCTGAATCATCTTGAAATTAAACCAACTCATTTAAAAGGCAAAGAAACGAAAAGAAATACGGCAGAGAAAGAGAGCACATGGCATAGACATGCCACAGGAAGACAGCACCTCAGCCCATCTCTGCCACCTTGGACAGCTTCCTCCTTATTAACCTTGGCCTTGGGTAAAATGAGGAGACTTGGAGTCCTTGACGATAGCTTTCTGATTGGTGGGTTTCCATTCTGTCTCTTGTAAGGCTGTGAGTCCAAAGATTTACAGTCCTGTCCTATTTCCTCATTCTTTTGTAGCCCTCCAACCCCATTTCCTTGCACACAGGTTTTGATTTATCAATTTATCCTGCCACCTTCCATTTCTATGGACCACACTTGCCTGATTGCTTGGCGACTGACCCTGAATCTGTAAGACTACTTTCTTAGTGTGTCATTTTTAACCAACACTAAAGAACAATTTCTATTTTTACAAAAAGACATGTTTGTTGTTTTTTATTTTGGTAGATTATTTCTAGGGGAAACAAAAAAACCCCAAAATATTGCAAGATGAACCACAGCCTGCTGCTTTGACATTGAGAAATATTTATGATTCAAGTCTTGTTTTCTGCTATGTATACAGAGCAAGAACTTTTAGACATCTATAACCTCTCCTCAGAACCTGAGAAGAGAATCCTGGAAGATTTTTAGTTTGTTTCCTGCTATTTTCCAGTTGTCTCAACCAGATCTGCTTCATGAGCACTGAGTTTTCAACCAATTTCTATTATTTTCATGGTATTCAGGTTAGTTTACATGGTGTAATTCTCTTCTTCTATTTGTGTCATTGTTTTGTTTAATATCAAGTGAAATTGCACAGAGGCAGAATTAAGTAACATGGTTTGAGAAGGAATACAATAAACTCTGATAAGCAAATAGTTCAAATGCCATGGAGCCCTGTCACCTAGATCACTCCATATTTTACACAGATAATGGAGACTTTGTGAATCTGGTGGCCAGGTCATATAAACAGAAATAAAAGTTTCTGTGATGTTGCATGAACTTTTCCCAATGGGTCTACATTTCTTTAGTAATCAAAGACTAGCAGAAGATTTTCTTTGCATTAATGATTCATGCTTATTTCTTCTGATAACCATTAGAATAAGGCAAACTCAGAAAGATGGCAAATATCAAATAATATATTTGAGGCAGGTGTTAAGTTTATAAGATTTCTATGTTAAACTGATTATAAAAATAGCATACGTATGCAAGCATACACAAATGGCTCATTGTAAGCTCATCACAGATGACCCAGTCCTGTATTCCTAGATGCATAGGAGTTTGAGATGTGAAGATCACAGTTCAAATTCAGCTTGGGCAGGAAAGGCTGTGAGACTGTTTTTAACCACTAAGAAAAGCCAGAAGTGGAGTTGTGGTTCAAGTTGTGGAGCACTAGCCTTGAGAAAAAAATAAAAGCTAGGAACTGTAGGCCCTAAATTCGAATCATAGTGAATGTGAACCACTATTTTTTGTGACTTGAAAGGCAGTTTTGACATGAAATCAACAATTACATTTCTACACCTATGTTCATACATTATACCAATAATTTGACAATAAATCTGTAAAAGTGCCAACAGTAAAATGAAGAAATTAAAACACTGACCCAATGGTGTTTTATGTTTCAGAGATCTTTAACCATTTGATAAGTTTGTAAAATGGCAAATTCACGTTACACGTTGACACATGCATTATGATGTGGTCAAACCCATTCAGCCTCATTGCTGTGGAATGTTCTAGACGCCCTTTTGAGTACTTCTTACCCACTACTTACTGATGAAAAGCAAGCTAGGAAGCTCCAAGGAAAACAACCCAAGAAAAAGGTCAGTGAGAAACACCTGACAAGATTGTTTCTGGAAAAAATGAAGGCATGATCAAATAAAATGGTTTATAATTCTGTTCATATAGAATCTACCTTACCATTACTTAGCAGTCTGGGGTATCTGTTATTGTCTCCATTAAAATCTGTCCATGAAAATTACATTTAATTTATTTATTTTGAATGCACATTATGTAAAAGAATAATATGGAAAGGATTATTTCATTTTATATAACAACAACAAAAAGCCCCAGTACTGGCATACCCACAAATAATTCTGTATGAACATAATGACACCCAATTTAATGTATTATTAATTAATAATTAAATAATATATAATTAATAATTAAATAAAATAATTTATTTAACAATGACTAAATTAATGAACTATTAATTTCATTGATAATTAATTGTGTTGACTTTTTAAATTAATTGCACTGATTTACTACAGTGACTTTATCATCACTAGTAATTGGAACCACAGCTATATTTATTACAGCTCATAAATATATTTTGATGTTTTTTTCATTGGATGAGATGTATACTACCATTTTTTGTCAGTCCTGAGGCTCAAACTCAGGGCCTGGGTGCTGTCCCTGAGCTCTTTTTGCTCAGGTCTAGCACTCTACCACTTTGAGCCACAGCATCACTTCCAGTTTTGAGTGGTTAATTGGAGATAAGAGTCTCACAGGGACTTTTCTGCCTGGACTTTTCCCCCTGAACTGCAATCCTCAGATCTTAACCTCCAGAGTACCTAAGATAACAGGTATGAGCCACCAGTGCCTGACTTACCTTTTTAATTTTATACCAGTTCAGGGGTTTAAACTCAAGACCTCTTCCTATTATCTTTTTCACTCAAGGCAGGTGCTCTACCACTTGAGTCACATTTCTACTTCTGGCTTTTTGCTGGTTAATTGGAGATAAGAGTTTCATGAATTTGTCTGCCTAGGTTGACTTTGAACCAGGACCTTAGATCCTCAGCCTCCTGTAGGCAGGACTACAGGTATAAACCACTGGCACTTGGATGAAGTGTAAGCTCTCTAGAAAATAAATTAAACTGTTTCTGTTCTTGTATTCCAAGAATAATTTTTATTCTCCTAATGCTAATTCTAGACACAAAATAATTACTGTTAGATTTTTTATCCTTCACAAGAAATATCTGAGAATAAATACATAATAAATTGTCCTTCACCTACCTCAAACTTTTAATTTATTAAGATTTAAATCTAGTATTTATTCTTTGCTTTATAAGACACATATTTTCAGAAAATGTAGATATTTGAAAGATTTTAACCATCAAATGTTATATGAATCAGTAAGAAAAGCAGTATTTCAGTTCCAAGAAATTAATTTGACCTTCAAGTCAAATAATTAGGAAAAAGACATTCACTCATAAAAATTTTAACTGTACATTTTTTTGGTGCCAATTCTGAGGCTTGAACTTAGGGGCTATCTCTGACCTTTGATGCTCAAGGTTACTGTTCTCCCACTTATGACACAGCTCTACTTCCAGCTTTCTGGTGGAGTAAGTGGAGACGGACTTTCTTGCGTAGGCTGTCTTCTGATCTGAGCCTCCTGAGTAGGTACAAATACAGGCATGAGCCATTAGTACCTGGCTTAACTGTGCACTTCTTAAATCATCTAATCCCATACACACTATCATCAAACTGCTTCAACTATGTATAGATATGTTATATACTCCATGCTTATTTTCATAAATATGGATACACATACATATTCAGTAAAATCACTTTTTCTCTGACACAGGAAATACATTTTAATTATATTTAATAGATGGCATGAAGGAATCATTATCAGAATCACAAAATGACCATCTTTTTCCAAAATTGTGTTTTGGAAAATCAAGGCAGAGATTTATTACAGCCCTTATTAGAGCTATGTCCCAAGTAAAGGATGATGTGTTGTGATTAAATGCAAACGCCCTGATCCTCTTTCCACTTCCACCACAGATGCTATTGGGCATGACTTGGAGAACAAGGTCAATCCAATGCCTCTTTGCCATTAAAACACTCATTAAACACAAAATAATCAATGTTGAGGCAGAACCACAGAGTCATTCATTTTTATGTGTCTAACTTGAAGTTTGAAAAGCAAAATTCTAGGTTTCCATTGTAAGCTTTGATTGCCAGCATAATTTTTCCACTCTTGTAAGATATTCTTTATAATAGAGTGGGAAGACGGAGAAGTCTTGCGCACAAACAACACTGAAAGCCTTTAAAAAAAGGGGGGGGGAAGCTTACCTAGGTGTGCCAATGGCTCGTGCCTGTAATGCTACTCAGGAGACTGAGATCTAAGATCTCAATTCAAAGCCTTCAAGAACAGGAAAGTCTGACTCTAATGTCCAATAAACTTCAAAAAAAAATAGAGTGGAGCTATGGCTCAAATGATAGAGTGCTGGCCTTCAGCAAAAATAGCTCAAGAACAGTGCACAGGCCCTGAGTTCAAGCCCCAGGACTGGCACACACACACCCAAAAAATATTGACTTTTAGCCAGGAGATGGCTGCTTATGTTTGTAATCAGACCTACTCAGGAGGCTGAGATGAGGATCGTGGCTGGAGGCCAGCCCAGACAGAAAAGACTAGGAGATTCTTATCTCTAATGAGCCACAAAAGAGCTAGGAGTGGAGCTTTGCTTCAAGTGATAGAACACCAGCCTGAAGTGAAAAAGTTAAACAAAGGTGTGAGGCCTTGAGTTCAAGTCCCAATATTGGCGTGAGTGCGCGCACACACACACACACACACACACACACACACACACACACACAAAGTGTTACATACAAAATTCGACACCATCGAATCCTCCCCTGGAGGTCATAGTTCTGTCTCACAAATCAGGGATTTCTGGGCCTGGGCCTGAGAGCCCAGAAGTGGGTTTCGATCTGTGTGGACATGTCTAAATGGACAGGAAGAGCCGGGCAGGCCTCATGTGGAAGACATAGGGAGACTGAAGCACGCCCCTCTTCCTTGTTTCTAGATGTGTTTCCACCTATGGTCTAGATATATTCTTGTATTGGAGTCTGCAAGATGTTCTTTTATTTTTATAATCAATTTCTATTTTGCTTGTCACTGAGTTTCTATTTTGACAAATAAGAATTCTAACTGAAGCAAATCAGAATAAAGTCTCTTTAGAAGAAAGTGTAATAATATTTTATGGTCTTTGTCACAATATGTGCCAACAAAAAATGTCAGGAAGATGACTTCCTTGGCCGGAAATGCTGTGCTCAGATTCAAAATTGGAGCTGCAAGCATGACTCAAAATAGTGAGTCACAGTTTTCATGACTTCCAACTTTCAGCTTCTATAAAAATGGCTCCAAATTTTAGGCAATAAATACGTGCTTAAGAAGCAAATGAAGAACATAATAACAACCCTGTGTCTCTAAATGTAAATTTACAGAATTTAGCCAGGCACTAGGCTCATGCCTAGCTACTCAGGAGGCTGAGAATTGAGGGCTGTGGTTTGAAGCCAACTTGAACAAAAATGTCCTTGAGACTTTTATCTCTACTTAGAACCAGAAAAAATATAAACATGTCTAATTAGCTCAGGCTTGTAAACCTAGTTAGTCAGAAGGCTGAGATCTGAGGATTGCAGCTCAAAGCCAACTGGACCAACAATGACACAAATTGACCAGCAAAAGCCAGAAATGGAGCTGTGGTTCAAGTGGTAGAGCACTAGCTTTGAGCACAAAAGCTCAGCGACAGCACCTAGGCCCTGAGTTCAAACATCAGGACTGGCATACATAAAAGCGTAATCATTTCGCACATAAGACAACTCAGAAACTAAAATGTGTTGCTAGTGTCCTTGACTTCTACATTGGGATGGGGAACTTTTTTCTACCTTCCCTAGTGCTCAGGACTCATATTTCTAGTTTTGTCTCCACAGAAACAAATCCTTTTAACTCATATCATTTGAATACGAACAGCTGGGCATGGTTGTACCCACCTGTCATCCCAGCTGTGCAAGAAGGCTGACATCAAGAGAAGCCAGGTTCTGCGCCAGACCAAATCAAAAGAAGGTTTGGGACACCACATCTGAATTGACAAACCTGGGTGCTGGTGATACACAGCTGTCATCCCAGTAATGGTAGGAAGCATAAATAGTAAGATCACAGTCCAGGCTCCCCAGAGAACACGCAAGACCCTACCTCAAAAGTAATCAGAGCTGTTGGGAGCTAGTGGCTCACACCTGTAAACCTAGCTACTTGATCTGAGGATCAATACTTGAAGCCAAACCTAGACAGGAAAGTCTGTGAGCTCTTATCCCTAATTAATCACCAAAAAGCTGGAGGTGGATAGAATTCTACCCTTGAGCAAAAATGCAAAGGACAGTGCCCAGCCCTAAATTCAAGCCCAGTATTGGCACAAAAAAAATAAACAACAACAAAAAACAAAAAAGTAACCAGAACTAAAGCACTGGAGGGTGGCTCAAGCAGCAGACAAAGGTTGAGGCTGATTTCAAATTTCAGTACAACAAACAAAATTAGGAAAGTGTTTGCCAAAAGTATTGAGACAAGATTAAATTCTCATAAATACAAGGGCTAGTAGAATAGTTTTCATCCTAGCATCTTAAATAGTAAACATAAGCTGTATATTCTATTTCTTCAAAGCAGTCAAAACAGCTTTGAAGTCTATTCTTGAAGCTAATTACTCTTCAGAATTCTCCTGCTCAGTTAAGTTCTAGTTAGCATTTAGCTAGCTAGCTAGCTAGATCACTCTATATCTATCCATCTATGTCTATCTATATATCTATATCTAGATAGATATATAGATATAGCTCCTCCTGTACTTTGTCTGTTCGTTGTTCCCAGATTCTTTTCCACCCAACAAACCTGTATTGTCTGCAATTGACCTTTTTTGTTTGGTTTTGCTATCTCATCCCCTAAAACATCTGAGAAAGCTAGATACTTGCTTTCTCAGGCTCTGATGCATGTGGATTTATTTGTCTTAGCTGTGTCAAACTATGTCATGCTAAACTGGAAATCAGAGATTTTATAAAAAGCCCCAAGAAAAGCCAGTACCACATAGATTCACTTCTGGAAGAGCCGTGAAATTGTTGAAATGACTGAGACTTCATGGACAGAGGAGATATCCAGCATGGCCCTCACGACAGTGATGTGGGGCAAAGGGGAGTGGGGAGGGCTTGGGCCTTCAAAGGACCTTTAGTTTCACAATGGCACTCTTTCCTGTTTATTTCCACTCATCTTTATCACTTTTGTTGTTGGCATATAAACTCCTTAACATTTCAAATACCTACTTTTACCACCAACACACTTGTTTTCCTAAAGGATTTCCTTAGTCCAGGAAGGAAAGAAGGGAGGGAGGGAGGGAAGGAGAAAGGAACAGAGGGAGGGAGGGAGGGGAAGAGTATATATAAACTCTTTGTATTATGTATTTCAGAAGAATGCTTCCCTTATCTAATAAAAATTATCAAGATTGCCAATAGTTAAGTACTTATGACCATATAAGATGATGCTAAGTGAAATGAACTCCAAGACATGGAAACAAGAGGTTTTACTTTGTTGCTGTTGTTTCTAATGTACTATGTGAGTTCTATTTTTCTTCTATGTTTTTTCTTTTTTTGTGTGTGGGGGGTCTGGTCATGAGACCTGAACTCTGGGCCTGGGCGCTGTCCCTCAGCTCTTCAGCTCAAGGCTAGCACTCTACCACTTGAGCCACAGCACCACTTCCGGCTTTTTTCTTTTTGCTTATGTGGTGCTGAAGAATGGAACCCAGGGCCTCATGCATGCAAGGCAAGCGCTCTACCACTGAGCCACCTTCCCAACCCCTTCTATGTTTTTTCCCCTATGGTTTGTCCTCTATTGTCATTGTATTTGATTTTGGTACCCTGGGTATTGTATATACATTTATCTGAATTAGGGAAGGGAAGGGGAACAACAAAATGGTGAGAAAAAGGACAAAGGGCAAACCAAGACAACAGCAATACTCAGAAGACAGTATGTTGGAAATGAACTGTGCAACTTGGGGACGAGAATTAGGGGGAGGATAAGTGGGAGAAAATGAGGGGGGTAACAAGTTCGACAAGAAATGTATTCACTACCTTACTTATGTAACTGTAACCTCTCTGTGCATCATCTTGACAATATTTTTTTTAAAAAGATTGCCAGTAACATTTTTTTTTTGTAAAAACATCTCTTAGGTCTCTGAAACATCAAAGAAATGAATATGGTATTACAAATGTTGTGAAAAAAGCTGGTACTGTGAAAGAAACCCAGGATTATGGATAATTATACTAACAAATTCCAATAATGTTCTAGAACATCTATATGTAATTTAATTGATAATCTAAAGAGTGAAATGTCTATTCTTAACTCATTTTGACTGTAAACTCAATCTCTCTTTCTTTAAAAAAATATATTTTGAAGGAAGTTCTTCTAAAAAGCTGAAATGGAAAACAGAGGTGTAGCCCACATGGTAGAGTGCCAATGATGAGTGAAAAAGCTGAGTACAAGGACTTGTGGTCGAGCCCCAAGACCAATATAAATAAATGAACAAACAAACAAAACAATAAATAAATGGCTGAAATTCTTAGAAATCAAACATATTAGATTAAAAACTCACTTTATACTCAGGCATAGTGTGAACCTTATTAATCTGTGAGGTATAATTCAAACTGACAAAAGGTCATATTAATATTATCTGCTTACTAATTTTATTTATCTCAAAATAATTCCACAAAATTTCTGGTATGTGTATTTTCACACTGGGAAGAGAACTTTACAACAGGGTAAGCTAATTCATATCATGTTAGAAATGTAAATCGTGGTTTCTTATTTATTTTTGGTGAGGACAGGCACAAAATCAAAACCTCTTATTTTTTACCCTGCTAACATCAATATTATTTTTTGTGGAAAATTTACTAATTACTTTAAATATTTAAATAAAGGAAGATTTATTCAGAGGGAAAGATTTGCTAAACTTAATTTCAAGAAGCTAATGTCATAAAACTGTTCATAATTCTAACACTTTAGCACAGTATTCCATGCATAATCAGCAATGATTCTCTTTTAAAGTAAAATGCTTCCCCCCAATTCTTTGTTTTAAACCACATGTCTCCAATAAAATAGAGACATAATTAGAAACAGCAGTAATTCGGTAGATTTAGAAGCACATATAACCAGGAACAGAGCAATTAACATATAATAAAGAATGTGCAGCCCATGTGGACTGAACAATGATCAAAGCATAGTAGAGATATTGATGGATTTTCTATGAGATGAAAAACAATGGCCTCCCTGTAGACAATTTCTATCACTTTTGCTTAATTTGTTACTGCAAAATCCTCTGGCTTCATCTTATCCCTCTCCTGTTGTCACCATTAAACGTTGAAGGCACAAGACTGAGACTGAGTTTAAAAAAATCATTACAGCCAAGCATCGGTGGCTAGGTGTGTCATCATAGCTACTCAGAAAGATGAGAACTTAAGATAGTGGTTTGAAGCCAGCCTAGGCAGGTGAGTCCATGAGACTTATCTCCAATTAACCACCCAAGAGCTTGATATGGAGGAGTGGTTCAAGCAGTAGAGCACTAGCCTTAAGTGAAAAAACTAAGAGACAGTGCCTAGGACCTGAGTTCAAGCCTCAGCACAGGCACACACACTAAAAATTGTCATCACAAAAATGTTTCAGAACTTTTCTTTCCCAGTAAATATTTGCATTAAATCTCCTTCCAGACACACAGATAATTGTTCCTACAGCTCCAAGTTTGCATTCTAAATCATGGGGAAAGAAATAAAGACAATCCAAAATATATTAAGGGTCATGGGAAACATTGTTTAAGGATTCTAGAATATTTAAACATTTCAGAGAAGTAAATGGTACTTTATAATATTTTTCACTAAGGCAAGTTTAAAATATGATTATTTTCATTATGGACAAATCTAGAAGATTTTAGTTTATTTGTAACCACTCATTTTATTTGTTTCTGTATGTGAACTGCTGATATGACCTAGGTCTGATTCATTTTCTCCTCTAATTAAAGGATTAAAGGGCAGGAAACTGCTCCAAACAGACACAGCAGGTTTATTTGAAGTGCACAGCGCAGAGGATTCCTTGCATATGGAGGGGTCCTGGAGCCAGGGCTCCTGGGGGGCAATATATGGGAGGGTCCCTGACCCCGCCCCTTTAGGATGTACTCCTGGTCTGATTGGTTGCAGGGTGGACGTGTGCTGTGGGGAGCCTTGTCATTGGATCTCCTGTCTATCCTGAGTCATTCCTCTCCCTGAGTCACGCCTCTTCCACTGGAACTGACCTCCACTGACAGCTCAGCTAATCAGAAAGCTGCAACCAGGCCTTCTGGAAACACCTATGAAGGTTCCTCATACCCACTAAGAGATGACGCCACCTCTCATTCAACACCAGAAGCCTGGTGCCTCTGCTTTGATCAGCTGTAGTGTTAATAACATACATAAAAACTATAATTACAGTATATGTATATTTAAACTATAATTTATGTATAATATATTGCTTATAGATATATAATATATACAATATAATATATAATTATATAGATATATAATATATACAATATATAATTATACATAAGTATGTATGTATTATATATTATATTACTATATCATATTATTTATATTATATAATTATAGTGTTATATACAATATATTTACATATAAATTATGCACATATTATATATTAGTGATAATATAAATTATAATTAAAGAATAATTATATTTAAATTGTATATTTGTGTATTTTAAGAATTTATAATACATGTAGTTATATAATATTTATAATTTTGTATTAAATATAATTGTTCATAATTATACTATTATATTTATATCATACATAAGGTATATATTATATATGAATACGTTTATACATGTAAATATATGAATTTTATAAATCTAAATATATAAAATTAGAATGACTAAGTAAGCTTAATTTACATAGTCATTATAATTCTTTGACACACAACAACTGCTAAAGCAATTAATTTTCTGGAGCATCATAACAGCCTTTAGTTTTAGACATTGATAACCTGATAATTTAGCACATGAGCAAGCTTAAACCAGGAAATAACTTTACATTGTGAAACTAAGCTTTCCTCAATCAACCAAAACAAACAAGAAGAATTCAACACATAAAAATTATAGGGATAAATCCAGAGTAAAGAGTACACACTAAAGACAAATCATGTTTATAATGATTTTTAAACTCTTTACAAACAAAATATTCTTGTAGATATAGCATTATATATCTACATTATAAAATATTAAATATTGTATTGCTTATAATTTATAACATAAAAATATATATAACTATTATATTTATATAAATATATAATAATTAGTATAATTATCTAAAAACACTATTTAAATATAAATGCCATATCATATAAATATATATTTCAAAACTGGAAGGAGGTGAAACAATAACATATATATTTAAAGACTTGAGATTTAAGTTGTATAAAGAAAATTATTCTCAGAACACTGTCTAATCTTAAAATTCATGACGTGTGTGTGTGTGTGTGTGTGTGTGTGTGTGTGTGTTTGTGTGTGCTGATACTGGGCTCTTCCTCAACTTTTTTGGTCAGGTCTGGCATTCTATCCCTTGATATACAGCTCCACTTCTGCCTCTTAGCTGATTAATTGAAAATAACTGTCTTGAGGACTTTTTTGTTAGGATGACTTTGAACCGAGATCCTCGCGTCTCAACCTCTTCAGTGGTTAGGATTACAGGCATAAACCACAAATGCATGGCTCCAGACCAAATGCTTCTTAAAACAAGTAAGAGAAATGTGACTATTGCTTGACAGTATTCCAGACAGGATACTAAATGGTAATGTAAAATTCCCAAATGTGAACTCTGTAGGTTTTGTTGTTGTTGTTGTTGTTATTATTGTTTTTTTTTCTGCCTTGCTGGCATAAATGGTCTATTTCCTGTAAATTAGCTTTTAATTTTCTTTGAATTTTTCTAGGTTTTGACATGACAAGGAAAATACACATATGTTATCCTTAGTTTGCCCTTAAAGAACACTTCATATAGAACCATTAGCAATTTCCTAATAATTTTAGAAGCTATCCCTCATTTAAACAAGACCATCTGAATTTTATAAAAAAATAAATATAAATGTACTTATTACTTTACTTAAGCAATTGTACCACCTCTGTACATAACCTTGACAATAAAAAAAAAGAAAAAAAAAGTAAGTATAAACTGAAATTCTGCTACTGTTGGAACTTTTGCAACATGTCTTCTACAAAGGGCTAATGCAACATTTAAAAGGGATGGTAAGGGGAAACAAAGGAGGAGGCAACAATGCTTGATAAGAAATGTACTCATTACCTTGCCCATGTAATTGTAACCCCTGTACAGCATTTTCACAAATAAATAAATAAATTAATTAAATTAAATGTCATTTTTTAACCAGATACCTTTTAAGTGATAACTAGAGATCATGATTTAAATTTTGCATAGATTCTCTATGCAAATTATAACTTTGGACACTGAAATATCCATAACATTCTGAATTTGTCATAAACAGCTGCAATAGGAAAACAATTTTTCCCACCCCTGAAAATATTGAGATCACAATGAGGTCTTACAGCTTGCTGCGGTTTTATAGTTACAGATGTTAAATTCAGTCCTAACTCAGCCCCTCCTCAACTGGAAAATAAGTATTTCAATTCCCCAGTCTTGAAAAATACCACAATGCTTAATTACCCCTCCCTTTATGACAATGCTGCTTTATAAATGTTCTGTTAAGCAAGAGGGATGCTTAGTCCTGTATCTGTCCACTCATTTAATGCTGGAAACACTAGCAATTGACTGTATGGTTTTAGGGTGACTTTTTTATGTTGTGTTTGTGGGTTTTTTGTTGTTGTTGTTCGTTGTTCTCCTGACCTTGAGTGTAAACCATCCAAGTACTTTTCCTGGGTTTGTAATACAGAGTCATTTTCACTGGCGTGTACAGGATCTGGACAGTGTTGGTTCAGGCTGTAAATCACAGGCAGCAAGTGATTGAACTTCCTTTGTTTTGTTTTTTCGAGAGGAATATCTAAAGTCCATTGCATTGCATACCTTAGCAACAATATGAATACGAAGCCAAGAAATTCTTTCACGACAAATAAAATAGGAATAAATTTAACAACAACAAAATAAGTGCAGTAGTAGCCAGGCACCAGTGGCTCATGCCTATCATCCCAGCTACTCAAATGACTGAGATCTAAGGGTTTGAAGCCACCCTGAGCAATATAAACTTATGAGCAAACTATCGAAAAAAACAGAAGTGGAGATGTGGCAAGTGGTAAAGCACTGGCCTCAAGGATAAAGAAACTTAGGGACAGAGCTCAGGCCCTGAGTTTAAGGCCTATGCCCAACAACAACAATAATAATAAAATTAAAATTTAAAAATGCACCACTGGTACATGAAAGGTTGTAGAATTCTGGGAAGATGGTGGAGGAGAAGCTGGAGGCTAAACAAGCTCTCGCATAGAAAGCAGTTTTTTTAGTGCTCCAGTGACAGTCCTAAGCCAGAGAATCACACCAAGTGTGCCATCACAGTACAGAGAGTTTGGCCAGAGAGAGAAAATCCAGGCAAGGAGACAGATCTGAGCACTTGCCAGCAGGGCTGTAAAGGCCATAGCCACCATACCTGCAACACAGAGAGTCCCGGACAAAGGCACCAGACGCATGGGGGGCGGGGGGTGGGGAGGAGTGGATTCTACTCAACACCAGCAAGAGCTGACAAGGAGCAAACATCTTCATCCTCTTAACTCAGGAACAAGACAAGGATGTCCACTCTCTCCAGTACTCTTCAATCTAGTATTAGAATACCTAGATACAGCAATAAGACAAGATGCAAACATAAAGGGGATCCAAATAGGGAAACAAGAAGTAAAACTCTCCCTCTTTGCAGATGACATGATCTTGTATTTAAAGAATCCCATAGACTCCACTCCCAAATTACTCAAGCTGATTCAAAACTTTGGCAAAGTAGCAGAGTATAAAATTAACCCTCAAAAATCAATGGCTTTTCTGTATGCCAACAATGAGAAAAGTGTGGCTGAAATTAGGAAAGCAACTCCATTCGTAATAGCCCCACAAAAAATAAAATACCTAGGAATTAACTTAACCAAAGAAGTGAAGGACCTCTATGATGAAAACTTTAAAAACCTGAAAAAGGAAATCAAAACAGAACTTAGAAAGTGGCAAAAACTCCCATGCTCCTGGATTGGAAAGATCAACATGGTGAAAATGGCAATACTTCCCAAGACTATCTACAAATTCAATGCAATACCTATCAATATTCCAACTTCATTCTTCAAGGAAATAGAAGATGCAATCCAAAAATTCATATGGAACTATAAAAGACCCCGAGTAGCAAAAATCATCCTCAGCAGAAAGAACAGTGCTGGAGTAATATCAATACCAAATTTCAAACTCTACTACAAAGCCATAGTAATCAAAACAGCTTGGTACTGGCACAAGAACAGACCTCAGGACCAATACAATAGAATTGAAAACCTAGAAATAACCTACAGACCTAAAAAAATAGGGAGCTAAAAAAATAGAATGGAAGAAAGACCGCCTCTTCAGTAAATGATGCTGGCAAAATTGGTAAATCACTTGTAGAAAAAACTAAAGCTAGATCCTTATATATCACCCTGCACCAGAATCAACTCCAAATGGATCAAAAACCTCGGAGTCAAAGCAGACACTCTGAAAACATTACAAGATGGAATAGACGAAACCCTAGGTCTCCTTGGCATAGGCTGAAATGTTCTTAATAGAGACTCAGAAACACAACAAATCAAAGAAAGGTTGGACAAATGGGATGGCATGAAGTTGCAGAGTTTCTGCATGGCAAAGGACATAGCTAGCAAGATCAATAGAAAGGCCATGGACTGGGAGAAGATCTTCTCTAGCCATACAACAGACAAGGGTCTCATATCTAAAATACACCTGGAACTCAAAAAATTAAAACCCCCAACAACAAATCCTCAAAGAAACAACTGCCCAATAAATAAGTGGGCTAAAGACTTAAAGAGAAACTTCTCTGAAGAGGAAAGAAGGATGGCCAATAAACGCATGAAGAAATGCTCAACTTCTCTAGCTATAAAAGAAAGGCAAATCAAAACAACATCGAGATACCACCTCACCCCAGTTAGAATGGCTATAATCAAGAACTCTAATAACAACAGATGCTGGAGGGGATGTGGACAGAAGGGAACCTTACTGCATTGTTGGTGGGAGTGTAAACTTGTTCAACCACTTTGGAAAGTAGTATGGAGGCTCCTCAAAAGACTCCACATAGAGCTCCCCTATGACCCAGCAATCCCACTTTTGGGCATTTACCCAAATGTTTACAAACAAGACCACACTAAAGCTACCAGAACAACTATGTTTATTACAGCATTATTTACCATAGCTAAGATATGGAACCAACCAGATGCCCCTCAGTAGATGAATGGATCAAGAAAATGTGGTATATATACACAATGGAATTCTATGCCTCCATCAGAAAGAATGACATTGCCCCATTTGTTAGGAACTGGAAAGTCTTGGAAAAAATTATATATAAGACTTGGAAAAAACTAAGTGAAGTAAGTCAGGCCCAAAGAAACATAGGTGCCATGGTTTCCCTTATTTGCAACAACTAGTATATGTCTGAGTCAAGCAGAAAAGGTCAGATAAGTTGATGTTAGGGAAATGAACCCTAAGATATGTATTCAAATGTTTTTTTTTCTTTCATGAGATTGTTTCTAACATATTTATAAGATGATTTCTTTATTTCTTTGTATGTCCCTCCCCCACGATATAACCCCTGCTTTCACTGTATATGATGTTGGAGGGGAAGGGAAAAAACAAATCGTTAAAACAGGGATACAGGTGGACCCATTGCAACAATGAGATGTACAAGACTTTATGTCGAAAAACGAACTTTACAACTTTGGTGTGGGGGGAGGGGGAAAGAAGATTCGGTAGGGGGGCGGGAGGACGATGGGAAGAGATGGGAAGGGGAAACAAAGGAGGAGGCTACAATACTTGATAAGAAATGTACTCATTATCTTGCCCATGTAATTGTAACCCCTCTGTACAGTATTTTCACAATAAAAAAGGTTGTAAAAGTTTTTTGAAAATAATGAAAGGTTTAAATAAACAGACATTTCATGTATATAAATTGAATAGCTTTATTATAATAATAGGATTCCTTAAATTTATCTCAAGATTCAACACAGTCAATGGAATTTCAGCTTGCTACTTTTCAGAGACTGGCAAGTTGATTCTGAAATTCTTATGGAAATGAAAAAGATCCAGAACAGCCAAAATAATCCTGGGAGAAAAAAAAGATGAAGTTGGAAAGCTCATACGTGTTGACTACCAGACCCATTGTTAACACTACAGTGATCAAAACAGCATAATCCTGGCGTATGGATCAACATAGTGATCTCTGAAATAAAGTTGGCAGCACAAAAACAAACCCAAACATCTAAAGTCGATTGCATTTTGTCTTTAATTGGTATTGTTGTGCTTTCTTGCTTCTTTCCAAAAGAAATTAAAATGGTTTTCAAAACTGTGTATAATGATGTGAGCTGAATAAATAACAAATGAGCCACAAGAAAATTGTTTCCTTCCTTCTGTCATATTTAATACTGGCATAGCTCAGATTGTATTGTAATTACCACACTTACCAAAGGCACCCCAAAGACCCTGTTACTTTCCTTCAGCTTCTCTTCCAAACCTTTCTTCTGATGTCTGCGGCCCTGTTCTATTCAAGAAAATGACCCAGGGACTCTGAGGTAGGAAAAATGAGAACTCTTTTTTTTTCTTTTTGGTCGGTGGTGGGGCTTGAACTCTGGGCCTGGGCACTGTCCCTCAGCTCTTCAGCTCAAGGCAAGCGCTCTACTACTTGAGCTACAGCGCCACTTTCAGCTTTCTAATGGTTTATTGGAGGTAAGAGTCTCACAGAGTTTCCTGCCTGAGCTGCCTTTGAACTGTGATCCTCAGATCTCAGCCTCCTGAGTAGCTAGGATTACAGGCATGAGCCACTGGCACCTGGCCCATAGACCTTTTTTATGGGTTCTGTCACCAACATGTCAATCTGCCTTTATGTAGGAATTTGTAAGCCTCCTCTCCCTCCTCCTCCTTGTTATTATTATTATTTAAGCAGTTGTACAAAGAGGTTTTTATTCCACATACCAGTTTTTGAGTACGATGCATCCTGATCAATGTCAACCCTCATCCTTCTCCCCCTCTCTTCCCACCCCGCCCATCCTTTGAAGACACTAGGAAATGTCACTTGCCTGTTCTGTGGACTACTTGTGCTTCTTTGGCTCACTAGAGTGTGTACTGCATGACCTGACCCGTCAGCATGCTTAGACAAACCACGGCACAACACTCAGGTCAGCCTCCAGGAATTGCACTGGGCTTCACCACACAGCAGTGATGGTAATAATTTCTCTTGGGGACCTCATTGTGACTTCCTTGTTCTTTACTACTAATCCCTTGCTTGACAAGAAGAAAATCCTGACATCCTTACCTGAAGGCTTTGGGGGAAACATCAGCTGCCATGTCTTGGCACAAAACTTGGAAAGAAGAGTATACTGTCCTGTGTTAAGCGAAATGCTCCCACACTGTCTACCTATATGTTGGATACAACAGATCATGTGTGCATGCATGCAGGTGTGTGAGTACATGAGTGCATGCATGTGTACACGTATGTGTGTGTAGTTACTGTTTCCAAGCCCTAGCAATCTGAGTTTGAGTCTCACATCCACAGATACTCTTTCTACTCCAGGAGTCTAAAAAAGCAGAGACTTTTCTTCTTGTATATTTATAATATTAACCCGGTGGTGAGTATGAATTAACAAGTATATCATTAGGTTACCTGCCATCAGGTTATATTTAGTAGCTATTCAGTGTATTGAACCTAATTCTTATGGAAATCATAACACTGAGGTATTTACAAATATGAGAATGCTTAGAAATCATCTTTTTCACTGATTTTTTTCCATTTGTATAAGAGAAAGTCTCAAAGTATTCAGAATACAAGATTTTATTTGCTGCATAAAAGAACTATAATATGTAGGATGTCCAAGAATTAATATTCTTACCAAAAAGAGAAATCACAAGGTAAAGTTGTAGGAACCCAAATCTACTATTTTAATTATCTGATTGAAAATATACTTTTTTTTTTGTCAGTCATGGGGCTTGAACTCTGGGCCTGGGTGCTGTCCCTCAGCTCTTCAGCTCTACCACTTCAGCCACAGCGCCACTTCCGGTTTCCTGGTGATTTACTAGAGATAAAAGTCATACTGACTTTCCTGCCCTGGCTGGCTTTGAACATCAATCCTCAGATCTCAGCCTCCTGAGTAGCTCGGATTACAGTCATGAGCCATAGGCACCCGGCAAAAATATACTTTTTAAATCCCACTATAACATATGTTTTTATCAAGTTCCTGTTTACTCTCAAAGCAAGGCACAAAGGAAACATTTAATCAAGAGAATGGTCGTGTCAGGGTCACACACACGCACTAGTTACTGATTAGAACTGTGACATTAAATTTTATGATTTAATAAATACTGAATAATGACTAAATCATCAGCACATAAAACTGACCTTGCATGCAGGTCTTGGGTGGTCAAAGACAGCATGTCCCTCAATCAGACTGAGTTCAGTGATATAAATGTCACATTGCAGATGATATAAGCCATGGATCATGGCAGTGCAATTTCTTCAAGATGATGAAATAGAAATTTGCATCCATAAACCTAGAAAGGACAAGAACATCTTAAAAAGCCATGGAGTAGTAGATAGTTTTTGAAATATATATGAGATACATGCTTGTAATCTTATATTCCTCCATAGGCAAATAGGAAGGGTCATGATTGGAGACCAGCCTGGGGAAGAGGGAGGTGTTATTGAGACCCTATCTCAAAAACAGGCCAAGGAACTAAATGTGGTGGTGCATACCTGTGATTCCAGCTTATAAGGGAGATAGAAATTGCAGAATCCCACACCAAGATCAGTTCTGGGCAAAAATCAAGAGACCCCCCCCCAATACATAACTAAAAAATAACTGAAGAAAGAAAAGCTGAGGGGCATGGCTCAAGCAGTAGAGTGCTTGCCCTGTCAAGAATGGGCCCTGAGTTCACTTCTTTGAACCGACTAAAAGTACAACAACAAATGCATACAATAAGTATCAATCCTACTCCTGTGTCATACTAAAGGATGAAGGTTTTCTGTTTCAATGATTCATTTAAGTATATACCTTTATTCCATTTTTATAATAAACTAAATTAAATTACTGTACGGGGTTAAAGATGGGGAATGAAAACTGCCAACAGAGCCCAGAGCCAAGACATAGAGAACATTCTGGGTCATTCTGGAAAACGAGTAATTGAATTTGATTTGTGTAAAGGATGAGTAGAAGAGCACAGAGTAAAGATGTGGAAATTTGGTAAAGGCATGGAGAGAGCTTAAGTGCCAGACTAACAAATGTTTATGTTTTGTTTATGGGCAGCAGGCAGACATTTGCTGAGTATGTGTCTGACCTAAATATGAACAGGACTAGAAAACCCCTTTCTAAACCACTCAGCACCATAACTGAAGTATAATATAATAAATGATTTCTTATACTAAATGAGGATTGCTAGCAGGAATATTGCACTCATTATGTAGCAAGTACTTTTCTAAACATACATCTTAGTGATTCATTTAACCCTTGTAAGCAATGTATAAGCAATTATTATTATGATCCCCAGCTATAGTTAATGACATATAGGCACATAAGCACAAAGATTTGTCCCTCATTCCACACTGGCATTTGTCAAGGCAACCAGTTTTGCACAGAACACTGTGTACTGCCCATCAGTGATACTGGGCACACAAATAATGAAGAGCAAAATATTCCCTTTCCGATATTTGTTTAGTAAGTTTTTCTGTTTTGTTTGTGCATGCAAGTACTTGTTGTTTTATATATTTATTTTTCTTCTTGTTCTGAAAGAATGCATCTAGTCTCATCCAGAATGAAGTAGCAACAGGGTACCAAAGGCTCATGTCTATTATGCTAACTACTCTGGAGAATGAGAGCTGCAGGTCAAGGTTCAAAACCAGCCTGGGCCAGAAACTCCATGAGACTCTTATCTCCAGTTAGCCACCAAAAAGCCAGAAATGGAGGTGTTCAAATGGTAGAATAACAACCTTGAAAAAATGTCAAGGGAGAGCTCTTAGCTCTGAGTTCAGGCACCAGTACCAGCACAAAAGCAAAAATAAAAAAGTCTCTGCAATTGAAAAGTGGGACATAGTAAACCTCTCATTTAAGTTGGGCATTCCCTAAGCCATAATACAGAAACAGATTTCCCATGACTTGGGAACTATGCAAGAAACAAAAACTAAGTCTGTCTTCCATCACTATTATTTCTAGAGTAGAAAATAAGACAAGTAATGTTTCCTCATTATTTCTCTTTATGGAACCTTGATTTTCCTTTATGTACTGCACTGTTTAGCAGTATTAATTGGCTTATTCCCTTAGTAACCTAAAAGCAGCTACAAGAACATTATACAAAATTTTCTTGTAGCAATGCAAGCAAGTCATTTGTGAAAGTAGAAATTCTTGTATAAGCTATGTCACATAGCCTGAAATAAAATTAGGAGAAAAATTATTGCTTACAAACTACAGTAAAAATTCTATGTTAGCATAGAATAGAATGAAAAAATAATTGTACATATTTATGTTATTGTAAAGAAAATAATGCAATACATATATCAGAGAAGGGATCTACCTATATGTATATATCTGTAGATATATATCTAATATACCTAGATATATTTATATTTCTAGATGTAAATATAGATAACATATATCCTGATATAACCTGGTATCTACATATATAATACTCTGATATATAAAATATATATCCCATATATATGTATATGTATATAATATGTGTGCACATATATGTATATTTATATATGTATATATGTCTCATAGAGATGAATATCTCAAATATATATCATCTATATTCTGTATCATTATATATATTCCTTCTAGAGTCAATTTTATCCTGTTAATACTACAGCTTCCTTTTTTGTTGAGTGAAAATAACTCTCAACTGAACTCATTACTCCTGACAGCATCTTATTTGAGGAAACATTACATCATGATTGAGTACAAAGTTTCCCCTCACAAAGCAGTTCCAAAGCGAGAAGGAAATTGCATCTTGCATTTTATATTCCCATTTCTAATCACTAATTTCTGCTATCAAGATTGAAGGTGATGAACTGTGGAACTGAGAAATTTCATTTTCCAGGAACCTGCTCATATAAAAAGCATGCAAAAGAAATCTATTAACTTGTCCTCAGAAGTAACAGAAGGAACCTCTTTTCTGCATAGCGGCAATTGCATTGCTTCAAAAGACACAAAAGCAAGGTGTTGCTCCTTATATCATTATCCAAGGGCATGGGTTTCTTTCTGCCCTTAGAATATTCCCACATGGTCACACATTCTGCAGGAAATTACTCACACCAGAGACTACCAAAGTTTGGATTAATTTATCTTGAGTGAGTGAACTATGAGTAATAAGGACATGTAGTGTATGTGTGTGTGTGTGTGTGTGTGTGTGTGTGTGTGTGTGTGTGTGTGTGTGCATGTGCGTGTGCCACTCTTGGGGCTTGAAATCAGGGCCTGAATGTTGTCCCTGAGATTTTTTTGCTCACAGCTGGCACTCTACCTTGAGCCACAGATCCACTTCTGGCTTTTTTTATGGTTAATTAGAGATAAGAGTCTCACAGACTTTCTTGCCCAGGCTGGCCTTGAACCTTGATCCTCAGATCTCAGCCCCCTAAGTAACTAAGTATACAGATATGAGCCATAAATACCTGGGACAACACATCCTTTAACAATAACTATCCCCTGGGATGGGAAAAACAAAATAAAACCATTAAAATGATGCAGTTTTGATTCTCTCACACTCTGATCCTGGACTTTGATTTTGGCACTACAGTCTTCCAACCACAGACAAGAGTGTTTTGCTCTTACTTGGAGACCTTCTGCCCTTTGTATTTCACTCTGACTAGTGATTGGCTACTCTGAGCTTCTACATTCATTTTTTTTTTACTGCATGCTTGGCACCTAGTGAGAACCAACCAACTTTATAATTCTTGAAATCCTTGAAAACCTGAAAAATGACTTTTGAAGTTCATAAAAAATAAACTGAATTCATTTAAAAAAATTACATACCCACCCCATCACCTTTACCTATGTCTTATTCAAAACTGGTACAGGCCAGATTCAGAAACTCTGATTTGATGGTCACATGCTCTTTCAAAAGAAAATCCCAGCTGTGCCCTGGTGGCTCACGCCTATAATCCTAACTACTCAGAGGATGGTGGTTCAAAGGCAGGAAAGTCCTTGAGACTCTTATCTCCAATTAACCACCAAAAAGCTGGAAGTGGAGCTATGGCTCATGAGATAGAGTGCTAACCTTAAGCTAAAAAAAAAAATCTCCAAGTTCACAGTTAGAAATGCAAAGCAGTCTATAAGATAGAGAAAGTTACCAGTAAATAGTGCACTATGAAAAGTGAGTCTGAGCTATGTGGTGTGAATCTACAGCACGATAAGATTCTGAGAAAAGATTTAAAAAAAAAAAAAAACGACATACTTCAAAATTACTCCACACAAGGAGTAAGGAAACACAGCTATTGATACACCAGCTCCTGACACTATTTCATTTCCAGCTGTTGGTATTGGTGATGGTCATGATTTCCAAGTATGAGCATTACAGCTGTCAAGATTATAGGGAAAATAATTCCATTAAGTACGAAAGGCACACATGGTAGTCTTTTTAACTTGAACTGAGTTTCTAAGGAAATAACATTCTGAGGATAGTACCAAATATTTTAGAGACATTTTATTCAAATAGAACTGTGGAAATGCAAGAGGGGTTAATATTGAATCCAGACAAAATAGAATGCAAAAAAATGTAACTTTTATTTTGGAACCTGGCCCAACTTTTCTTTCTAGGTTTGAATGCTGTTCCTGAACTTTCGTGATCAAGGCTAGCACTCTACCACTTGGGCCACAGCTCCATTTCCAGCTTTGTGGAGGTTAATTGGAGATAAGAGTCTCATGAACTTCACTGAGTCAGCTGGCTCCAAACTGCGATCTTCAAATCTCAGCCTCTTGAGTAGCTAGCTCACACAGGGGTGTGAGCTATATATACTATCTCCAGTGCCTGGAGATAGTATAACTTTTAATACATGAAGTCCATGGCATTATTTGTGGGGGCATGGTGTAAAGAAATAGGTGAGCATGATAAAAGCTGAGCACATTATTCAAACAAGCTCACATCTTGTGTTTTATTTGGCAGGTTATGGCTCATAAGACCTCAGGGCATTTGAACTTATGGCTCAGGAAATGAAAGATTGTATAGAAGTTTTGAGCCAATATACAAAGCTATTTAATGATGTTATGTAAGCAAACAACTTCTACATGTCTCAGGAAGAATTGCAAGTTACAACCATACAAAAATATCACTGTTTTTCTGAATGCTAATTAGAAGAAAACCACACTTACAGTGTGTCAATTATGAAAACAGAAGTAAAATTATATATACTAAAATATTATGTATACATTTAAATTATAATGTTGAATGACAATTCCATCCATATGAGCCTTAAGCAACTCTGACAGCTCCCTGTGTGTCAGGGAACTTATATCTAACCTTAGCTCCTTATGGCTCAAGTTATGATTGCCATGAAACAGAGAAGTTGATTTAAAGTGATTATCAACCATATGATATTCCAGCCAAGCATTGGTGGTTCAAACCTGTAAGCTTAGCTACTCAGGAAGCTGGTATCTGAGGATTGTAGTTTGAAGCCAGTCCAAGCAAAAATGTTTGAGATACTCTTACCTCCAATTGGCCAGCAAAAAGCTAGAAGTAGAGCTGTGGCTCAAGGGGTAGAGTGCCAGCCTTGAACAAAAAGCCAAGTGAGAACATGAGACCCTGAATTCAAGCCCCAGGACTGGCACACACACACACACACACACACACACACACACACACACACACACACACACACACACACACACACACACACACACACACACACACACACACACACACACACACACACACACACACACCAGAAAACAAAAGTAAAATTAATCCTTCTTTGTATTCCATGTTAAGAAAGAAACTTGGCATTAACCTTCCATACTCTCTTTCTCTCTCCGTCCCTATCTCTCCTCTGTCTATATTTCTGTATCTTTTTTCTCTTCTCTCTCTCTCTTCTGTCTCTCTTCTTTCTTTATATCATCTATCTGTTTCTGACTCTTTCTCATCTCTCTTCTCTTCTCTTCTCTCTTTTCTTCCTTTCCTCATTTTTCTCACCTCTGTCTGTCTTTGTTTCTCTGTCTCTCTGTGTGTCTGTTGTTTCTCTCTCTCCTTGCTCAGTAGTTTCTGCCATATGTGAATTTTTACTGATTCCTCTTATTGTTCAAGGAATTACCACATTTCCAGAAGAGAATATCTAAATGCAGACACTTTGTGTCCTCTTTATAATAGGAAGAAAAAATTCCAATCTCCCTTGCTGTCAAGACGGAGCAGGACTGGTCCCTAAGCCAGCCTTGCGTGTCAGAGGGGCCTTCCCCTCCCACCTTGCTCCCACGTGGGCTAAAAGCAGGGTTCTGATGGGCTTTAGCAATGACTCTTTTTTGAAGGATGCTTGCATAGTAAGCAATGAGGGGAGATAAAAATAGTTTCTCCAGATGCCACAGAGCAGATTATGTACATTGTTCAAAGGTAGAGATGCTGTTACATGCTTCAGGACTCTGAAACGTACTCTTTATCTCTAAGTATGTAAGTGTGTTCAGAGATAGAAAAACAACACCAGCATGCGCACACACACACACACACACACACACACACAATCCCACACAAACTAACACTGTCGTACATACGTACATTAACAACCTCACAATACATTTAACACACTCTCTTACATATTCATTTACAACTTCACACTGACACCACCTCACATTCACAAACAGTCTCATGTACACACTATCTCATCCTTTTACACATCCACACACTCTTCACACACACTTTTTTCACACTGACTACAGAATAGTTATTGAAGAATGGATAAAAGCAGAATTTATGGGTAATGAAAGGATAAATTCCCTTGAATCATCAAGATTCATTCAATGGACATGTAAACAACGCAGAAAGTCTCTATGTAAGGAAGGATCCAGAGATTTGGGGGTGAATGATGGGAGGGTGAGAGTGATCATTCACAAACTGGCATGTTGAGTTGAAACTTCTCTGTACAATTACTTGAAGGTAATATAAAAACATAAAATAAATAAAACCGCATAATTCATTTTCCTACCTTAACATTCTAAATATTGAACTGAACTTCTCTTGTCTGTTCAGCATTCTCATTTGTGTGTGTGTGTGTGTGTGTGTGTGTGTGTGTGTGTGTGTGTGCGTGTGTGTGTGTGCTGGGCCTGGGACTTGAGACTGGTCACTGCTAGGTTTCTCTCTCAGGGTTGGTGCTCTACCACTTGAGCTATAGCTCCACTTCTGGCTTTTTACTAAGTTGGAGATAGGAGTATCATGGACTTTCCTGCCCAGGTTGGCTTCAAACCTTCATCCTCATATGTCAGCCTCCTGAGTAGCCAGGATTACAGGTGTGAATCAATGGTGCCCAGTGTTTGGCATTCTGAAAGTTCTCAACAAAAGATCACAGTGATCTAATGACACTGCATTTAATGACTTTTAACATTTTCCACAAATGAAGTGTAGAGGTAATAAAAGATCAAATTCATCTGTATATCCAATATCACCAGGATTTGCTTTTCAAAGGTTACTTTTGTAAATGTATTCATTTATGATGTCCCTTATTTTTGTGAGTCAATGGGACCTTATTTAAGTAATTGCTGTTTGAGAACTTCTGTTTATTTGCTTCAAGCAATAACAAATTGTAGAGAACACTAAAATGGTATTTAAACAAAAGTACAATGTCACTATACAGTAATACCCATCCTCTCCTTATTTTCTTGTCTTGCAACTTGCAATTATTCATCTGGTTTTGCATTATACATTTCACAGCTTTCACACACTGAAATAAAATGATGGGGAAATTTTGCAACAGCCAAACCCAAGTTCAAGTCTGGGAAAATCATTACTGTGCTCCAATTCCTGACAGAAGACACACTCTTTGATCAAATGTGCAATTTCCTTGATTGTTCTATACAGTGAATCATGGACAAAAGTCAAAGTTTACTGTGCAAAGGCCTTAGGTTAAAAATGACTCATTTTCCATGATTAATAGCAGTTTGAGAAGTGGAGAATTTTGGAAACTATCTCAGTAATATAGATTGCTAGATTTACAAAGATTTGTTCATCTAACAATAGATTATTCTATTTTGAAAATTACAACCATAAATGTTTTCTGATAAAATTTCATAATCATAAGATAAATGAAAATAAGATGATGTTTGCCATTTCTTTCTTTCTTTCTCCCTTTCTTTCTTTCTTTCTTTCTCCCTTTCTTTCTTTCTTTCTTTCTTTCTTCCTTTCTTTCTTTCTTTCTTTCTTTTTTACTAGTACTGGTGCTTGAACTCTGGGCATCACTTTTCATTCAAGGCTGATACTCTACCACTTGAGCCATTCCTCTTTTCCTGGCATTTTGCTGGTTAGTTGAAGGTGAGAGTCTCATGGACTTTTCTACCTGGGCTGGCTTCAAACTTCTATCCTCAGATCTCAGGTAGCTAGGGTAACAGGTGTGAGCTAACAGTGCTCAGAAGCTACAGCTTATCTGTATGAAAACATTTCACCAAAAATATTTCATATCCTATTACTTACTTTGTCTTGCAACTATTTCTTTATTTGGTTTAATAATTGCATGACATCCTATTGTTACATTATAGAAGACAGAAGACTAATAATATCAGTAATAGATATAGTAGAGGAAAGAACAAAAACAATCCCAGCGAGACTGGTCGTGGATGTCAAAGCAAATCAGTCAGAGAACAGAACGCCCTGTGTCCATTTTACTCAGAAGAAGGGTTAGGAATGGAGAAGGAGTTAGTTTCATTTCCATCATTGTTTAAACCATAAATCTGTGAAACATTCAGCATCTTCTGGGAGCTCACCCAAGTCGGAAAAATAAGGCTGGTCCTTTGGAATTTGATGGCATTCCTTTCCAGTATGCAATCTCTTCCAGAGCTAGTAATTGAAATTGATGCTGGAAATAGAAGAAGAGTGGAGAGTGAAGTGCAATGATTAAATATGTGGATCAATAATGGACAATAATTTATTTTCCTACCTATTTTGCCCTAAGCATTCATAATAGTCAGCTTGAAGGATGATTAAGTGAGCATGAAAAGTGAGCCACCAGAGAACAGAGATTAAAATTAAATCAATGCTTGTTTAATCATTATTTGAGTAGAAATTAAACACATCCATTAACAAACACAAATATTATTTTAATTAGATATCAACAAATGAAGTCTAATAGCAGAAACAAACTGTTTGGCCTTGAATACGTGCATGTGTGTGTGTGTGTGTGTGAGAGAGAGAGAGAGAGAGAGAAAGAGAGAGAGAGAGAGAGAGTGTACTGGTTCTGGGGGCTTGAATTCAGGGCCCAGGCATTGTTCCATTAGTTTTCTCAATGCTAGCACTCTACCACTTTTGACACAGTCTCACTTCTGGCTTTTTTGGTGGTTAATTGGAGATAAGAGTCTCACAGAATTTCTTACCTAGGCTGGCTTTGAACCACAATCCCAGATCTTGGCATCTTGAGTAGCTAGGATTACAGGCATGAGCCACTAGCTTTGGGCTTTGAACAGATTTTTATTGTGGAACTTCATCATCACATTGGTTTTCTCTGGGGACCTATGTTGTCAATCAAGAAATAGGAATTTAAATTTTAAATACATTTTTCTCATTTTTATAATTGAATATTTTGAGAACACTGCATCCCACTTTTTCTTTATCTGCTAAAAGGTAAGCTATTTATCAGTGTATCAAGTGCCTGATATTTTTGAATGAAACTAAGAAAACTGTTAAAGAAAGTTCACTTAACTGTTAAATATTTATTCTTGCTGGTGCTGGTGGCTCACAACTGTAATCCTACCTACTCAGGAGGCTGAGATCTGAGGATTTCAGTTTGAAACCAGCCCAGGAAGACAAATCAGAGATTCTTATCTCCAATTGACCACCAGAAAAGTCACAAGTGGAGTTGTGGCTCAAGTGGTAGAGTGCTACCCTTGAGCTTAAAAACTTACCAACAGTACTCAAGATGGCAAAATCTAAACTAAACTAGATAATATGAGTTTGGAGCTGGGAAGGTGGCTCAGTGGTAGAGCGCTTGCCTTGCATGAATGAGGCCCTGGGTTCGATTCCTCAGCACCACATAAGCAAAAAGAAAAAAGCTGGAAGTGGCGCTGTGGCTCAAGTGGTAGAGCACTAGCCTTGAGCTGAAGAGCTGAGGGACAGCGCCCAGCCCCAGAATTCAGGCCCCATGACTGGACCCAAAAAAAAAGATAATGTGAGTGTCAAAGTCCTTGAACTTTAATGCATGTGCCATTTATTAACCCTGCTCCACAGTTGGGATCAAAAGGAAAGCCTTCTTTCTCTCTTTTATATTTGTAATATTGCACCCATTGTGTATATGCGTGAATTTGTTTATCCTCTACTGAAAAAATTGGAATTGTTTTGTTTGGGGACAATTATGTAACAACTAAAGTATTTCTGGGCAAATTGTTTTGTGAATGTAACAAGAGTAAGATTGTTCGATCAGCTGCAAAGAATGTGTTCAGTTTGTGTGGCATGGCTCTGCATTTATGGAGTAATGATCCACGTGGCACACAGACTGGCAATGTCTGAAAAAAAGATGCCTCACAACCCTCAATGTCAGCATTCGGTGTCCGCATTCCTGCTTGTCCAAGGTTGTCTCTGCTATATTTCCACTTTGAAAAAAAAAGAAAAAAAACTTCCTTCAGTGGTTCTTGTGGATTTAAGGGTAACACATTGTCTCAATTTTTCTTCATAAAATGTCTTAATCTTTATCTTCATTCATCTCTGTTTTGATTTTAACACTTGAAAAAAATGGATTGGTACACTGTAGACAGAAGGATGGGCTATCATAAGCATTCGGTAAAAATGCCACTCAATAAAACAGGGGAAAACAAGTAAACAAGACCCATAACTTATCTAGGTATTGTCATTGCGAATACTGAAATCATAGCCGGGCGCCGGTGGCTCACGCCTGTAATCCTAGCTACTCAGGAGGCTGAGATCTGAGAATCTCGGTTCAAAGCCAGCCCTGGCAGGATAGTCCGTGAAACTCTTATCTCAAATAAACCACCAGAAAACCGGAAGTGGAGCTGTAGCTCAAGAGCACTAGCCTTGAGCTGAAGAGCTGAGGGACAACTCTCAGGCCCAGAGTTCAAGCCCCACGACCGACAAAAAAAAAAAAAAAAAATCTAAAGAAATCTTTAAAAAAAAAAAACCAAAAAACAAAAAACCTGGGAGCTTCCGGGGCCGGGAAGGTGGCTTAGTGGTAGAGTGCTTGCCTTGCATGCATGAGGCCCTGGGTTCGATTCCTCAGCACATAAGCAGAAAAGGCCGGACGTGGTGCTATGGCTCAAGTGGTAGAGCGCCAGCCTTGAGATGAAGAGCTGAGGGACAGCGCCCAGGCCGAGTTCAGGCCCCACTACCGACAAAAAGAAAAAAGAAAAAATGCTTGAGAGTTTCCAAGATATCTGTCCATAGATGAATGGACAGGTCAACTGTGACACACAGGACAAGGGAAAATTATTCAAGCAAAAGAAGTGATCTGTCAAGCCATAAACCCATTTCAGTGGGGTGCATGCTAATGGGAGGTGGAGGATGGTGAGAGGGGAGGTTGCAGGAGGGTAAATTTGGAAGGAATCCTTTATATGTTTCCATGAAGATATAACAATTACGCTTTTAAAATTGTTTGAATAAAGGGTGGAATGGGTAAGGGAGTGTGAACGAGGGTTGGGTTGTTAGAGAACATTGTACACAGCATCAAAAGGAAAGTCACTCTTCTCTATATAAGTATTCACACTCATTACAGCTCATGCAACAAGGTATACTAATGAAAAATCCTTAAGAAAACATGGAAACTAAAGTGCACATTACCAATTAGAATCAGCCAGTGGGCAAAGGTCTATATACAGTATGATGTCAACCATAAGATGTCCTGGGGAGGGTTAGACTGTAGAGAAAAGAGGAAATGTTTCATACATAAGGATTAAAAAAAAAAAAAAAGGCCCATAACCGGTGTCCCATTGTGGTGTTTCTTATTCCCACGGGCCCCGGGGGGCTTTTGCTCAAATGCTTCTTCTTCCCCCTGAGTTCCTACTAAACCAATCAAAAGAGCCAGAGCAACACATGTGTAACTCATGAACCAATCAGCAGAGCCCAGGGGAGGAGCTATTGGAGAAGTCCTGGGCTGTAATAACGGCCCTACAGGAGGACCCAGTTGGCTTCCTGTTTGAGCCTGGCTACTTTCTTTTCATGGTTTTCCTTTCACTTCTGAATAAACTTACTGTTTGCGCCTTCAATTAATCTTCAATGGGCAGAGAAAACAAACCTGCTCCTAGAGGGCAGCAAATTTAATGTCTTAACACTAAGAAGCTCAGTTTAAGGCAGGGAAATTCCTATGTACTTGTGCTCTGCTCTTGCCTAGTTTTCTACGCATGGCTGGTACTCTACCACTTGATCCACATCTGCAGGCCCTCCAGTTCAATACAGGATATTAGTTTAACAATTGTACCACACCAAGGGTGATCTCCAGTGCCAGCTGTAGACTTTGGATGACAAATGGGGAGCCATTGTGTATTTGTCAAGTGCAGCAAATGTCCCACTGTCGCCATAGATGTTCATAAGGAGAGGTAAATGTGGGGGGGGGGGAGTGGCTATGGATTTGTAGGAGCTCGGGCTACACAGAAAATTTATATTTCTTCCTTTCAACTCTGCTGTAAGAAAACTAAATTTCCTAAAAATTGAAGTATACCAAAAACACAGAAATTCAAGAAAAAAATAAACAAAAATTCCCAATTCAACCTGTGGATTAAAGTTAGTTAAAACCGAGCAATAAAAAATTAGCAAATTTGATGTTGTCCTGGAAATATTCCAGGAACTAAGAAAAAGTGTTGAGAAAGAAGGGCTGTGCTCATTATTTCACATCTGTAATCCAGCTACACGGTAGAGTAAGATTGGGGGAATTGTGGTTCAAGGATATTCAGGGCAAAAAGTGAGATATTATTATTACTATTATTATTGTTATTATTACTTAATATGGTCAGGGTAGTGCATGCCTTTCATCCCAGCTAAGTGAGAAAAATAAGAGGATTGTGGTCCAAGCCAGTTTAGGTGAAAGTGCAAGGCCTTAGTTGAAAAATAACCCAAGCAAAAAGGGATGAGAGCATAATTTACAGGCCTAGCAATTTGAAGGCTTGAGGCCAAATCCCACTACCAACAACAACAACAAAAAGGAGAAAGCAAAGGAAACATGAAGAAATTGAAGAGTTATGTGCATCACAAAGAAAAGGCCTAGTGAATGTGATTGAGTTCTCAGAAAATACCCTAACCAAAAAATCACAAGCATAGTTAAATACATAATTTACATAGTACATTTTAATCCTATTCACTGAACTTTCCCTGAAAAAAAAGATAATCTTTGTTACACTGGACAATATCAATTCTTGATGCAAAGGGAAAGATTACTAACTTCGCCATTCTTCATGAATATGCAAAATAAAACAATGAGATGTCCTTAAGAATGTCTAGAATGGTTGTAAATACAAATAAATATGACAATGGGTTGTGTAGGTTAACTGACAGACTGGCTGATCCCTCTTAAAGCATAGATGTAAATACACATTGGTGAAATCATTTTCTGGCAAAGCATGCTCTAACTAAACACACACCAACCCTTCTTTCCCTAAGATACTTTCCCAGGTGAAATGAATTTATATGTGCACCAGAGGATCCATATAAAAATGTTCATAGCAACATTGTTTATGATATTCAAATTCATAAAATCTAAGTCAACAAAAGGCACAAATATATTACACATTCATGAAATAAAATACTTGATGACAGTGCGAAAAATTGAAATATGACTATATGCAAGTAGAAGGAAAATATTTGGCTTCCTCTTAAATATTCTCTCTTAAAGAAGAAAAACAAAATTATCTGACAATTGCTTTTGATATTCATATCCTTTACACCCAGTAATGATAATTTACAATCCTACCTAGTTTTTATTAGGATTTGGGGGAATGACTAGGGGTTTTTCAGATCAATATTGTGTAATAGGAGGGGTAGGGCTGTAAATCATTACATAAATTGAGCCTGCCTGCTGCCACGGGCTCACACCTATAATCCTAGATACTCAGGAGGCTGAGATCTGAGGATCATGATTCTAGAAATCCTGGACAGAACAGTCGGTAAGACTTATCTCCAATTAACTATGAAAAAAGACACACCAACTACTGTTAGCTAAATGAACTGAGTTCTTCAAAGTATCAGAGAGAGAAGACTTTTGTTGTTAGAAACCAGTTATGGTAAACAATCAGAAGCTCTTGAGGTTTTCAGACATAAGTTATTGTTGCTGCTGTTGTTGTTTTTAATCAAATCCCTCTGAAGTCCAATGTTTAAAGGCCTTTATTGTAAACATATTTAACTTCAACCCTTAAAGTGGAAAGACTTAAAAATGAGAGTCTCCAGCCCTCCCCCCCACCAATTCCCTTCTCCTTCATGGGAGATAGACAAATCCTAGACAAATCCTCTTACTATGCTAACCACCCCCTTCAGAAAGATAATTTTTGGGGGGAGAGGGTCCAGTCGTGGGGCCTGAACTCTGGGCCTGGGCGCTGTCCCTCAGCTCTTTAGCTCAAGGCTAGTGCTCTACCACTTGAGCCACAGCGACACTTCCCGCTTTTTTCTTTTTGCTTATGTGGTGCTGAGGAATTGAACCCAGGGCCTCAGGCATGCAAGGCAAGCGCTCTACAACTGAGCCACTTTCCCAGCCCCAGAAAGATAATTTTAAATTATACAATACTACATTTATTCTACATACTATCCAAGAATATCTGAAAAAATGTTCTTACTTTCCTTTTGTCCAGAAAGCCAATGCCAACATCGCATCATCCCTCTACAAAATAAAAGTTAGTCTTCTGGATTGGCTTTCATTAAGTTGCCAAGAAAAATGAGACTAACATTTGGTCATTCTTGCCCTACATTCAGCGTCCGTGGCAAAAGAAAAAGAAGTCTAGTCCTTCCTTGTTGACACCACACACTCATTTTTTGCACTCATTGTGAATTTTCAGTTTATACTTGGAGTGAGGTTCTCAGTGGATTTGCACACTCTATGTGTTAGTCAAGGGAGCAGAGAAGCCCAGGCCACCTCTAGGAGAAGCGCTCCCTGGGGTGGGGAGCACCCTTCCTTCCGCATGCTGCTCTGGGAGCACAGATTTTCTGGGAACAGTTGACTAAAAGCTCAATATTTCAGATTTCAGCCCCTCCACCTCAGCTCCCTGCACAGTAAATGCTTCCATGTGTGATAAAAACAGAGCATCCTGTTCAGCATTTGCCCCGGGCTGATGAAGAAAATCAAGTTTTTCTTGCACCAGTCACATGGGGAGAAGGGATCAGCAGTTTTGACAGCTCATAGGGAACACAGGAGCACATTTAGAAGATTAAATTACTTGAAAGACTTAGGTCCAATCAATTCACATACTGAAGTCACATTTCCTCATTTTTTTTCTCATAGAACTACCAAATGGTTCTGGAGACAAGGATTTGACTATGCAGCTATAAAAATCTACAAGAAATGTACTGGATATTTTTAGTGCTCATGAGCTCAGAATTCTAATATCTCCAAGAGTAAATGATAATGTGATAGCCTATACTGTATTTCTTTTCAGAGAATTTTAAAATGAAGTTAATAAGATATGGAATTTTATACACTAACAAGAAGCAATTACTTTTTTTGACTCAGAAAAAGTTCTAGTTGTTTAATTTTTCTTTTTCTTCTCTTTTTTTGTCAGTCATGGGGCTTGAACTCAGGGTCTGGGCTGTCTCAGCTTTTTCATTCAAGGCTAGAGCTCTATCACTTTGAGCACGAAGTTTTCTGTGGTTAACTGGAGATAAGAGTCTCAGACTGTCCTGACTGGGCTGTCTTTGAACTTGATCCTGAGATCTCAGCCTCCTGAATAGCTAGGATTACAGGCGTGAACTATGGGCTCACTGCTTGAAGTTCTAGCTTTATACAGAGAAAGTTCCACTTACAAGAGTCCTCAAATCTCAGTCTCCTGAGTAGCTAAGATTAGAGGCATGAATCACTGGCATTAGCCTATCAGTGTTTTTTTTAAAATAATATATACTACCATAAAATTTCCATTCATTTTACATTTCTGTCTCTCCACTTACAACACTTCCACAAAATGCAAAAAAAGATGCACAGCTTTAGCCAAAATTGTATTCAGACTTTGAAAGCATTGACTTTTGTGTGAATAAATAATAATTTTACAGCACAAAAGCAAAATTAAATTTAAATTCCTCTCACACTCAGAACAAGACACTAATCCTGAAAAACAAATGAAGATAGAAGCACAGAAATGGTGGGACAAATTGAACTAATGCAGCAGTGATACTCACTAGACACTATGTTGAAAATACACTATACAACCTGAGGGGGAAGTGGGTCAGGAGGGAAAAATCTGGGAGAAAATGAGGGAAGGGGTAACACTGTTCAAAAAGAAGTGTATTCAATACCTGACTTGTGTGACTGTAACCCCTCTGTACATCACCTTTGCAATATTTTTTTGAAAAATATTGAAGGTAGAAGCCCAGTAGGAAAAGAGAGTAAAGCTGTAAGTCTCTCAGGTGTCCAGAGCAGAAGACAGACAGGTGTGTTTAGTTCCAAGACAAAGGGGCCCTGAGAGTGCTCTGCCAAAGATGGGGCTCTGGTGGGCTTGGTGTTGAAGCCACAGAGTCATATGAGATTCAGATTGAGAAGGGAAGCTGAACACGTTACCATCAAATGCCACTTGAGGATGCTGAGAATGCACAGCTCTGGACCTCAGGAAACAGCTTCAAAGTAGCTAGAACCAAAACATTAGCCATTGTGATTAGTATCTTATGTATATCTTTAATATCTGCAATATCAGAGCCAGGCAAGAGTCTCAGCCAATGGATAAGGGGGTCAGAGAAACTCACACGTACTTCATCTCCTTTTTTGACTCTATTCCTAGATATTATTCTTTGATCATCCTTTTTGGCTCAGTCATTGATAACACATACAAACACAACTTATCTCCATGTGTCTTTCATGTGCTCTGTAGCTTTGTTGAATTTGTTTCTTGAGTCCAGGAAGCATTGTGTGAATTATTTCAGGTTTTCTATTTACCAAATCATGCCATTCAAAAATACTGATTATTTCTCCCTTTACTGTGTGGATACCTTTTCTTTCTTTCTTTCTTCTAGTTGGTTGCTCTGGCTGGAAGTTGCAATACAATGATGAACAGCAATGGGGAAGTGGACACCTTGTATTAAATGTGTGGTTTTAAATAAACATTGGAAGGAAGTGTTCAGCATTAGAAAAATAGAAAATAATATCACCAAAGCAAAAAGTAAAACTATATATCTGAATATAACACTAAAGGAAGTAAGAATATAATTTATTAAGTTTTAAAAAGTGATATTATGAAAATAATACTTTGATTCTTATCTACTAATCTTGATTCTAATATCCTAGAAATCAGAATACGATACCAACCTCAGATCATTGATTATTTAGAGTTATGTAAGGAAATGCTTAGCACAGATATAAAGTAGGCTTTAATTACAACTATTATTGTCTTTGAATGCTTAAAATTAATATAGTGGGCTCATGGATGTTTGTTTTATAACTCTTTTCTCCCTTCTTCTCTTCATTCCCTCCCTCCCTCCTTCCTTCCTTCCTTCCTTTCCTTTTTGTTTGGTGTCAGTCATGGTGCTTGAACTCTGGGCCTGGGCGCTGTCCCTGTGCTCTTCAGCTCAAGGTGAGCGCTCTACCACTTGAGCCACATCTCCAATTCCAGTTTTCTGGTGGTTAATTGGAGGTAAGAGTCTCATGGACTTTCCTGCCTGGGTTGGCTTTGAACCACGATCCTCAGATCTCAGCCTCCTGAGTAGCTAGGATTACAGGCATGAGCCACTGGCACTAGCTTTCTTTCCTTATTTATTGTCAGTTTGGGGGCTTGAACTCAGGGCCTGGGCACTGTCCCTGAGCTCTTTTGCTCAAGGCTGGCACACTACCACTTGGGCAACATCTCCAATTACAGTTTTCTGGTGGTTAATTGAAGCTAAGAGTCTTGGGGACTTTCCTGAAAGGGCTGGCTTTGAACCATGATTCTGCTTCGTGAGTAGCTAGGATTACAGGCATGAGCCACCAGCTCTGGCTAACTCTTTACTTTTCTATACCTTTCACATATGTATAAGTCACAACAGTCTGTAGATTTCTGTTATTTGACTCTGCTGGTACTGGGGGTTTGAACTCATGGTTTTGGAGCTGGCTCAGCTTGCTTGCTCTACACGTGAGCCATGACTCCATCCTTTTTATTGGTTAATAGGAAATGGAGCCTCTCAGACTTTTGTGCTTAGACTAGCTTTGATATTTGATCTTCCAGTTCTTAGACTCCTGAGTGGCTCAGTATCAGCCATTGGTAGTTGGCTGACAATGTGTAATTTTAACAGTATTTTATATAATTTAAAAATACATTCATCCTTTAGTTATATATAATTTATCCCTTAATTACATGTAATTGATATACATTTATTAAACAACTTTTTGGCAGGATAGCCACAGGATATGGGAATCTAAGGTAATCCAGTTTTTACAGGATTTGTATTAGAATTTAGGCAACTAGTTGAAATTATTCACCACTTATTTTCACTTTGTTTTTGTATAATTGTTGAAGGAACATGAGGTTGGGCATTGAATTAAAGAAGAAAGGAAAAAGAATCTAAAAGTTGTAGCTACAAAAAGATTAAAGTTTCAATGAAAATAACATATACTTGAAGACATCAATAAATGTCACCTGCAAAGTATGTGTTGCCATTGGAAAAAGACAGGTCCAAAGATCCTTGAATTTAACTCTTACAATTCAGTAAAATTTCTTATTTATTTCCTGTATAATGCCTCTGCCAGGCATGGGTGTCTCCAGCCTGTAATCCCAGTCACTTAGGAAGTAGCTATGGCAGTACTATGCTAGGCCAGCCTAGAGTACAAGTTCACAAGACTCTATTGCTAATTGCTGGTGTGGTTCATGCCTGTCATTCCTACAGACACAACAAAACACACACAGGAATGTAGTGCTGGTCAACCTAGGCCTAAAGCAAAGCCCAACCAACAAAATTAAAAAGTGTTAGGTATGTGGCTCAAGTGCTAAGCACCTACCTAGCAGCCACAGACCCTGAGTTCAGTCCCCAGGACCACTAGAAACACAAACAAAATAAACTAACTCAAAACTTGACATTTTACCATATACAAAGAAAAAAAATTCTTTCACATTTTGGAATTTTTCATCATCAAAAGGAAAATGCCAGCCTTTCTAGGAGCCACCTGGAATTGCTTTAGCTTTGAAACTGTGATTATATATATATATATATATATATATATATATATATATATATATATATATATATATATATATATATATATATATACACACACATATATTCAGGCAAAAATCTAAATCACACTCCTACAAAAGGGACTACTTGCATCATAGCAATCCATGATTACAAAGACATTCCATTTTACCAGGACATGTGGATGTTTCAATGAATAAATGCATGAAGTCTCACCTCTGTGTGACCTGTCTCAAAGTGTGTTTTATCTGATCCCATCCCAGCTCATTACTGTCAGGAGAAAAGCAGCTGTTTCATTCCACTGCAGATCTGATCTGCCCTGCCTTTCACAGGGCAATAGTCCAAAGGAAAACTCTTCATTTTCTTCCTCTGACAGGGCAGTACTGTAACCTCTTTTTTGTAGTCCAAAGAATCATTGAAAATAAATTCACTGTCTTTTCTCTTCCATGGTTTAGTTAGTGAGATTGTACAACTCAACTGAAATGTCCTTGTCCCTGACTTCAGTTTCCTGTGCTCAAAATGGCTTTGAAGTGAATGAAATCTCGTTGTAGGCCTGAAGGACACTGACTCGCTGGGGATGGATAGGGTCGTGTGCAGAAGCCTACGGAGAGCTGCAAGGTCAGAAGTAAATTATTCAGTGCAGCTGAAGTTTTGAATGACCAGGAACACAAGGAAATTGGAAAATTATTTGGAGGAGCAGAAATCATCATTACCTAAGCCTATTTTTAAGGCTTCAGAAAGGAGACAAAAATTAGCAAAGACATTAATTAGGGAGATTTCTTGGTTTGTGTGTGTGTGTGTGTGTGTGTGTGTGTGTGTGCGCGTGCATGCGTGCGTGTGTGTGTGTGCATGTGTGTGTGTGTGTGTGTGTGTGTGTGTGTGTGTGTGTGTGTGTGTGTGTGTAGCAGGCTTAGGCTTAAACTCAAGACCCAGCCATTGTTCCCAAGCTCTTTTGATTAACTGGAGATAAGAGTCTCCTAAATGTTCCTACCTGAGTCAGCCAAGGACAAATGCTGGAGGGGATGTGGAGAAAGAGGAACCTTATTACACTGCTGGTGGGAATGTACACTTATACAACCACTTTGGAAAGCAGTCTGGAGGCTCCTCAGAAAGCTAAAGATTAGGGGCTGGGAAGTTGGCTCAGTGGTAGAGCGCTTGCCTTGCATGCTCGAGGCCCTGGGTTCGATTCCTCAGCACCACATAAGCAAAAAGAAAAAAGCCAGAAGTGGCAATGTGGCTCAAGTAGTAGAGTGCTAGCCTTGAGCTGAAGAGCTGAGGGACAGTGCCCAGGCCCAGAGTTCAGGCCCCACGACCGGACCCAAAAAAAAAAAAGAAAGCTAAAGATTAACCTCCCTTACAACCCAGTCATACCACTTCTAGGCATCTACCCTGAACAACAGGAACCAATATACAAGGACACATGCACCTCCATGTTTATTGCAGCACTGTTCACAATAGCTAGGATATGGAAACAACCCAGATGCCCCACCACAGATGAATGGATCCAAAAATTGTGGTATCTATACACAATGGAATATTATACAGCCATTAGAAATGACAAGATAATGGCATTTGCAGGGAAATGGATGGAGCTAGAAGAAATCATGTTGAGCGAGGTAAGACAAGAGCAAAGAGACAAATGGTACATGGTCTCCCTGATAAGTGGATGTTAAGTCCAAAATGTTAGGTGATATGACAAAATTAACAGGACTTAAGAAACAAAGAACTTCCATTCATCTGGTCGAACCACTACTAAATAACCCCATGCTGCTGATCACATGTATGGTGTATATGTGTACACCTTTATATGTTATAGACTGTGATAGACAATTTGCTCCAGGAAAGTTAGAATGAGCTTGTGACTTTAAATGAGCATCATTATTCCACAATACTGTGAAATTTGGGAAATTATCTAATCACTTAATCACAATTTAAAAAAAAAAACACCAGAAAACTAGAAGTGGCGTTATAGCTCAAGTGGTAGAGCATGAGCCTTGAGCTGAATTGCTCAGGGACAGCTCCCAGGCCTAGAGATCAAGCCCCACGACTGACAAAAGAGAGAGAGAGAGAGAGAGAGAGAGATCTTTCATGCGATTGTTTCTAAGATATTTATAAGATTATGTCTTTGTTGCCTTGTATGTCCCTCCCCCATGGTATAACCCCTACTTTCACTATATATGATGTTGGTATATGTGGAGGGGAAGGGAAAAAACAAATTGTTAAAACAGGGATACAGGAAGACCTATTGCAACAATGAGATGTACAAGTCGTTATGTCGAAAAACAAACTTTACAACTTTGGTTGGGGGGAGGGGGGAGGGGGAGGATATGAAGGGATGGGAAGGGGAAACAAAGCAGGAGGCTACAATGCTTGATAAGAAATGTGCTCATAAGAAATGTACTCATTACCTTGCTCATGTAATTGTAATCCCTCTGCATGGTATTTTCACAATAAAAAACTTATTAATAAAAAAAATGCTCCTACCTGGGCTGGCTTCAAACTGGGATCCTTAGATCTCAGCCTCTTGAGAAGCTAGGATTATAGGTGGGAGCCACTGGTGCCCAGTTCAAAGTTATTATTTTCTAAGCCACAAGGTGGACACAAGACCTGGAAACACTAAGGTAAAGGGAGAAAGGAGAGGAGAGATTTAAAATTGTAGGAAGTGATATTCATACATAGATTCTCAAATCCTCATCTCTGGCTTGCTATTAAAATACCATGAGAGGTAACTATGTCTCAGGTAATAGCACAGGAGAAAAGAAAAAAACAATTACCACAGAACAAACAGAAATTGTCACTTAAAACAGAAAAAAAGGAAAAGCAATCAACATGGATAATCTATCTATTTATCTATCTATCTATCTATCTATCTATCTATCTATCTATCTACCATCTATCTATCATAGTGGGTCCTAACTATGAACTCAAGGAGGCAAGTATACTCTACCATCAAGTAGAATTAATTCACTGGGTGCCAATGATTCATCACTATAATTCTAGCTACTTAGGAGGATGAGATCTGAGGAATGAGGTTGAGAGCCAGCGCAGACACACCAATCTTTTATCTCCAATTAACCAGCAGAAAGCTGGAAGTGAAGGTATGGATCAAATGGTAGAGTGCCAGTCTTGAGAAAAAAGCTAAGGGAGAGTATATGGCTCTGAGTTCAAGATCAAGTAGTGCGCACACACACACACACACACACACACACACAACACGCATACACACAAAAGTTGGATGAGGGCTGGGAAGGTGGCTCAGTGGTAGCATGCTTGCCTTGCATGCCTGAGGTCCTGGGTTCGATTCCTCAGCACCACATAAGCAAAAAGAAAAAAGCCGGAAGTGGCGCTGTGGCTCAAGTGGTAGAGTGCTAGCCTTGAGCTGAAGAGCTGAGGGACAGCACCCAGGCCCAGAGTTCAGGCCCCACAAGCGGACCAAAAAAAACAAAAAACAAAAAAAAAGTTGGATGATGTCAATGTTACAAAGATAGTTACCCCCAAAAATCATTTATTATCATGACCCTTATATATTTTTAATAAAATATGAAAGATTTCTAAGAAAGCATATCTATATAAATAAATTATACAAAGATCTAAATATATATACTATATACAGTATATAATATATACAATTATATATAAACTATACATAGTGTATACTATATATTGTGTATGTATATACTGTATATGCATACTATATAAAATATATACAGTATATATTTTATATACATATATACTATATATATGCTGCATACAGTAATTATATACCATATTGGGTATATACTATATATGCTGTATATATTATAGTCTATAGTATGTCGGGTCTTCGTCCGTCCCACGAAAGACAGACAGGGTCCCAGGAAAGTTAAGTGCGGCTGCTAGCTCATTCCCCAGCCTCCCTTAGAGCCCAGAAGACAATCAGACCTAGCGGGGAGTGAGTCAATCAGGAACTCATTTATTACCACACAGCAAGCACTTTTCAAAGCAAAAGACAGAGTGGCATGGGAGGCGTAGAAAAGGAACCAACCAATCACTGTAAAAGTCACACCCTATCATGCACCTAAGCTTCCACGAGCTGTTTATGCACTGAACCACTGAACGTAAACAAATCGGGTTTTACCCACTCAACTCCCTCTCAGCACCATCTTTGCTGCCCGTGTGTCCTACAATAGTATATATACAGTGTGTAGTATATCGTGCTTATACAGTGTTTACACTATATATTATATATAATCTATAGAGTATATATACATCTATATATGCTGTATGTACTTTATAATATATATAGTATCATATATACTGTATATGTACATTGTATATATACTCTATAAATACACTGTATATATGCTATGTACTACATAATGTACATATACACTACACTATATACATATATTCTATATAGTATAGACATATCTAGAGTATATATAATATTTAATATATACTGTCTATATACATATAATATGTATAGTGTACAGTGTTTATACTATATATATGCATATAGTCATTGAACAATGATGTTATACTTCATTTTAGCAGTATGAAATCACTAATAGTGACTGGGAATCTGTAATACATTGTATTATTCAACTCAGTTCCATTCAGTATAATAATATTTTTGTTTCAGGACAGACTTCATTCTGTTTGAAAACCTTAAGCTTACTAATGTAAAAATTTGTTTTTCATTTGTCATAATATTTTAGATAAATATTAGGAAGATATATATATTCTACTGTGTTGTCATATACTCTTTTTATCTCTCAAATACCTTTTGTTGGAAGTGATTTAAATATAATATTAAGCTGTATGCTACATTCTGAAATCTAAAAAAGTCAGTAAGATATACTCCTTCACCTTCAAAGAACTCCTTGTAAAGGAAAGGAGAAATTAACTTCTAGAAAACAGAAATAGTTTAGACCTGTAGAATACAGTAAAACACAAAATGGTTACAACAGATCTATACAATAGACACTTGTGCTCTGAGAAATGGAGAAACTAAATGACATGACTGGAGGGGCCTTTGTGATTGCATTTTACCAAGTCTAGATGTAGCAACAATTCCATGATTGTTTAATTCAATGCTATATCAGATTGTTACAGACCCTGGAGTTTCCCTATCTCTAAATTGTCTTCTTCAGCTTGTTAAATATTTTCCTTAGACTTGTTCTTTGGTGTATTAATGATGACCATGGAATCTTAAATTCTCCCCATAATGTCCAAAGACAATATCACATTTTTCTCTTGTGTTCCTTATTCAAATAATCATAATGCTGTCTCTGAAACCCTCCAAAGACTTATCCTTGCATTTGATTGGCCACAATTTCATTGCATATCATTCTTCACCAGTCACAAGCACGGGAAATGGCAAGAGGTGCAGGATGAGTTCAATGAGGACATAAACAGAAATGGATTTGGAGAGGTATGACCGGATCAATGTGGAAAAAGTCAATGGTGGCAGAGGTGCAGTTGTTGTAAACAAGCCTGGAAAAGTAGGTGTGAGCCAGCTACTCACTAAATACCATACTAACAAGCTTCTGTTCTACTCCACTGCCCATCTGAAACCCTGTTATGTTGTAGGCACAGGGATCTATTACATCCATATTTCTATGAAGCACACACCATTGAAAAGATAGATCAAAACCTAGATTTAGGGTTCCATTGTACTATTAGTATATTCAGGAAAGAGATGGAATTAAAGATCTGGATAATGTGAACAGACAGAAAAGAATGATGGAATACAATTATCACATAAAAGAACTTGAAAAATGAGGAGTAAAGCAGAAATAATAAGCCCTCATGTGGTTCTGGTTTGTTTTGATGCCATTCATTGAGAAAAAAAAATGTTTGTGGAAGAAAATAAATGATTCTATTTGAGATTTTCTTCTTTTAAGATACCTTTAAGCAAAGATTGTGATAAACATTTTGATGAATGAATGAATTTATTCATTTTGATGAATGAATTTTCTTCTTTTAAGATACCTCTAAGTAAAGATTATGATAGAAATTTTGATGAATTTGGGGTTGAGAAGGATAGCTTGGCCCAGTGATGAAGATTTCCAATTGTCTTGTATACTTTTGTGTTGCAAACACTAATATGCTCCTGCTATCAGAAAGCTGCTAATTCACACCTGGAATCCTAGTCACTTGGGAGGCTGAGATTTGAGGGTCAAAGTGTGAAGGCCAGTCAGGCAGGAAAGTCCATGTGATTCATCTCCAGTTAACCACCAAAAGGATGAATGGTAGAGCACTAGCTTTGATGGAAAAAGCTAAGGGATGGTGCCCAGACCCTGATTCAAGCCACAGAACTGGAACAAAAAAAAAAAAAAAGAAATATAGTATGGTTATGTAGAAAAATACAGACAGAAAGTATCTGACTTGGAAAAGAGAAAAATGCCATGAATACTTCATAAAACTCTCAAAACTTTTGGTCAATTGTCATGATAATTCTAACAGTTGACAGAATTGATGTTAGTGTAATAAATTTAGAGCTTTGGGGAAAACTTGGATTCACTAAAATTTGGTTTTTATTTTATTTTGTTTCAGTGTGTGCCAGTTCTGTGGCTTGAACTAAGGGCCTGGGCTGTCCTTGAGTTTTTTTGTCCAGGCTGGTGTTTTCCCACTTGAACAATAACGCCATTTCTCACTTTTTGGAAGATAAGAGTCTCATGGAGTTTCCTGTCCTGCCTGGCTATGAACTTTGATCCTGAAAGCTCAGCTTCCTAAGCAGCTAGGATTAGAGGCCTGAGCCATGATCATTTGTCTTAAATATATAGTTTTAAGGTTCTTTTGTTTACATTCATTATTTCATTATGTAATTAAAATTAAGTTTTTATCTGAATGACAATGGTTACTACAGAACATTATTGATGTATATGGACAATCATTGGTGGGGAGCATTAAAATAATTCAACATTCATAATTTATAGTGATATTAGTGGGGGTTTTGTTTTCTGACTTTATTTTGATATTGATGTGGTTATAAAAATATTTTTTCTTACATTAGTAAAAATTTAGAGATATTTCTTTACATTGCTCAAGGTTTCATAATTAGTTTCGCTTCCTCCAGCTAGCATATAATAATATTTGAAAACACTGTTTTATACAAAATACAGAAGACTAATTTTTTTCTAAACAAGCAGAGACTTGAATAGCTTCATTAATATAAATAATGCATCTGTAAGATTACTAGAGGGAAAAACTGGACATGCACTTTAAGAGGGGTTTTCCTCTTATAGTTGAGAAGCTGAAATTGTGTTCATTGATATATGATACATTGTCAATGAAACTGCTGCTAATTAGCTAATTATTTTACCAAACATGGGGATGTTTACTTCATTGCTATAGATTTGTGTTACAAAAATATGTAAGGAATTTAGAAAAGATCAAAAGCTGCTATTAGATTCTCAATAAAACTTTCATTACCCTCACTGTTACCAATTCCAGCTAATGTGTTTTTATTTATTTGATTTTTAAAGACTATTTTAATTTATTTGTTTTTATGGCCGTAATGGGACTCGAACTCATGGTCCTGGCACTGTCTTCTGGTTTATTTGCTCATGACTTGCACTCAGCCACTTAACCTATATGTTTACTTCCAACTGTTTGGTGGAAGATTGGAGATAAGAGTCTTAAGGACTCCTAACCAGGCTGCCTTCAAAGTGTGATCCTCAGACCTCACCCTCTGAGTAAGTAGTGTTACAGGCCTGAGCTATGAGCACCTGGCCTAAATATAATTTTGTAAGCAAGACCAGCACTGATGCCTGCAGGTGTAGCCTCCTACATGTTTCTCTCACTTAACATCTGTACGAACACTTCAAGTATGTGATACATACTGTTTGAGGTTAGTCTGATCAATTCCTTCACAGCTCTTGTGATATAACTGCTTAAAAAAACAAACTGAATGTGTTTAAAGTCATAATCATTTGTTAAATGGTAGTCAGGGCTAAGATAGATGCTGTCATTTCTTTTCCAAATCATTAGGTAGGAAATAATACTCACTGTTGCTCAGAGCACAAAATACATTTCCCCAGAAGGGACTCCGAATCTCTCATGGCACTTCAGTCATGATGTCATACGTAATTCAGCCTTCCCCCACACTCCTCTTTAACAAATGCCTGTTTGTTATGTGTGGCTCAAGTTTTCAATCTTCTATGTCTGAATGAACATAAATACCAGTTGATCTTTGTTGAGAAAGGTTGTCTATTTGTAATCTTTCCCCCCTTTTTTAGAGAGCTAAATTTTCCCCAGCTGCTTATTGCTATAAAAAGTAATTGGATTTAATAGTACTGCTCTCAATTTATGGCCACAGAGAGGGAAAAATCACATTTTACTTAAAAGCCATAGCTTTTAAATGGAGACGGATGCTATTATAGAATGTCCCCAGTAAAAACAACCTTTCACAGGACTGCGTTGGAAACATGTTATTCCTCCAGTCATTTTCACTTCGAAAGAAAAAGCATTATCTTTACTATGAATCTCACTGAACTGGCAAGTACTGGGGTCTTTCTTAGATGGCTTTATCCAAGATCTGATCCATGTTTGGGCTTTTGTTTTTGTAAAGCCTTTACACAGCTTTTGCTTTAAAGCTCCCTTTAATGCTCCCTTCTGAGCCCAAAGGCCTCAGGGAAAGACACTCATTAATTTCTTCGAAGTTAATGAGATATTGATTTTCATTGGGTCTTGAATTTAGATAACTGATATGTCAAAATCCAGAGATCAGTGTTTTCATTAAATCCTGCTTTATCCACCTTTGAATCTGCAAGTATTACAACCCTTTGAGTGGGTTATATGTGACTATTTTTTTCTTGAGATAGAAATAGAATGGAATTAAAATTAAATTATGAGAGTGACAGAAATTTCTTAAAATCTCTAACCTGGGGGGGGGGGGGTCTTCTTATTTGAGTGAAATAAATAAATATTTGGAAAGTAATTGACTCTACACTGTAAGAGATTATAAATACTCTTTGAATAGTTATGTTTGAATGTTTATAACATCATTCGTGGGCCATACAAGTTATAAATACAGGCAGAGTAAAACCTACAGGAAACGTGTGTCTGTCTGTCTGTGTGAGCGTGTGTGTGTGTGCATGCACACACACACGCACACACATGCATGTATCTCATTATATATCAAACAATTTTGAAGATTTTATACAGCCCACAACCTGAATGTTCCCCACTCCTGACTTAACAAAACATTATATTTATCTTAGACTGGTACAGATTCAAGAGAATTTCTGCTTGGTCAAGTTTAAATGAAGCAAGTTTTGGAAGCAGTTTCATTTCTATTTATTTGAGCTTGATTACTTTCATCCTGAAGATAAGTAAAACACTGAAGAAGCTGACACTAAATATTTCCTATTATTTATTCTTTTCAGCCTAAATATTTGTACCTTCAAAATTCATATTGCATTTATCTAAAATTTTCTCAACTATCTAAGTTAATATGAAATTAAATTAGGTGTTAGAATTTCTGTCACTAACAGTTGAAAACACAATCAAGAATTTTACTGATTTTTATGTGTTTCTGCAAAATAAATGAGATAATCTTGCAACTATGTCATAAAGAAAACACCCAGTAAATATTAGTTATTAAAACTATTGCTGGGTGTGGGTGGCTCACGCTTGTAATCCTAGCTACTCAGGAGGCTGAGATCTGAGGATCATGGTTCAAAGCCAGCAGGGGCAGGAAAGTTCATGAGACTCTTATCTCCAATAAACCAGAAGTGGCGCTGTGGCTCAAGCAGTAGAGCACTCCCTTTGAGCTGAAGAGCACAGGGACAATGCCCAGGCCTAGAGTTCAAGCCTGACTGACAGAAAAAATAAAAATTAAAAAATAAAAAACTTTATCTGGCCATTTAGTTAAAAAGTGTATGAGGAAATACCAGTTTAATCAATGATTTATAAAAATGGTCAAAATTTACTTGCAAAAATTATTGTTTTAGTAACAAGGAAAGAACAAGGACAAATGGACAATGCTCTCTTTAAGAGGTTTACTGGGAAGATAGGAATTTGTTTTCTTCTTGAGCAATACATTTTATATACCTACATATGTTTCCATATGTGTGCATACACAGAGAGAGATTAGATAGGTAGATAAATAGATGCATAGAGAAGGAGGAATGGAATAAAAAATAACATAGTGTAGGAATTGCAACTGTGTGGATATAGAGTATATGCTCATATATTCATATATGTGTATAACCTGAATAAGGAAATTGAGATAATACAATGTGTGAAAGTTCAGAAGTTCAATGTTTTCAGTGTAAAATCCTGTCTTAGTTAATGCAATCAGAACATTCCTTAAAAGGATTTTTTTATTTCTGTATTATATACTCTCATAAGTCTCAGAGGCAGTTATGTCAAATATATATCCTCAATGAGTGTATCATGTGTATAATGAGTGGTCATTATGGTTAAATCAATGAAAAGTTCTTGATGATACATATCTCCATGAAATACAGGTTGTATATTCTTCTCATACATCACACCTATAATCCTAGCTACTCAAAAGGCTGAGATCTGATGACTGCAGTTGGGAGCCAGCTTGGGTAGGAAATTCTATGAGACTCTTTTCTCCAATTATCCAGCAAAAAGCCAAAAGCAAAGCTGTGGCTCAAGTGGTAGAATACTGTCTTTGATGCAAAAAGCTAAGGGACAGCACAGCACCCAGAACCTAGAATCATGTTCCAGGACCTGCAGAGACAAGGTGAGGGGAGGGAGAGAGTGAGAGAGAGAAAATATAATACTTGTTGTATTCATTATTAGTATTATTGGCAGGAAATACATTTTCTTCATAGTATAAGTAATTATCCTGATGAAAACAAATGGCAACTTATGCAAATATGACATTAAAGTACCAATGTACTTAAGTAACTAAATTTATCTACATTGAAGAGATGACTTTCTGCTAAGTTAAAAAGTACTGGTAATTACTTTCAATTGTTGTTCTTATGTTCTGTTTTGTGCCTGTACTGGAGCTTAAACTCAGGGCCTCCATGCTGTCTCTTTGCTTTTTTGCTCAAAGCTGGCACTGTACCACTTGAACCACATCTACACTTCCAGATTTTGTTGGTTAATTGGAGATAAGAGTCTCACAGACTTTTCTGCCTGGGCTGGCTTTAAACCTCAATCTTCTGATCTCAGCCTCCTGTGTAACTAGGATTACATGTGTGAGCCACCAGCACACGGCAACGTCTATAATTCTACACAAGCGCTTCTTAGAGCAGAGACAATTTTCTGTGAGCTAACTAACTGAAATTGGACCATAAATAGAGTAATTATCCATTTCTTATAAACTTTCAAAGTACAGATATGTGCATATAAATTAACCATATCCCACAGAGAGCCCTTTATGAATACACGAAGTGATCTGTTACTTGTGGATACGATCATTTTAAGGGGGAAATAACTCTGCTGACACAGGTTTTATGATATCATCCAGAATGCATGACAGACTCTAATGGAGGTCATTATTTCCCCAAACCCATAAACTCAGAATAGTTTATAGCTCTGTAAAGCCCCCATTTTATATGACAAAGGAAATATTCAGAGATGTATTTCTAGAACATGTCTTCCAATTTTCCTTTGTATAAATGGAATCTCCTCTTTATAAGAACAAAAAGGAATATACAAATTAATTGGCCATTAAGAGGACACTAAAAAGAATTTTTAAAGCTCTTAGCCTTTGACTCATAATTGATCTGAAAGAACTTTATTCCAAACAAGTTATTGTCCTGAAATTGAACATCAAAATAGCATAGAGAAATTAACAAGAGAAATATTTTTGCTAATACTTATGGTATATTTTCTTAGTATCATGGTATTGAATTGCTGGGGTCCATTTTATGAATGGCCTGTTTTATTTTATTTTTCTCATCCAAGTTCTCTATATGTTATTTTACATGGATTTTATCTGAGCTTGAATTTCCTTATCATATCTTTTGCATCTGTACTAATAAGTCTTTCCTTTCTGGGAAACAGTTAATTTCTAATGTATAATCAAGAGAAGAACTCAGAAACTTAGATGTGCCTCATGAACATGTAATAAACACTGAATTACAATTAAAAAATTACGAATGTGGGTTTAAAAGACAATCTTTGGCACACAATAAAGGAAAAATTAAAAGTTCTATGTGTTAAACTACTGTATGTTTAGGTGTTGTTTTCTTTTTGGTTTGGTATTGCTCTGTTTGATTGTTTTGCCAGTCCTGAGGCTTGAACTCAGAGCCTGGGTGCTGTACCCTTAGTATTTTTGCTCAAAGCTAGTTCTCCACCGCTTGAGCCACAGCTCCACTTCTGGCTTTCTTTGTGTGTGTGATCACACCTGGCCCGGGATCACAGGGCAGGGAGCCGGTGCTCGCGCCAGTGCGGCCCAGGCGCCCCCAGCTCCTCAGCCTATGCACTGGCCAAGAGCTACAAGAACCACACTCATCCTCACCTCGGCCACAACTGGACAGGGCCTGTGGGGAGTGTGCACCTGGCATCTGCGGCTCCTCACACCACAGACCAGCTGGGACCACACCCCGGGGCTCACACCATGGGCCAGGGGGCGCGGGGCTCACAGCCCAGAGCTCACACCATGGGCTGCGGGGCCTGAGCTGCGTGGCGTTGCCGCAACATTCTGTTCTTGTTTGTCCAACACCAGAACTCGAACTCTGTACCTGACACTTTCGGTCATTGCCTGGCGCTCTACCCACCGCGCCGCGCCTCCAGTCCCCACGCTCAAATTGGAACAGAGCCCGGTGTACTCCTCCTTTTTTTCTTGATACTTTTTCATGTTCTCAGTAGAGACTATGTGCATGCTAGGTTTAACTTTTTCTGATCTTACAGTTGTTGGAATAAATGAAAAACTTTTCAATTTCATTTTGTAACTGCAAAATATTAGGACCTAGAAATATGACTGGTTTTGCTAAAATGGTTATTCATTAGATTAGCTTATTGATATTTCCCAGTTGCATATGTATAGACTCAAATCATCTACAAATGGGGCTGGGAATGTGGCTTAGTGGTAGAGTGTTCACCTAGCATGCATGAAGCCCTGGGTTTGATTCCTCAGTACTACATAAACAGAAAAAGCTGAAAGTGGTGCTGTGCCTCATGGTAAATTGCTAGCCTTGAGCACAGAGAGGCTCCGGGCGGTGCCCAGGCCTGAGTTTCAAGCTCCCGGGCTGGCAAAAAGAAAAAATAAATCATCTACAAATGGGAGTTTTATTATTTCTTACATACCTTGTGTGTGTGTGTGTGTGTGTGTGTGTGTGTGTGTGTGTGTGTGTGTGTGTGTGTGTGTGTGTGTGTGTGTACACCAGTCCTGAGGCTTGAACTCAGGATCTGGCTGTTGTCCATTCATTTCTTCATTCTTGGCTTTTTTGTTTTTGGTAGTTAGCCACTGGTTCCAGGCTTTTTTCTTATTATTATCTATAGCTTTGAGTACTATTGTACCTTCAGGTAGTCTTCTAAAATTTAGTGAAATTTAGAACTAGAGGAAATCAGGGGAAAACATACAACCATGGGACTCATCAGCTGCACTGGACATTGATCAAAATGAACTAAGCAACTCAAAATGGCAGCGATGGGAGGAGGGAATGAGTGAGGAAGAAGGAACAGCTGATGCTGTGCAAAAGGAAAGAAATGTACGTATCACCTGATGTGGAAGAAATAACTGTATTGTCAAAGCTCATTGAACTCATAAACTTTATAGACCACAATAGACAATTTGCCCGTGAATGTTAGAATGTGTTTGTGACTTTAAGCATCACTATCCCACAATACTGTGAAATTATGTAATCACTTAATCACAATAAAGAATTTGAAGAAAAAATAGTGATATTATGATTATCTTTGTTTTCTCCTAAATTAACTGGAGTAAATCCAAACTTGTTCAATTAAAAATAACATTTGCTGCAACTGAAAAGAAAGCTTCATCAACTAAAGGAAATGCTATTCTATTGCCTATATAGTTAGGAGTAAGAATTTTAAAGTAAAACATAGAAACTGAAACTGATCAATAGAAGTGTGTGAGTTAATTGATGGATGATTTTTTTTTGCTGTGGTGAATATTATTCTGGTAGATTATCTGATGTGGAAACCTTTTTTACAAACATGTGACATTCTCTTAGTATCAAACAGATTGTTACTTTCTAATTCTTTTCAGAATTCTTCTAGGTGTATATGCTCTGTGGAATGTAGTGCCTTTTCCTTAATGAAGATTGGAATTGTTTTTCTTCTCTGAGAATGTGCTACTTCTGATCATAAAACAATTTTGGAAAATTTAAATCACCATTATGAAAGTATGCTCCAATATCAACCCCATTGACTCCGAGCTCTCTACTTATGTCTTCTTCCTTTAAAATAAGATATTAGCAGTTAAGCACCAGTGGCTCCCACCTATAATCATAACTACTCAGGAGACTAAGATCTGAGGATCCTAGTTCAAAGCCAGACTGGGCAGGAAAGTCCATGAGATTCCTATCTCCAGTTAACCACTAGAAAACCAGAGGTGGAGTAGTGGCTTAAGTGGTAGAGCGCTAAAATTGAGCAAAACAAGAGAAGGGACAGTGCCCAGGACCTAAATTTAAGCTCTAGGACCAGCACGCACACAAATACAATACAACACACTTATGTTAGAAATGTGTTGCTAGTAAAATTATGTATCTTTAATACATTAAAAAAAGAAAATTAGGCCAAGGAAAAGGAAAAAATATAGAGAAATGTACTTTCTAAAATTGGAGCTTAGCCTGAAATTTTTTAAATTGGATTTTAAGTGTGATTTTAAAACTTGACAGTGAGAGTAAATGGATAAACAAACTACCTACATTGCTCTTTTAATCTAAAAGAAGAAAGCATAATTATTCCCTCTAGGAAAGAAAGAATTTCTCCTTGCAGAAATTCTACATATGTTCCACATGATAGGAAGATTTCTACAGAGAGAATATAATGAAATTGTCAGTGATATTTTTAACAGTGAAACTAGCTTATACTTATCAAACATGCACATACTTAGCATTGTGTAACATGAACAGTGTCATATAATCTTCAAATCAACAATCAGGTCCCCACATTAAAAAAATATATATATGCACAGATAAGCTAGGCACTCATTCCTGTAATCCTAGCCACTCACGAGGCTGATAGCTGAGGATCACAGTTCAAAGCTAACCTAGGCAGAAAAAGCCCATGAGATTCTTATGTCCAATCAACTAACAAAAAGCCAGAAGTGGAGTTGTGGCACAAGTGGTAGAGCACTAGCCTTGAGTGAAAAAGGTGAGAGAGCTTGACATCCTAAATTCAATCCCTAGTACAGACAGGTGTGCAGACATGAACATGTGTACATGCACCCATGCACGCGCGCACGCACACACACACACACAACTTTTGAGAACAATCTTCACATGCTCAGGAACTATAGAGATCAGAACTCTCAAATTATTCAAATTTACCCACACTTACACATACCAGGTCTTGATGCTTACATGGGAAAAGCTGCCTAACTGTGGTAAGGATCATTACTGTGCATTTTGCCCCTGCTCTGCCAAAACTGCCTCTTACATCAGGTTCTTTATCTGTAATACTGTAATGCTTGATTTGTTTTTCCCTAGCACAGTCCAACTTCTTATAAAGACATGCCACCTTCCACCCAATCCGTTATAATTTATTGCTTCAATAACTACACACACACACACACACACACACACACACACACACACACACACGTGCCAGTACTAGAGCTTGAACTGTAGCTTGAACTACCTGGGCACTGTCTCTTAGCATTTTTTCTCAAGGCTAGTACTCTACCACTTGAGCTACAGCTCTACTTCTAGCTTTTTGGTGGTTAACTGGAGATAATAATAGGCTCAAATCTTCCTGTCCAGACTGACTTCAAACTTCAATCCTTAGCTCTCAGCCTCCTGAGTAGCTAGGATCATAGGTGTGAGCCACTGGTACCTGACTGTGCATATACTTGTACATATACATATACAATATACCTTGATTTCTGATCACCATTTGCTGTGTAGGAGGCAACTTTTCAAAAGAAAACAGTTAAGTTACACAGTAGGTTAAACACAGCAGTGATGGCATGGCATTAGCCCAGAATTTCTTCACACCGACTGAGCTATGTTATGTATGCATAGGATTTTTGCTTCTGAAATTCCTTTGGATTTATTAGTTCAATTTTTTGTCAAATCTTGTGTAATAAATCAACAAATAAGGTGGGACTGACTGGGGATCAATATCACAGAATCAAAGCAACAGAACTAGAACCATACACATGTTGTTGTTTTTACCACAAGTGACAAAAGTAAAGGGTAAATTTTCACTCACAATTATTATTATTGTTTTTGCTGATACTAAGGCTTGAACTCAGGACATCATTTTCCCTGAAAGCTAAAGCTCTATCATTTGAACCACACTTTTACTTGAACCACACTTTTACTTCTGGCTTTTTGCTAGTTAATTACAGATAACAGCCTTTTGGACTTTCCTTCCTGATCTGGCTTCAAACCACAATCTTCAGATCTCAGCTTCCTGAGTAGGTAGGAGCCACCACACTGGCTTTACCCTCAATTCTTACCTTGTACAATATCCAACATTTAACTCACCAAACAGAAATAAACAGAAAACTAAAAAATCTAGGACACAATATTGTTAACCTTGGCACAAACAATAATATATGACTCAACCCAACCCTGCTCCTAACAGGGACCTACACAGCCCACTCATGACCCTGACACGGGTACTCTCCACCCAATACTAATCCTGATGAGATTGGGATTGAGAGAGGAGAGTTTGACAAAATCACTTATGTTTATGTGGAAGAGTTTACTTTGTTAAAGGAGAAAGAAGGAAGGTTAACTCAAAGGCATAAGTTAAAATTAAATATATATTTCATTTGATTTGTTGTGTATATTAAAAGTCATAATTAAAATAACTGAGGAGGCGACAATGCTTGATAGGAAATGTAACCCCTCTGTACAGTATTTTTATAATACAAAACATTAAAAATAACTGCTGCAAAAATCTCTTCACGTTCTACAATTTCAACATTATTTAATGGGGACTTTCTTTGCCTATATACCATCTTTTTAATAAAGGCTTATGTTGCTTTTGCTCTTTTAGTTAAATCAAATTCTTTGCATTTTGTCATATGTAACTATTTGCCAATTGCCTGTTCTAATTTATTCTTTCACATTCTACATTGACTTGGACCATCAAAAGAGTCACTTTCAGGACTATGTACTGTAGTCTATAATCCCAGCTACTGGGAAGGCAGAGATTTGAAGTAGCTGAGATTAGAAAACTCTAGTGAGACAAGCTGTTGGTGGTGTTACTCGCCTGTCTGAGTGAAGACAGAGGCATTAGATAGTTGTATCTGATAGCCCTGGGATGATATGGAAGAGCCTATGTGAAAATAACTAACGTAATTAGGTCATGATAGGATAAATATGCAGTGTGCCCTCCTAGCTAGCTCAAGACTCCTGTACCAAAAAAGAAAATCATTTCTGTATGACTATGTCAGCTGTCACCAATTAACCATGTTTCAAAGGAAAGTAATACTCTCTAAAGCCTTAGAGTTTCTAAAGGCATTCTCAGCATCTCCTGTGAACTGTCCCCACTCACAGACTGCTCAAAAATTTCTTTAGGAATGAAGTTTGCAAGTGATAAAGGTGGAATTCAAATCAGTTGTTCCTATCTTTGACAGCTTTTGAGTTTGTCTCCTGGTTACTTATTACAGGAAGCAAGCAGCATTATTTAGCTATCTGGCTAATGAGTCATGAGAGAGAGACAGAAAGACCGAGGGGGGGCAGGGAGGGAGGGAGAGAGGGAGAGAAAGAGAAATTCTCTTAAATAATTCTCTTAAAAATTACCTTAAGAAATTCTCTTCAAAAAGATAAAAATAATACTGAAAACTGAAATGTCAGATTTGCACACTGTGCAGGCCCCTTTGTAAAATTATAGTTTACGTGGGAAATGATTTGAATTTAAATTTACTCTTGATGTGTTTTCAGTCTTCATAATCAACCATTCAATAAGCATTTGCAGTAAGCATCATATAGATTATTTTTTAAATGACTAGTACATACACCAACTTTTCAACATATATAGTATAAAATCAAATACTATTTTTAGTTTTGCATTGAAAACCAGCCTACAGAGAACATATCCTATTTGTATATGATTTTAAAAATATAAAGCCAGGCATTGGTAACTCACAGCTGTAATCCTAGTTACATGAGGTTAAGATCTGAAGATCGCATTTCAAAGCCAGCATGAGTAGAAAATCTATGACACTCATCTCTAATTAACCACTAAAACCAGAGTAGAGCTTTGGATCAGGTCATAGAGTGCCAGATTTGAGAAAAAAAAAAAAAAAGCAAGCTCGGGGACAGTGCCTAGGCTCTGAGATCAAGCCCCAGGTAGACAGAGAGAAAGAGAGGGGGGGAGAAGAAAGAAGGAAAGAAAGAAAGAAAAGAAGGAAGGAAGGGAGAGAAAGAAAGAAAGAAAGAGAAAGAAAGAAAGAGACAGAGAGAAAGAAAGGAAAGAAGGAAGGAAGGAAAAGGAAAAAGAAGGGGGAGGGAGGGTGAGAAAGAGAGAGGAAAGAAGAAAGGGGAAGAAAGAAAAGAAAATGAGAGAATGAGAGAAAGGAACAAAGAAAGAAAAAGGAAGAAAGAAAGAATGAAATAAGAGAGGGAGAGAAAAAGAAAGAGGGAGAAAATAAAGAGCTATAATTACAAAACCACAAATAATTTTTTAAACTTTGAGCTTCATAAAATTAGCAAAGGTCTGAGTGGGACAGTAGGCATTGTGAAGTGTTTACTGCACATTTTCTAACACTGTCTTGCATATTGTTCATATCTCTATCACAGTGGTCTAATATAAAACATCATCGGATATTGCTTGTGTTTAATAAGCTTTTCTTACTGGAGAAAGACAGGAGGTGTGTACTTTTGTGTAATCAGGTACTCTACTTCCATCCAGACATCATCCTATTTATTTATTTATTTAGGTGCCAGTCCTAGGGCTTGAATTCAGAACCTGGGCATGGTTTTTGAGTGCTATGCTCAAAGCCAGTGCTCTACCACTAGAGCCTCAGATCCACTTCTGGCTTTTTGTTGCTTAATTGGAGATAAAAATCTCACAGGCTGGCTTTGAACTGCAATCTTCAGATCTCAGCCTCCTGAGTAACTAGAATTATAGGCGTGAGCCACCAGCTCCTAGTAGCTTTTAAATATTCCCAAATTGCAATTAGACAATCTCCATCTAAATTCTAGTATCCTTCCAATAGGAAAGAGTGGAAAACTTAAGATGACATTTCCTACATGTCCTAGAAGCTGGTGAATGAGTTTGTTTCTTACTTCTGAGTGGGTATGATTTGGTGGGGAGGCAGAAAAGGGGACTCAATCATGGTATTGTCAATAGACATATTCACAGCTTCTCCAAATAGTCACCCAGGATATCAGATGGAGTCAGAAGGCCTGGGCTGTATTTCATACTGTGCATTTTCCCGTGAGTGAGCCTGCAGCCCTGGCCTCTGCCTGACTCTCTTGAGATTCAATAGGAGGAAGAAAGAAGCCATAGAAAACACTTTGAGAAAGCTGGGAAGGTTTCATGTAATGTAGTTAAGTTGCTAAAAATAAACTTCTCTACAGCCTGACCAAACTCACCAACTATCTGGGGTTGAGTGGAGAGCTAAAGGCAGTCCTTGTGTTGTCGCCAGTGGAATGCAGCCGGAGAGCATTACAAGGGCTCCCTGCTTCCACGGAGGCATGGCTCAGAGTCCCTGCTATTGTTTCAGATCATCGCTGGCCCTCCTGAAACACAGCGCTGCTTTGTGTCTCAGAACAGGGAAGGGAAATCCGTTGAAATACGGACGGCCATTCATGACACAAAATATAGACTGCAAGAGAGGCTTTTTATAAATAATGCACATAACCTTAACAACTGTGTGTGTGTGTGTGTGTGTGTGTGTGTGTATGAAGACATTCTTACACTTTTGTCCATATTCTTAGGAATCAGATCAGAATAAAGGGTCCAGTTCCCCATCAAATCCCGCCATGCAGGTATTTTCTGAGTATCTACAATGTATGTAAGTGTTAACTGTGGGAGAGGATGAAAAGCAATGACTGGTAAAATTAGGTCTATTATAACAGTCTTAGGCAGAAGAGAGGCAGATATAAAGAAAATAAATAACATATATCTGAAATCAATTGCATACTTAAAAACAGAATAGACAGATAGGTGGAGTGGCTCACACCTGTCATCCTAGCAACTCAGGTGACTGAGATCTGAAGATGGAGGTTTGAAACTAGCAGGGAAGGAAAGTCCATGAGCCTCTTATCTCCAATTAACCAGGAAAAAAGTTGGAACTGAAGGTGTGGCTCAGCTGTAGAATACTAGCCTTGAGCAAAAAAAAAAAGCTCAGGGAAAGTGCCTAGTCCCTCAGATCAAGCCCCTGAATCAGCTCCAAAACAGAGAAGGAAAGGGAGAAAGAGAGGAAAGGAAGAAAGGAAAGAAAGAATGAATGAATGAACAAAAGAAAGAAGGAAGAAAGGAAAGAGAAAGCAAGCAAGAAAGGAAGGAAGGAAGGAAGGAAGGAAGGAAGGAAGGAAGGAAGGAAGAAAAGAAAGAAAGAAAGAAAGAAAGAAAGAAAGAAAGAAAGAAAGAAAGAAAGAAAGAAAGAAAGAAAGAAGGAAGGAAGGAAGGAAGGAAGGAAGGAAAGAAGGAAGGAAGAAAAGAAAGAAAGAAAGAGAGAAAGAAAGAAGGAAGGAAAGAAAGAAAACAAGCAAGAAAGAAAGTGCTAGCAAAAGAAATAAGAATAGGTAGAGAAAAAGTATATCGAGGAAGGTGTAATTTTAAAGTAGTCTCTATAATGGCATTTAACTGGGGAGATAGTAGATTCATACATGTTGGGTACAGAAAAGAGACACTATGTAAACAGAGCGAACCACAGAGAAGACAGTATTTTCAGAATCAGTGTGGGATTGGTTGCTGGTTTAGATGATCAGACTTTTTCTTTTTCTTTCTTTCTTTTCTTTCTTTCTTTTTTTTTTTTTTTGAACTCAGGTCCTGGGCAGTGTCCCTGAGCTCTTTCGCTAAAGGCAATACAATATCACATAAGCCACAGCTCCTCTTCTAGCTTTTTGGAAGTTAATTGGCACTGTGTTCATAAACTCCTTTGATGAATGACAACTTCTTTGTATACCTACTTGAAGATTAAAAAAAAAACATTTAAGTCTCATAGACTTTCTTGCCTGAGCTAGCTTTGCACCATGATCTCAGCTCTCAGCCTCCTTAGTAGCTAAGACTACATGTGCAAGCCAACACCTGGCTAAGACTTTCCTTTTTCCTTGTTTTTTTACAGTGATGGGAGAAATAGCACCCAGTGCTCACTGCCACTCTGCCCTGCTGTCCCATTGTGCAGAGGGAAGTGAGGCTGGAGGCTGACTCAGTGCTGTGACCACCAATGGAACTACCTGCTATACCTGTGCACAGAAAGACAAGTAACCAGCTCTTGGCCACCTCTACCACCTCAACTGCTCACAAATCTGTTTTGTGGGTAGATGCAAAGATTCTAGAACATGTAGACAATGTCAATCTAAGCATTTGATCCTATCCAAATGGAATGAGGTAGAATTCAGGTACTAATCACACTGGGACATGGTAAATGATACAGGTCTGGAGGCATTCACACACAGTGAGACTATTGGAGGATATTCTTAGGAGAGGATAACAAAGGCTCAATTGCTATGTACATCTGATCATATAAAATAATATTTATCCAAATGTACTCCAGGAAATGCAAACAGGAGTTTTTTTCCCTTTGTTGACATGTGTATATGTGTGTGTTTATTGCTGTTTTTGTTTTCTTTTCTGTCTTGCTTGTTCATTTATCTATGTTTGGGAGGGTAAGGAAGGGAACAGAAATAGAGAACAAAAGATGAACAAATGCAGCAGTCAAACTCACTAGACACAATGATGAAAAGAAACTATATAACTTTTGGGTGGGAACAGGAAGGAAAAACTAGAAGAGAGCAAAGGGAGGGGTGACACTGTCCAAAAAGAAATATACTCCTTACCTGACTTATGTAACTGTAACCCCTCTGTACATCATCTTTACAACAGCAATTCTTTTGAAAAAAGAAAAATCAGAAAGATAATAGAAAAGTGATGCAGATGTGGAGGAAGTAGGAAGCCTTACAGCACTGCACTGGCCACCCAGTGCCTTCCATACTTCTTACAGACCCCAGAGTTGCTATCTGAGCAATGTTGGAAATGGAGACTGTCAAGGAAAAGAACAATCTGATTTGCCAATTAGCCTTGAGTCATAATAGAACAGATCTGATTACTATTCTGAGAACTGACGAAAGTGAATAGAAAGATAAAATTATTTTAGCCATGGAAATAAGCTTCCATACAAGTGAAGTCTTTGTGAATGATGAGCTTACACTCTGGACAGATATTTAAAGTAAGTCTAATTGAGTTTCTTTCAGATTAGATGCCTCACACAGGTTCTGGGCTATGCTCAAAGTCCTGTTCATATTAATGAGGGTCCAGATTTTCTTGGTCCTTCACAATTTGTGTCCATCATTTCTTCCTAAGTATCGACTCTGACAATTTAATCTCCAGCACCAGACAGAGGACTCACACAGTGTTAAAGAACCCCCTCACACAGAGGACATCAAATCAGTATGATCAACCCTCCTGCATATCACCTCTAGTGATTCCAGTGTAACATAACATACATTGTGAGATGCTGAAAAATAAGACTTGCTGGGCACTGGTGGCTCACACCATAATCCTCCATACTCAGGAGGCTGAAATATGAAGATTGCAGTTTAAAGTCAGCCCAGACAGGAAAGCCCAAGACTCTTACTTCCAATTAACCATCAAGAAACCAGAAGTTGAGCTATGGCTCAAGCAGTAGAATACTAGCCTTGAGGAAAGAAAAAAAAAAAGCTCAGGGACTGTGCCCAGGCCCTAAGTTCAACCCCTAGAACCATCACCAAAAAGAAAAAAAGAAAAAACATCCCATATATTTAAGGAAATTATAAGGACAAGTAAGAAAACCATTTTCTCTGCCTGTCAAGTAACATTAAATTATCGTTATTCCATACAATTTATAGGCAATTCACTGGCTAGTTTTTCATTGTTTACAAGAATTTATATTATTTTCTTTCAAAATAGAAAGTATGTTTACTTGAGCTTCTGTGCAAATGTCAAAAATGCTGAAACCAGTTACACATATCAACCTCCAAGTAGAAAAATAAGAGCAATGAACAGCTCAGGAATGTGATTATAAGAAGTTGAAGAGACAAAAGCTAGAGACATGGCTTATTTGAACTCCAGTTCTGCAAATTTCATACTGTATGACTGAAAACATTGTTAAAGAAAAGCAATAAAATTATCTGGAGTGTGTGTGTGTGTGTGTGTATGTGCACGCGCGCACGTGCATGCACGCCAAGGGTGAGGCTTGAATCATGTTCTGGGTACTGTCTTTCAGCTTTCTTACTCTTTCTTACTCTTACTTACTTTCAGCATTCTATTATTTGATCAACACCTCTACTGCTGGCCTTTTACTGGTTAGAGATAAGAATATAGCCAATTAGGGCTGGGAAGGTGGCTCAGTGGTAGAGCACTTGCCTTGCAAGCCTGAGGCCCTGGGTTCGATTCCTCAGCACCATATAAGCAAAAAGAAAAAAAAGCCGGAAGTGGCGCTGTGTCTCAAGTGGTAGAGCGCTAGCCTTGAGCTGAAGAGCTGAGGGACAGCGCCCAGGCCCAGAGTTCAGGCCCCACAACCGGACCCAAAAAAAAAAAAAAAAAAAGAATATAGCCAATTTCTATTCCAGGGATGGCTTTGAACCTTCCATCCTCATATCTCTGCCTTCTAAATACAGGATTATAGGTGTGAACTACCAGTCCTCAGTTTAACCAACTTGAATTTGAAGAACACTTTAAATTTCTATGTAATCTTTTAAAATAATTATCTCAACCGAAGCAACTGATAACCTAACTTGTCCAAAGCCACAAAATTAACGAATAAAAGTCTGGCCTAGCCAGGCACTGGTGGCTCACACCTATAATGCTAGTTACTTAGGGGCTGAGATGTGAGAATTTGAATTTGAAGCCAGCCTGGACTGGCTTCAAGTGGAGATGTGGCTTAAGTAACCCAGTGCTAACCTTGAGTACAAAAGCTCAGAGACAGTGTGCAGGCCTAGAGTTCAAACCCCAGGACCAACACACACACACACACACACACACACACACACACACACACACACACATGTCTGGCCTAGAACTCAGACTCCTGATTAGTATCCACTGCTCTTGCTAAATGACAACTCTACTTTGGGGAGAAAAGCTCCAATCCGGACCATCTACTTCAACATCTGGCCCCCTAACTCGTAAAACAATGGTGTTTTATGGTCTGAAAAGCCTTCAAATATCATTTACCCAAAGGTGTCCTAAACAAGGACCTTTAAAAAAAGTCAAAATATTTTTCCAGCTCCCACATGACCACAATTGGACTCTTGGACCCTGGTGATTGTGGAAATCTATAAAGCAAATAAATTCAAGGCCTCCTTGTAATTATTCCAAGGTTCATAATTTGGAAACTACTGAGTTTTAGTCCAATCCTCTCATTTTACACAGAGGAATCCAAAACCAAGGGAGATTAAGTGAATCACCCCAGGCCATAAAGCACGTTGTTAAAAGAACCAAGAAGGTTGCTACTCCACAGTGCCTTCCCTGCTCTCTCATTTAAGAACAATTTCTTTTTTGTCTCCCTGTTGATATATTGTGGCTGTCGTCATCATGAAATTTCCACTCTATTTCAAGTGTTCTGTTGACTTGGCGACACTTTTTTCCACACAGGCTCTAGTTCCTGTCAAGGGATGATGCAAAGATACCTCTGTTCTCCGCTCCTGATTGATTGCCAGGAGACTTTGCTTAGATTTTTTTGTAAAGAGCAATTCATTAAAGACAAAGATGGCCACATAAAATCACTAGGAAAAATAAATTTCAGGTGAGTATCTTTGTCATATTTCAAATGATTACTTCACTGAGTATTTCAATGAACTTCATTCTTTCCTTTGCATATTGGAGGAAGTCTTCTCAGCAGACGGGGTGGTCCTTTCTGAAAAAAGAAAAAACCTAAACATTACTGTGAAATAAATATACATATAAGTCACTGAGACTATCCAGTAGTCTCTGTGGGTTTTTCTGTTTGTTTTTGTTTGTTTATTTGTTTTTTATTTGAACTTGCATATAAGATAACTGTGTCCCCTAATAAATGTTTGTCTCAATGCATCTTGGGAAGAATTAAGCCAGTGAGAAAGAAAATCCTGTCCTGCTTGAATTACTTCAGCCTGGGGAAAAGTCCTGGAGAGCTGGAACAACGTGTGCTGGATGAGATGCAGTGGGGAGTGGAAAGACTAACTCTAGGTAGATGCTAAGGAAGAATTCTAGTGGTCAGATTCTCAGGGAAGGTGTCCCATTCCTACAATGCTTCTGTGTAATCAACACTACACTTTGGCCTTTAATTCTGCTCCAACTGTTCCTCTGAAAGTAAAGCTTAATATAAATAAATAAAGACCCAACACAGTTATACTAGTTATACTAATTTCTCATTGCTCTCATTGTACAGAAGTTTTCTGAGACTAAGAAATTATCATTAGGATTGCTATAGGCTGTTGACCAATAAAATGGCAAGAAAGGGAGGCATAAAGGAGCCAAGCAGGCAGTGGAAACATGCAACTGGGGAATGGGAAGGAGCTAATACCCTCAGACACTTAACGTTAATTCGTGGCCTGGTGCCAGTAGCTCATACCTATAATCCTAGATATTCAGAAAGCGGAACAGAGTTTGAAGACAGTCTGGGTATCTCGATTAAGTGCCAGCCTTGAGCAAAAAAAAAAAAATAAAACAAGTGAGAAGATGAGATCTTGAGTTCAAACTCCAGCACTGGCACACAAAAAAAGGTTAATAGGAAGAGGAGGCAGTAAGAACGATGGAAGGGATGACACAGATCAAGATGCATTATACTCATAAATCGACATGGCATATTAAAACCCCTTCATAGAAGTTAATACTACTTTAAGCTGGACACCAGTGGCTCACACCTGTAATCCTAACCACCCAGGAAGCTGAGATTTGAGAATCATGGTTTGAAGCAAGCTCAAGACAAGAAAGTCCATGAGACTCTTATCTCCAACTGACTACCAAAAAAGCTGGAAGTGGAGCGCTAGCTCAAATGGTAGAGCAATAGTGTGAGCAAAAGAAACTCAATGACAATGCCCAAGCTCTGAGAAGATGATGATGATGATGCTGATGACGACGATGATGATGATGATGATGATGATGACAATGATGATGATGATGATGATTATGATGATAGTTTAAAATTTAATATGGAGATTATAACATTTAAATAAAAACTGTTTATAAAGAAGAAAGTAGATGTAAAATTTCCAATATTGGGGAAAATCAAGCCTGTAGATGATTTCTAAGTTCTAGAGAAAGCATCTAAGATGAAGCACTTGCACCCAGGATTCGTACTCCAATTCTGTGACTTCAAGTCAAATTTGTAAGAACACACATCCCAACTCATTCACTACAGACTTGATCATGATAGGTGGGCAGAATTCAAATCCCTTTAAAGTAGCTCGATCAGAAGAAACATGAGAAGGTTGAAACAACATTCAAGGTAGGTTAAGAAAAGTATCTAAAGGTTGATGAGCTAGCAAGCATGCAAAGGAATTGCCTTAGTCATATTAAAATTGCTTGCTGAATGCTATTAAAATATTTCTGTGTTGGTCAAAAATCAAAGAATGGAACTAACAAGGGTAGAGAAAGCCCCCCCTCCCCTCCCTTTCTCCGGGTACCATGAATCACAAGTGGTTCCAGGATTCTTTAGGCTGAGGCATGAGAAAGACCCCTCTCTCAAGGGCATCTGGGTGGACTGCTCTGTGCCTGTCTCTCACCGGTAACCAGTGTGATCACACTGCCGACCCAGATGCTAATCAGGAAATGAGTCCAACCATGGAAATCTCCGTCCCTCATGAAGAAGTGAATCTCAGAACCCAGTGCACATTTGCTACGGTTGATGCAAAGTTGACTGTTGATCCAGGAAGAAGCCCAGTACTTGGGCCTCAGTTTTTTGGGAAGTTTGGACACTCATACAGCATTGGACCAACATAGAAAGTCACAGGAGAAGGAATTATGGTACAGACTCAAAATCCTGCACACTTAGGTATAAGGATGAACCTGTAACTAACCAGCACTCATTTATGGTTACGATCAGAAAAATACCAGCAGTTCTAGCTAAGCAGCTGAAGAATAGATTAATGGACTTTTGGTTGATTGATAGATTAACTGATACTAGAATTCACCCACAGTCTGAAGATTGCTAAACATGTATTCCGCCACTTGGCCTATACCCTCAGCCCTTTTGCTTTTATATTGTTATTGGCTATTTTGCCAAGACAGGTCTCAAACTCAAGATCTTCCTATCTTCACCTCCAGAGTAGCTGAAATACAAGTGTGGGCCAAGAACAGAAGTGTGTGTGTGTGTGTGTGTGTGTGTGTGTGCATGCCTGGTACTGAGGCTTGAACTCAGAGCCTAGTAGCTATCCCTAAGTTTTTGTGCTCAGGTCTTGTGGTCTATCAGTTGAGCCACAGCTCTACTTCTGGCTTTGTGGTGGTTAATTGGAGATAAGAGTCTCACAGACTTTCCTGCCCTGGCTAGCTTCAAACTGTAATCTTCAAATCTAAGCCTCCTGAGTAGCTAGGATTACAGGCATGAGCCACTGGCACCAGGCAAGAACACAATTTTTAAAAATACTTAACCAGTGCCATTGCTTATTTGTACATAATAATGTTTCAAATGTACACTAAATGTCAACTTTACTGTATTTCCTAGCTGACGACTAATAATGCTAGAAATAGTTTGTCAGAAGTCGAGAAGTAAAAGTTTTTAAAGCTATAATGAATCATTATGATAATCATAATTACAATTATTACATAATGAATAATTCTAAGCTTTAGTTTAGAAGTTATTTGCAATGGACAAAGCACCTAATTATTGCATGGCTTGCTACTATTTAGAAGCAATTGTTTCTGTATGAGAGTCAAATGAGGCCTCACCCACTTCACCTCATCCTGCTTCTTTCTGGAGAGACACCAGAAGCTTGTGCCGACCTTTTATTTATTTATTTATTTTTTGGTCGGTCGTGGGGCTTGAACTCTGGGCCTGGGCACTGTTGCTGAGTCACAGTGCCACTTTCAGTTTTCTGGTGGTTAATTGGACTTAAGAGTCTCATGGATGGGGCTGGGAAGGTGGCTTAGTGGTAGAGTGCTTGCCTTGCATGCATGAGGCCCTGGGTTCGATTCCTCAGCACTACGTAAGCAAAAAGAAAAAAGCCGGAAGTGGGATGTGGCTCAAGTGGTAGAGCGCTAGCCTTGAGCTGAAGAGCTGAGGGACAGGGCCCAGGCCCAGAGTTCAGGCCCACAACCAGACCCAAAAAAAAAAAAAGAGTCTCATGGACTTTCCTGTGTGGGCTTGCTCTGAACCGGGATTCTCAGATCTCAGCCTCCTGAGTAGCTAGGATTACAGGCACAAGTCACCACCACCCACCCTATCTAGTCTTAATCGAGGCCACAGAAGTTTCACACCCAACTTGCAGTACACTGATTAGATCATCACAAATTTTCAGATGGCTGAGGGCAGCTTCCAGGCCTTCAAGGAGGTCTGTTTAGAGTGTACATAATGCACTCCTACATCACATTCACATTCCTCAGGTAATAGTGAAGCCAGATCAAAAAGACTACTTACAACCCAAATAAACTTTGGGACAATTAAGATTATTTAAATCAAATATAATTCCCGTTTTTCCTGAAGTTTAGAATTGTTAATTTAGATTTTTTTTTAGGAAATTTTCTATATAACATCAAAGTGAAGAAGTAACACTCAAGTAATTCTTCCAGATACAATTTATTGTTTATAATCTTTTCTGTGTCACTATTGGGCCTTGAACACAGAACCTTGTGCTCTTAGTTTGGTTTGGTTTGGTTTTTGCTCAAGGATAGTACTGAACCACTTGATCCACATGTCCACTTCTGGCTTTTTGCTGGTTGATTAGAGATAAAAGAGTCACTAGAAATTTTCTGTCTGGGATAGCTTTGAACAGCAACCCTTAGGTCTGTTTCCTGAGAAGCTAGGATTACAGGCATAAACCACTAGATCCTATCTATTAACACTTTAAAAATCATGAAAGACAGACAGCAAATCATTGTAAAATATAAATGAAAATCTACAACCTGCCATATTCTACTAAAATGCTTTCTTATGTTCCTTTCAAACATGCATAAACCAGCATAACTTTATGTATTCTTTTAAAAAAATAAAGGAACTTGCCTAGTCGCATGTTGTGGCTTTTAATTTAATCTTGTACATTCATTCAATCATTACATTTAAAGTTACAAGTTCAGAATATCCTGTAATGTTGATAGATTACATTTACATACCCAGATACCTCATTTGTTTCTTTTTTTTTTTTTTTTTTTTTTGGCTCCGGTCTTGGGTCCTGAACTCTGGGCCTGGGCGCTGTCCCTCAGCTCTTCAGCTCAAGGCTAGCGCTCTACCACTTGAGCCACAGCACCACTTCCGCTTTTTTCTTTTTGTGACCTTTTGTAAGAACTTGGGTGATTTTTTTAGCTTGCATAGGTCACTAAGTCTAAAACTGTATTGACCAGAGGACAAGGGACAATTAGACTAGCTTAACTATAGAATTCTATTCAACTGAACAATGGTATGGTTTTAGGACTTGGCTTTACAAGGAACCCACACCTAATTGTTTCTTTATTAAGAGGAAGCAGACAAAAAGAAGAGAGAAAGAAATTCTGAATTTGATGTCAAATGAGCTGTTAGGTGAGGTTATCATATGAAAAATGAGAGCTATACACTTTTGGTTCAGAAAATCAGTTGTCAAGACTATCATAGGGAAATAATTAGTAGTCTCCTTAATCTTACAGGAAAGGTGAGCACATATCACAGTAGGCATAGCCTACTCTAAAATATCACCCATTGCCTTGAAGTGTAATGATGAATTACAGTGAATTTTAATTGTAGGGCATTTTTTCCTTCCTGAGAAAGTGAATGCATTGAAAGAACAATGACTTATATTTTAAGCACAGACTTACAATGGAGGAGAATTACAGCAAGCCTTTCTCAGTTTGATATGAAAATACCAGCTAATAGTTTTGCCAAAATCAAAGTCAAAGTTGAACTAAATAATTAGTAAAATCAGAAAGCTAATCATTTCTTTTAAATTGCATTGACTTCCTATATTGATCTTTACAAACAAATTTTATTTATATTAGAGTCAAAGAGAGAATGTGGTTAGGTGAAATGGAATACCAGGAGGTATGAAGCTTTGAATATGCTTTGATGATGGTAAGTGTAATGAAGCTAGTAAGTTTGGGTTCCTTTAATTAACTTCTGTTTAGCAAGGAGGAAGACAGGAAACTGGATATGTAATTGGGAGAACATATTCACTGCTGTAATAGACCAAAGTAGAAGAGCTATTTGGAGGTTATTTGTGTTGATTCCACTGAATTTTATGGAGTATGAAAAAAAGAAGGGGATATAATCTAGAAACATCTAGAACATTTTGATTATACTTACTGAGACCCAAACTTTGATCATATGAAACATATTAAGTAGGAAGCCAGATCCCAAACTGTGATATATAAAGCTGGGACAAACTGTACATGAAACAAATGAGGTGGGCTGGGAAGGTGGCTCAGTGGTAGAGCGCTTGCCTTACATGCCTGAGGCCCTGGGTTCAATTCCTCAGCACCACATAAACAGAAAAGGCCAGCAGTGGCACTGTGGCTCAAGTGGTAGAGCGCTAGCCTTGAGCTGAAGAGCTGAAGGACAGTACCCAAGCCTAGAGTTCAGGCCCACAATCAACAAAAAAGAAAAAGAAAAAGAAAAAAAGAAATGGAAATCCATCCAAGAATTAGAAACAAAAGGTTATTATTATGTCCTATATGCAGTTATTTCTATTTTTTCTTTCTGTTTTAGTTTTTGTACCCTCTGTCTTGTTTATGAGCTTATCTGATCCATGGAAGGGAAAGGGAATCAGAAACAGCAGGACAAAGGATGAACTAGTGCAACAATGATACTCACTAGACAATATGTTGGAAATGAACTTAACAACTTGGGGTGGGGGGAGTGGTAGAGGCAAACAGGAGAAAATGAAGGAGGGAGTAATAGTGTTTAAAAAGAAAGATATTCATTACTCATTACTTATGTAACTATAATCCCCTGTTCATCAACTTTACAATAAATGTTTTTAAATGAAAATCCAGCATTTGGCTCATGAGTTTTCATGCAATCTAAATAATACTTCTTATTCTGGAAATACACATGTGAAAATCACCAGTAGTTCCTTGGATAATGTTATAGTTTGAACTTGAAATTCCTTCCAGAGGGTAATGTGTTGAACTCTTAGTCCCCAGGTGGGGGTGCTATGTTGGGAGATGAGGCCTAACCAGAGAAGGTTATAGGGCATGTACCTTTGAGGATTCCTTTCTTTTGTCTGTTTTCTGCCCAGCTGAGATGTACAGCCTCCACTTCCCCATGCTCCGATCACCCTGACTGATTTATGGCACCTGAGAACAACAGTCTTAGAGAAAAAGACGTGAACCAGAGATCCTCAAGCCCTTGCTGATCAATATCCTATTGCCTCTGTGTGAAGGTGTGTGTGTATATGTGTGTGTTTGCATGCTCATGCATGTGTTAATGTAAGGGATGTGGGTTTAGCATTTCTTTTAAAAACACATAATGCATTTTGTTTCTGTGATGAATAATTCATCAATCACTTGGCTGGGTATATATGTATATTTAATGTGAAAGGTCATCATTTCCTTTTAGAGTTCTTTTCCCTAAAGAATTTCAATACAATTCAAAGAAATCTCACCAAACACCATTGCCCTTCGATGTAACAATGCACACTTTTAATCATGACTACAGCTTTAGGCTCTTCAAGTTAACCTTACAAGAAGGTAATGTAATTTAAATTTATTTAAATTTCACAGCCCAGGTGTTCATTGCAGAAATTGAAATCCAGGCTTTAAGTGAAATATTATCCTGACAGATAAAGCAAGACTGGAATAAGACATACAATATTTGTTTAGTGCCAGGAACTTGAACTCAAGACCTTATGCTCTTGCTTAGCTTTTCCACTCAAAGCTGGTGCTCTACCACTTGAGCCACATCTCCACTTCTGGCATTTTGGTGGTTACTTGAAGATAAGATTCTCAGTCTTTCCTACCAGGGCTGACTTTGAATTGGGATCTTGGATCTTTATGATCTCAGCCTTCTGAGTAGCTGGGATAACTAATGATGTGAGCCATCAGTGTCTGGGCAGAACTTCATTTTTGTTTTACATGTGGATGTTATAACACAGTAACATGCAGACACCTCAAGGTCAGAGAACAGCAGTGGAAGTGAAGTGCATGGAATTGGTATTTGTGCCAGCCAGTGCTAACAGAGCTTCAGAACTAACACTTCCTCATGTTGGCTGTTGTTGATAGCTCTTATATGGAAAATCTACCTGGAATATTTTTCTTCTTATTGGACCAAACAGATATGTGCTAAGAGCAATTCAGAGGAAGATGACGCAGTAAAACAGCAGGTGTACCTGTTGATATCTCAGGTAAACATCAGACCTGGCAAAGGGTATTTATAACAAGAAGCCACCACTTATTTGCAATCAGCACCCTGCACCAGTCAGGGTTGCCCACCTCCATCCCTGGACAACTGGCACCTGGGGAGTTTATGGGGGGCCTGCCCTGTTGGGTGAGGCCATGTTTTACAGCAGTAATTACTTTCCTTTTGGTTGTAAATGTATGATGTGTGAGAGCTGTCACAAAACACTTCTCTGCACCACTTCAAATTAAACTGAAGGCCTTTCAAATCCATAGTAGTAAATGAAATGTGCAAATTTCGTGGCTCCGCATTGTACCATTACACAACAAGTTAGTGTACTGGCAGCATACTAAAAGTCCTGTGTACTACCAGGTTTGAACCCTGGGATTCAAGATACCCAAAGCCACTTCTTCTTTGGTTTCTCAGTTATATCAACCTCCTGTATTCTCTCTGAGTGTTCCCTTTTATTTTGTATTCTATGTCCTTAGTTTAATGGCTAAAAACAATTTTGATTATTGGTATCTAAAGCACCTATTCTAGTGTTCGCTTCGGCAACACATATACTAAAGCATCTATTCTGAAGTTAGGATCTCATAAAAAGTTACCATTGCTTTTAACATTGGATGAAGGAGGAAAAAACATGAGAAAATATAAGTGCTGAAAAATCAGGCTAAGTAAAATTATTATTATACATGTCACCAGAGGAAAGAAAAACAGTTATTTTTAAGGTCAAATAATGAAGCTTACTTTTCCTCTATTACCAGAATTATTTCTAATGAATGGGAAGAGACATTTGTTCTTTGGTACTAGAGATCAACTGAGTCAACTAAGGTTGGTCTTAATAGCAAATCTGGGGAGGCTAATAAAACAAATAATTTTTCTTTATCCAGCACCTCAAGAGAAAATACTTCATTTTTGTGCTAGTCCTTGGGCTTGAACTTGGGGCCTGAGTGCTATCTCTGAGCTTCTTAACTCAAGACTAGCACTCTGAACTTGAGCCACAGCTCCACTTCTGGCATTTTGATGGTTAATTAGAGATGAGAGTCTCACAGACTTTCCTGCCTGGCCCATCTTGGAACTATGATCTTCAGATCTCAGCCTCCTAAGTAGCTGGGATTACAGGCATGAGCCACTGGTGCCAGCTAAGCAAGAATCCTTTTACTTGAAGTACTCCTCCTCAGTGGTAACACAAATTTCTCACCTCCTAAGTCTCTGAGGAACAGAGTGTAGAGAGCATACGTTCTTCCTCTTCTTCTTTGGAGCACACAGTGCCAAGGGCATTTTGATCAAGGGAAATATTTTACCATGTGGGTCACCATCCACTCTGACCACTCTAAGCTTCATGCTTTGAATGCAGTATGTATGGAGTGAATTTTTGCATAAATCCAATTTAATAAGACAACACAACTGGGATTTCTTCAAAACAAATAATACTCATAAAAGTATGATGTTAGGTCATTCTTTTCTTTTTTGAATTTGTTTTTAATCTTCAAACACTTGTACAGACTGTTCAATGTAACAAGTTCCTTTCTGTGTCCAGTGGCCCTTGATCAGTCACCCCTCCATGGTTCTCTCATGTGCACTGCAACATTGCTGTGTTTTATAAGTACTGAGATGGATGGAGAACACACATTTCTAGCTTTGTCTATGGGATTCCAGCATTGCTAACAACTTTGTAAAACCATCCACACCTTCCCACAAATGCTGGAAGCACAATGAAGCGATGTCTAATAGGCAGGAATGCAGAAAAAAAGAAAAGAGGACTGTGTAAAATGCCCCATGTGCCAAAATCTCAAAATTTCATAGGGTTCACATACAACATTTGTTAAATGTAATAGTTATCCTGATTTATGAATGGTTTTTATTTCATATTTTTCTTTTCACCTACTCGTTTTGTTTTGTTTTATTTTTTAAACTCAGAGCCTAGGCACTGTTCCTGGGCTTTTCTTTCTTCCTTCCTATTTTTTTTTAAATTCAAGGCTGATGTTCTACCACTTGCCACACCTCTACTTTTAGTTATTTTGGTGGTTGGTGGGAAATAAGAGATCTCATAAACTTTCTTTGCCCTGGCTGGCTCTGAACCATGATCTTCAGATCTCGGCTTCTTGAGAAGCTAGGACTGCATTTGTCAGCCACTGGTACCCAGCTTATTTTAGATTATTGTTTAAAAGAGAGAAAAAATATCTCTGAAGCAAGGGCACCTGCTGAGTCTCTCATCCTACAATGAGAGCGGAGATATGGTAGTTTATTTTCATCAGTCACAGAAATTTGTTCAACATCTGCTTGGAAATTTCTGCGTAAACAGCATTAAATTTCAAATCAAGTATGCATGCTATTGGCAGAGATTTCCTTGGAAATTTTATCTGGCAGGCAATAGATAATCACTATTTTTTAAGAAGTATTGAGGGATAAATAAATGTGCTAGGTACACTTGTGGACAAAAGAACTGAGCAAGAAATTTCTGAAACAATTTAAAATCTTGATTTCTTCAGACATCAGGCATTCATTGGGTATCTGTTCTGTGGCAAGAGTTTTACTGAGTATCATGGGAAACTGAAAAACAGAAGATACAATTTTCATTCTTAAGAAGACTGCCATATAGAAGAGACATAAAGCATACATGTGTGAAACATTGAAAACAGTGGGGATTCTGGTTCTAAGTGGAGAAAGGTTGTCCCTGGCATTTTAGAAGTTAATGCATTTAGAGTATGGGAGAGCAGTTCTTTGTTCTCTAAGCAAGAGTGGCATGGACAAAGATTCAGAGAATATATAAGCAATCCATATAAGAAGAATCATTCAAAACAATTCCTGTCTTATTGGACACTGGTAGCTTATACTTGTGATCTTCATTACTTGTAAGGCTGAGATCTGAGGATCCTAGTTCAAGCCAGCCCTGAGCAGAAAAGTCTGTGAGAATTTTATCCAATTAATTACCAAAAAGTAAAGCTATAGCTCAAGTGGTAGAATGGTAGCCTTAAGCAAAAAAAAAAAAAGTTCAGGAATAGTACCTAGGCCTCTAGTTCAAGTCCCAGGAGTGGCACTAAATAAATAAACTTAATTCACTGTTCTAATATTTATAGAGATTGTAAAATATAATTTTCATATCTGGATGCCAACTACACTTGTAATAGAAAAGCTAAACTTTCAGAACATCAAATGAAGTCAACTTTCTGTGTAATTAAGTTTCAAGTCATAACTACATCTTTGGTTTTCCCCTTGCTTTTAGAAAAGGGATGAATATCAGGTACCTGGACAATGAATGGCCTCATACCTATAATCTAAGTTACTCTAGAAGCTGAGATATGAGGATGAAGATTCTAAGGCAGCCCAGGCAGAAAAGTCTGTAGGACTCTTAGCTCCAGTTAACCAACAAAAAAGCCAGACATGGAAGTATGGCTCAAGTGGTAAAGCACCAGCCTTGAGTGAAAAGGAGCCAGGAGGCCTTGGGTTTAGCCCCACTACACACAGTACAATATACTGTAATGCACTGCAATGCCATACGACAGAAATAAGGAAGTTGTGTTTTTTCCCCTTGCAATAAAGCAGAATAGGCCAGAAGCACTGGCTCTGGAGCCCCATCTACCTGCACTCTACCAAGACAGAAACACAGACCTGGACCCCAGGCATCGACTCAACTTGCAGCAACTGAAGGCAGGGGCTCAATTATTCATTGCCGTTCCTCTTTTATAGAATGTACCAAACATCTGAATACAGGAAGATGCTGAGAGGCAAGAGTTACACATGATCACTGAAGGGAGCTGAGCAGCACAGGAGCAGGGCTTATAACAACAGGGGATGGGTGAGAACACCTTCCTGAAGGTCCAGCCCTACTCATCTGTAGTCCAGAACCAAACCTCATCCTTCAGCCCTGGATGAGCCCTTACCAGCCAGATACAAGAAGAAACAGAATGAGGCCTGCCCAGAGGACACAGACCCATGGCCACTGTGGGGCAGAGGGAGGGGGCAGGAGACTGAAATGGGTGAAATGGGAACCTGTCTCTGGAAGAGGGACCCCTGGGCATGGAGGCAAAATGACTGAGAAAGAAATGTGCTGGTGACTTAGTAACTGCTGTCATCCAGCTCCTCACCTGATATGCTCCTTCTGCTGTGATGTCATAGTGGCCACCTGTGTAACCATGGCAAGAATGATAGCCGTGACCCATAGGCTGTCCCTGGAGGGAGCTGGACATGGCCTCTCTGTGTGTCTCTCCTGTGCTGACCTCCCTCTACTGAGATTAGTCACTCCACTGCCTCTGACCTGGGAGATCGCTGTTTGGTTTGAGTGACTGAATTTGCCATCTGTCTTTTTCCATTTTGTGCTGCTATAAAAAAAATTCCTGGCTGTCTAAAATACCAAGAAATGAAGTTCATTTGTCTCAGGATTTTGGGAGCCGGCAAGTCCAGTGTGGAAGTGGAAACTACTGCCAATAGAAGAGATGAGGACCAGAGGGCCAGAAATCAGAGGACTGGAAGAAGCCTTTTCTTTTCTTTTTCTGTCAGTCATGGGGTTTGAACTCAGGGCCTGGGCATTATTCCTGAGCTCTTTTGTACGAGGCAAGTGCTGTACCACTTTGAGGCACAGATCCAAAAAGGAACTGTTTCTGATCTACATAACAACCTGTCTCTACCCACCATCAGCTCAACCAGCCCCCTACAATCACTCTTTCTTTGAGAAGGACACCTCCATGGCCTGATACCAACTCTCTCCCTCTCTCCCTCTCTCCGTCTCTCCGTCTCTGTCTCTGTCTCTGTCTCTCTGTCTCTGTCTCTGTCTGTCTATCTGTCTCTCTCTCTCTCTCTCCCTCTCTCTCTCTCCCTCTCTCTCTCTCTCCCTCTCTCCCTCCCTCTCTCCCTCCCTCTAAGGTACTTGAATTTGATATCAGGGCCTGTCACTGCTACATAGGCATTTAACCAGTTGAGCTTTAGATTTTTTTAAAATAGGGTCTTGGATTTTCCCCACAACCAACTTCAGACCTCGATCCTCCTACCTATGCTTCCTGTATAGCTGAGATTACAGATGTGTGCCATGCTGTTGAAAAGTAGTCTTACCAAGCTTTAAAATCCATCCAGGAAACTCAATCCTCTTGATTGATCTCTACTTGCAGAGAAGCTGGAATTACAGGCATCAATCACTGTTCCCAGCCCCAGTCCCACCTTATAAAAGGATCCAGCACCTCAGGGACACCACACTGGAGATCAAGTTTCTACCACGTGTTAGGGACAATCCAGAGCAGCGTCATGTATTAAGGGTTGGCTAGTTTATTTCTCTCTGTTTGCAGGAACAGTAGCTGCAATATTATCCATTAAAAAATTATGAGGTGCCAGTGGCTCAAACCTGTAATCCTAGATACTCAGGAGGATTAGATTTGAGGATCGAAGTTTGAAGCCAGCCTGGAAAGGAAAGTCCATGACACTCATCTCCAATTCCAGAAAACTGGAAAGGGCACTGTGGCTCAAGTAGTAGAGCAACTAGCTGAATAAACAATACTCCAGGCACTGCTACCTCATAATCGTTTATTAATGCCAAGAGGTAAAGAGTGGGTTAATGGACAGGCAAGGTTAAATCAAAACTGTATCCCTTCAACCTCTACTTTTATAAAAGGTTGGCCTGGGGCTATCTTAAGGGAACTATGAGAAAATAAACAAAATGATATATTCCAAGAGGCAGATAACAAGCAATCAGGAAATCCTGGGGTAGGCAGTTTTGGTAACACTTGCAAGATGGCAGGAATCATTGAAATAAGTACACATACAGGGCCTCCTCGGGGCAGCTGATAGGATTACTACAGAAGGCCAAACACTCATGTGCACTCACACACACACACACACACACACACACACACACACACACAAAACCAGGTGTTTCTACTGGTGACATTCAAATACCGATCAAATCTCCTGCAGCAAGTCACTGATCCCACAGAGCACTTTGCTCCCCCTTAGGGACTCAAATGGCCCTGTCTATTTCTAATACTTCTTCCTCCATCCTAGATTATGTCATGTCTAGTGCAGAACTTAACTCCATCATTTAATGTCTGTCTTATTCTTCATATTTTCCCTATCTCTGGTTACTCCCTTCTATATATGTTAATTTCATTTTCTCTTAAACATAAGGGCCCTTTGCTCCTCTTTTGGTTGGCTGAACCTTCCTTCTGTGTCTCCTGAAAGAAAAGTCTATATCTCCATGACTGGTCTGTCTGATAATCATGAGTTAACATTAATACCATTACACAGAAACCATTCATTCTCTAGTTATCCATACTTTTCTCATTGCCAAATGTAATGGGAGTGTCTGTTCACACTGTGGCTTGTTTCACTAGTGGCCATTGCTTTGTTTCTTGTACTTAACTTGTTTTATCTATTTTAAACATCCTTTTGTTGTACCATAAATCAGATACAAATCCAGTCACAAGAAAACAGAGAAGCCACATTTTGAGAGGTCAAATTTGGAGCCAACAACTGAATAGTAGACTCCTGTCTCGAAGACCAGCAGCCAGCAAATACACTTAACACTGTTAGGAAACTGAGCCATAAGGGCCAGAAAGGAAAGAATAAAAACAATACCAACAAACCAATTCAGCCCCAGCGAGGGGGGCACTGAAGTGGGATGCCATGTAGACCAGAGGAGCAGGAGATAGGACATGAGCAGACACATGGCATGGCATAATCGTGCCTAAGCTAGCCTCAGCTTAAATGGGAGGGGCAGAGTGCAGGGTCACAGGAAATTTGAGTCCCAGGCACTGGACTGACAGATTTAGTCACTTATCATCCAAGACCTGGCCCCTGCCTCCAGGCATTCTAGCACACCCATCACCTGGGAGGTGAGGGCTTCACCTTCCCCCAGCATGAAGACAAGATGCCAGAGCCTACCAGCCACCATATGGCCAAGATGGCACCGACCAGACCCAATTTTCCCACTTCACTTTCAGCTTTCTAAATGGCACTAATTGTTATAACTGACTACAATTTTCACAGTATTTCCTATGTGCCATCTCCTCCCTTTTCTCTCCTTTGTTTTTCCTTTTTTCTCTCCTCTGTCAATCGCTCTCTTAGTTTTCAGTCTCCATCTCCCTTTCTTCCTCTCCTCTCTCCTCTCTCCTCTTCTTCCTTTGGCTTCTTTCTCTCCCCCTCTCTCCCCCCCTTCTTTCTGAATCTTCCCATCTCCTCTTCTCTCTCCTCCTCCTTCTCTTCCTGCTTCCTCTCCCTCCCCACTCCCCCTTCCTCTTTTTGTTTCCTCCAAGTGACTCTCCAAACTTCTGACATCTACTGGACATGGTAGTTCACCAGAACAGTTCTTAAGATCACTGCTTGCTCATTATTGTTCTATCCAAAGACTATCTCTCCACTGTCCTCCCAGCACCATCCATAATCCAGGTGTGCATCCAGCTGCTGGCCTCTCCCCCTCCCCCTCCCCAACCCTGGGACACTGGCTTCTGGAACACACCAATCTCCTCCTGTTTCTTTCTCATCCCATTTTACCACATCTGAACCTTGAGCCGCGCCTCTACTTCCAACCAGAGATGGCTCTGAAAAGTGACAATGTTTGTAGTGCTTTCATGAGTAGGATTATGAAACACAGAACTTGAAAGGTACAGATGTGAACATCAGTAGCTCCCCAAAGTAACTGAAAAACGAGGACAGATCCTGACAGACAATAGCGTGTTTTTTTCAGCTCATATCTGGTGGAGATAGTATTGTACACTGTAGCTCAGCATTTTTTCCTAAGCAAGAGAAGCTGAGACTGCAGGAGCAGAATTCAAACTTTTCCCAGGGAAGAGGAGCCCCTCAGCTTGCCCATTGCACGTATTTTAGACACATTTTCAGAACATTACACATCAACCTTAGTCTAGGGCTCTGTGGCTGGAGCAGACTTCTCTCTACACATTGTGTTTTTTCCTCCAAGAATCACAGACCTGAACCTTCATCATCATCATCTCTGTATCTTCCAGGTCAATACTTTTATTTTATTATCTTTATACTCAATTTACAGTCCTTAAGCAGTGTCACTAAGTGACTTCATTTCTGATATCTCAGCAAGTTTATCATCGCTTTGGTTATCAGGCTGCACAGAAAATCTATGTCCCATGCCCTACTTATTTCCATAAACCCTGTTATTTATAGGACATGCATAATGTTATAGAATACAAAGATTCTCAAGAATGAACTATTGTGCACATACCAAATATGACTTTTTAAACTTAATGAGTATTATGGACTATCTCATACTTTATTATCAAGTATGGTTTTGTTTTTTTAATTTGGTGTCAAAACTTGTTTTTTCAAAACAAAGTTCTTTCAAACAAGGTCATGCTTATATTACTTATTACTTTCCAAGCATGAAGCCTGAACAGACAACTGTTTTAGTTGTATGAATTATATGGTGTAAATCTGATAAATATATTTATTTCATTTTCAAAGATAAGGTTCAAAGATAAAATCCATAAGAATGGATTTTAACCAAGTATGCAGACATGAATGTACTTTTGGCAGAATTCAAAATCAAAGGAGTTTCACTCAAGGGACTTGAGCTCTCATTTGGCTTTTTTGCTCAAGGATAGTGCTTTATCACTTGAGTCACATCTTTACATCTGGCTTTAGGCTGGTTGGTTGGACATAAAACTTTCCATCCTTGGGATTGCTTCAAATTGTGATCCTCAAATCTCAGCTTCCTGATTAGCTAGAATTACATCCAATGAGCCAAAAGATCCTGGCTCTTTTTCTTTTTTTTAATGACAGGCATGGGAGTTCACAGCAACAGGTTAGAACTGATGTATAAATGTACATTTTTTATGGAAATAAAATCAGCCTTCAGTTTAGCCAAAAGTATCTAGCTACAGATGTTGTTGCTAATTCTTGTTTGTTGAAAGAGAGTTCATATACACCTTTCTTCTCATCTGGAGATTTAATCTGGTTTGTAACTTGTATTTAGACTCCAGACATGATTCATTCAGGAGCACAGACCAACTTCAGAGCTTGTTGCATAAAGTATAGTCAACCAGTGAATTATAAAATGCAGGTAGTCTGTTGGCATCAATGGCTCAGACCTGTAATCCTAACTATTGGGGAGCCTGGCATCTGATTATCATGGTTCCAAACCAGCCCCAATAGGAACCATGAGATACTTATTTATAATTAATCACCAAAATCTAGAAGTGGAGCTGTTATTCAAGATTCAAGTGGTAGAGTGCCAGCATTGAGCAAAAATGAACAGGGACAGTGCTTTTTTCCCCACAAAAATATAAGTCTAAGAGAGAAGAAATCTACTCATTTGGAGATTATTTTCCATTTCTTTTTTTTCCCTCAGAAACACATGCTTTTGGGATTCATAACCAGTCCTCCCCTTTTCAAAGCACATCTCTCTGTTTTAATTATAATCTTGGAGGGATGTATATTGGTGCTAAATATTATTTAAACAATATTATTATTAATAACATTGTGATAAAGTTCCATCATTTGCTATGTGAAAAGAAATAATTGCATAAGATAAACCTTAGCAAGAATTTAAGCAGAGTAGATGGAACTGCTCAGACATAAAGAACCAAAATAGCTCAACTCATGTGGCTATGAATTTTGCAGTTAGATATGGTTTTCTTCAAAATTCTACATGTCCTTATAAAATTATATTCCCATGAGAAGGTTTGTTGTTGTTGTGTCAGTCTTGGGGGCTTGAACTTAGAACCTAGGTGATGTTCCTGAGTTTTTGTTTTTTTTTTTTTTTTTTTTTTTTTTTACCAAGGCTAGTGTTCTATCACTTGAGCCACAGCGCCACCTCTGGATCTGGGGTGATTGGCTGGAGATGAGTCCCCCTGGACTGGGTTAAAATGCTTTGACATTTTGGGGGAAGCTCTGTACAGCAGTATCCAAGAGCCATAAAGGTTTGTGAAAAGCAAAATGAATTTGCAGTGGGAAGTACTCAGCACATTGGGTGCACTTCCAGATACTCCTTTAGTCTTTGCTATGATGAAGCAGATGATGATTTAAGAAGGAAAGGCTGATCTATAGGAAGATAAGACACTGACTCATGGCCAAGGAGAGAGGGCTGAGCCATAAGTCAAGCTCACTCCCTTCATTTATGAAGTCATAGGCCCTTTAAAAGTTTAACTGCTGATCTCCAAGGAGAAGGCAGGAAATGGAGGTTTAGGGACCATTTGACAATAGCCCCACATTCTCTCAGGAGAAGGGCAGAGGCAGAGGCTTTTGCAGGATGAAATTAAAATCTGACAACTGTAGCTGTGTGTGTGCGCATTTGTGTGTGTGCGTTTGTGTGTGTGTGTGTGTGTGCGTGTGCATGCGTGCACACGCACACATGCCACTACTGGAGGGGCTTGAACTCAAGACCCCACACTCTCACTTGGTTTTTCTGCTCACAACGAACATCCTACTTCCTGGTTATTGCTTGTTAATTAGAGATGAGTCTTACAGACTTTTCTCTCCAGGCTGGCTTTGAACTGCAGTCCTCAGATCTCAGCCTCCTGAATAGTTAGATTTATAGATATGACCCACTAGCTCCAGGCAGTTTGGTTATTTGTTATATATTATTTTATACATAACAAAGTATATTATGTGGGGGTACTAGAAAAAAGACAAGAAAGGAAGTATAATATTAACAAACAAGCCAAAAGACAGCAAGGTAAAAATAATAGCACCTTGAAAGTAGCTGTTAAAGGGAAGATGCATGCATTTGATCTCCGTAGGTACTACCAGTCTGAAAGAATATTGCATTCTATTCTTGTCTTCATGTGACGCAGACTTCTGAAACTAAATGACAGAAAATCAGAGTCTTTAGAGAAGAGAGAAAGTATGCTCAGAATATACTATGCAAGAGGAAAAGTTAGGTTTTTCAAACATTCCTATTCTTTTTACTATCAGCCAAAAGAAAAAAATCTAGGGAGATTTCTGAGCATATGTTCTCTCTCTGTCTCTGACTCTCTCTGTCTCTGTCTCTCTGTCTCTGTCTCTCTCAGAGGCTTGAACTCAGGGACTGATTTGCATTCTTGCTTGGCTTTTCCCTCAATGCCAGGCCTCAGGTTTGGCTTGCACCACACTTCTACTTCTGGCTTTCTGCTACTGGAGATAAGAATCTCATGGACTTTCCTGCCCTAGCTGGCTTTGAACCACAATCCTCAGCTCTCAGTTTTCTGAGTAGCTAGGATGACAAGAGTGAGCCACAGGAGCTCGGCCTTTGTTTTGTTTTTCACTCTATCTTTGATTGTCTCTCTATCTGTGTAATTGGAGCCACAGATGTTCCCTCACAGCCAGGCTAGGTAAGGACTTGCCTCAATTCCAAATTTGATTCTGACTCAATATTTACCCATACAGAGTAACAGAATCAATTATGCAGATTCCTTCCACACCATCGATCCCAGGGCTTAAACCTCCTTTCCTTCCACAAGTCAGTAAATGTCATTGTCTCCATCGAGTCACTGTCTAGTCCAACACTCAGCAAAACTCTGGCGCAGCACCATTCAGCATTCACTCTCTCAAGGGACAAAAGTACTCCAGTGGGTAGCATAATGTCATTGCCAGTAGGCATAGTTGAAATATCACTGACCTGCCAGTGAAATCCAATTTTTAATTACCCCTTGCTTTAACTGATTAATTTTAATTAATCACAACTAATTAAAATGTTAATTAATGGTGTAATGATTGTGATTATATGATATGTTATCGATGGTAATTAATCACAATGTAATTGATTAATCAAAATTAAACATAATTAGTTACAATTGATATTATACTTAATATTAATTACAATCAATGACCATATTATATAATCATAACTATGATTGTGATTAACTTATTACAATGAATTAATTTTAATTGATTTGAAGCATCACATATATTTAGCAGGTGCCATATTGAATAGTACAACACTAGATACTCTGAACCCCAGGTGATATTTCTCAGATGACTGTGTGTCTTCCCTATTAACTACATGCCCGATACATCTGTGGTGGTGTCACCTATATATTTAGGAGCCTATGAGACCATTAACTCTAAGTTATAACTAATACAGAAAAACCTTTAATAATATATTAGATGAACACTTTTTACCACACAAACACAAAAGCTTACCAAACCAGAGCATGAAATGTGTCATCCAGTCCATTTTGGAACAAAAGAAGAGAGAAAGAAGGAAAAAGAGAGAGAGAGAAAGAGAGAGAGAAGGAAGGAAGGAAGGAAAGAAGGAAGGAAAGAAGGAAGGAAGGAAGGAAGAAAGAAAGGAAGGAAGGAAGGAAGGAAGGAAGGAAGGAAGGAAGGAAGGAAGGAAGGGAAGGGAAGGAGGGAAGGAGGGAAGGGAGGGAAGGAGGGGAAAGAGGAAGGGAGGGAGGGAGGGAGGGGAAAAGAGGAAAGAAGGAAGGAAAAGAAATTTCTGGATGCTGGAGAGGAGGAAGGAACCAACAGGAGGAAAGTCTGATTTGGGAAGGATTACCAAGAGAATTAAATAATAGCTGGGAAGGAGTTTTAAAGCCAAAACAGAGAAGAAGAAAAAATCTAAGTCCTCATGAGGTCTTCGCAGGGGAAGTTGTCTTAGTCAGCCTGGCTGTCCTGACAAAACACCTCAGACTAGGTGACTTCAACAACAGAAATGTTTTCTCTCCCAGTCCTGGAGGCTCGAATCCAAGATAAGGCTGTTGGTGTGGCTGACCTCCATGAGAGACATTTGTTTAGCTTGTTGCTATCAGCCATGTCTTTTTCTGTGTGCTCCTGTGACAAGCACTCTGGTGTGCCTGTTTTGTAAGGATACAAATCCCACCATGTGGGTCCCATATTCATAGCCCCATGAATCTAAACCTCATTAGCTCCCAGAAATCCCATCTCCAAATCTTAACACATGGTGTGGGTGTGTGGGATATGGGGGGGGGGGTGATTCTAGTTTCAACAAATGAATTGAGATATATAGTCAAATTCAATCTATAGCAGATTTTAGTCACTAGATATTGAGGACCAGCTGTATACCAGGATGGGAACCCAATGGTCTTCACACAACTACAAGGGAATCTTTGCTCTTCTGAGGTCAAATCCACACAGCCTTAGTACAAGGCAGACAGATCACAATAGTTTGCAATGTTTCTACCAAGAGGCAGAGTCTAGCTCTATACCCACTTAACCTCTACCCCATAAGAAGGAAAGAGAAATTTTCAGAGAGGGATTATCATAGTAACATTTGGCATTCTGAGAACCTTTCTAAGTGAAAAAGAAACTGAGTAAAAAAGGAACACAAGTCCTAAGTAAGATGATGAAGCACAAACAGACCACCTAGAAACAAGAACAAAACTGTGAAAACTACAATTCAAAAACTGTTGAAGAGAAAAATAAGCATTATCTTTCAAACGATACAATTAAAATAGGAGCAAACTTTTCATTGATACCAATAGTTGCACACTAATTTATCTAGCATTCTAAAGCTCTATGTCCAGGCAAGAAGCAAAAAGAAACAAGAATATTTTAAATCAATGCTAAGAAAATTTACTATTCTTAACTCTTATAGAAAGGATATCTTTCTTTGCATGAGGCACCTGTGGCTCATACCTGTAATCTTAGCTACTCAAGAAGCTGAGATCTGAAGTTAGCTCAGTATGAAGTTAGCTCAGGCAGGAAAGTCCATGAGACTCATCTCCAATTAACCACCAAAAGGCCAGAAATGGAGGTGTACCTCAAGTTGCAGAGTGCCAGCTGTAAGTGGAAAAGACAAGCTGAGAGCTCAAGGCCTCAAATTCAGGTGTCAATACTGGCACATTCAATAAATAAATAAATACATGCATACATAAATAAAATCAGAGGCACTCAAATTCTTCCAGAAAATAAAGGCAGCACAAAGGAATGGCAGGCAAGACATGCATCAAGCCAAGAATATTACAATCTGCTAATGAAAATAGATCTATCTTGAGGTTAATATCAATGATTAGGGACACTGAAACAAAGTAGAACTAAATAATAGATATTGTATGTCACTTCTCTGTCTCTGTCTGTCTCTCTCTCCCTCATACACACACATAGAAGGTAAGCATAACTAGAGATTTTCTTGTTATGTTCCTAACCTTATTGTAAGTATTTTAGAATATATTTTTGTGTCCATTGTAATGCTATTAAATCTAGGCACTGGTGGCTCATGCCTGTGAATCCTAGCTACTTCAGCGGTTGAGATCTGAGGATCACAGTTCAAAGCCAGTCCAGGTAGGACAGTCTGTGAGACTCTTCTCTCCACCAAAATTGCCAAAAAAGCTGAAATTGGAGCTGTGGTTCAACTGGTAGAGTGCTAACCTGGAGCAAAAGAAGCTCAGAGACAGTGCCCAGGCCCTGAGTTGGAACCCTAGGACCAGTACCAAAAGATATCTAGCTAGACAGACAGACAGACAGACAGATAGATAGATAGATAGCAGTTAAATGAAAAATAAGTCAAATGGCTCCTAAGCTGACATCCTAGCTACTTTAGGAATCTGAGATCAGAAGACTGCAGTTCAAAGCCAGTCCAAGCAGGAAAGTCAAGAAGACTCCACCAAAAAAGAATAGCCAGAAGTGGAGGTCTGGTTCAAGTTGTAGAGTCCTAGCCTTGAGTAAACACACACACACACACACACACATACACACAACACACACACACACACAAACTAAGGTACAGTGCTCAGGTCCTGAGTTCAAGCTCCAGTATTGGCACAGAAAAAAAAATAAGTAAACAAATAAACATTCCAGAGAAAATGTTTACCTTTCTTCTATCTGCTAGTTTCAACAGCTCTTCCAGGCCCACGATCTGGGAGCAGGTTTTCCATGACCAGATACAAGCTCTGAAATCACCCATCCCTAATGACATTGACTCACCCTGGTTGCTTTACTTAGTCAGCCTGGCCTTTCTGCCAAAGGAGGGCGTACTTACAGTAGGAAATGTTACATGGATGTAATGCCATCAGAATGTGGCCTATGCCTATCCCCTGCTGGCAAGCCATTCATTCGACCCTGTCAGCCTTCTGGATCCCTCACCCCAGCTCAGCCAACCGTATTTATAGTCTCTCTTGAGATACATTTGGCAGCTGTGGAATCAAGCACCAAGCTGTGAATACGCCCAGCCAGCAGCAACTGTGCTTTTCTGGCTCTGAGCACCGTTTCCCCTTCGAGTTTTTCCCTCACTCCATGAAAGCTTCCATTTGAGTTTGTACTTAAAGAAGAAGGCAGGCTACAGAGTGAACTGTGGAAGTGGTCCCTCTGCTGCCATGACTGGAACTGGGATGTGGCACAATGTGAAAATGTATTCCTCTCTCTGTTAACTACGCTGGGTGGCGGCACATCTGAGAAAATCCTAGCAGGACTTTGCATTCATGCTTTACTTCCTTCTGCTCTTTCCTTGTACTTTGGCTTTAAAGGGGCTCTCGTCAAATTTCCATCAGTGTGTGTGCCATGTGCTAGTAGATACAAATCCACAAAGAAAACAGCCCTGTTTGTCTTTAGAAACGAACTGGGTCCCTGGTGGTTCACACCTGTAACTCCGGCTGCTCAGAAGGCTGAGATCTGAGGATCAAGGTTCAAAGTCAGCCTGGGCAGGAAAGTCCAAGAGACTCTTTATCATCATTTAACACCAGAAAGCCAAAAGTGGAAGTGTTGCCTAGTGGGTAGAGTACCAGTATTAAGCAAAAAAGCCAAAGGACAGCACCCAGGCCCTGAGTTCAATCCCCAGTACCTGCATGCACCCATATGGGCACACACACATAATACACAATACACAGATACACAAAAGCAAAGAAAGAAACATCTCTTAATCACCTCAATTAGTCATCAGTGTAGCATTCTAACTAGAAGTTTCCTTTCTCTTTTCTTTACTTTTCCTTTTTTTTTTCTGGTCAGTTGTGGGCCTAAACACTGTCCCTGAGCTTTTTTACTCAAGGCTAGTGCTCTACCACTTGAGAGACAACTCCACTTCCAGCTATTTTTGATGCTTAATTGAAAAAAAAAAAATCTCATGGACTTTGCTGCCCAGGCTGACTTTGAACCATGATCCTTAGATTTCAGCCTCCTGAGTAGCTACGATTACAGTCGTGAGCCACCAGCACCCTGCCTCCTTCTCTTTTCTAACAGGCTCACTTTCTCCTCCAAATTGCTAATCCTGTGTTTTAACTTTGAGTACAACTCTCAAAGGTACAAAAAGACCATTCTTATTTATTCTATTCGTTTTTATTATCTTTAAGTAGTTGTACACAGGATTTCAATTCCACATGTCAATTTATGAGTACAGTGCATCTTGATCAATGCCACCCCTTCCATCACCTCCCCATCTCCACCCACACCAGCCCTCCCCTCAAGTCACCGGCTCCATTTTTGTATCTGCACATTGAATCTTATGACTTCATCCTCCCACCTTTCCTTTCCATCATAGCCTACTCACACCCAATGCCAGGTCATATGCCTGGTACCCCCCCGCCGCCCCAAATCATCTCTGAATGCAGTGTCTCCTGTATCATTAATCAAATATAGGAATAATTTTTGGGCTAGTAATTCTGAAGTGTTTCGTACTGATCAGAGGGATGCTTTGTACCATGAAGAACTAAATTTGTACTTCTAGGTCCTACTAAATTAATAAGATGCAGATCCTTATCTGCTCTTAAGTTCTTTGTGCTCATCTGGGCAAGAAAGATTAACCATACTACCAAACCCTAGGCATATTTACTACTGATACTTACTCTGATTTCATTGTCTGAAATGTGCGAGTAGATACAAATCCACAAAGAAAACAGCCCTGTTTGTCTTTAGAAATATGTCTCTGGTGTATATGCAGATTTTTCAAGGCTACTCAATCAGGGACTGTATGAGCAGAAGCTTTTTTTTTTAATGAGCTGGTTACTGAGACTTCTATTCAAGACCTCACGTTTTACTTAGCATTTTCATTTAAGGCTAATGCTCTGCCACTTGAGCCCTACTTCCACTTCCAGACTCTCTTGAACTCACACATGTGCCTGCACGGCTGTACAGCTGTTTATCTACTCTGTAGTAATAGTTGTATCAGTGATGATATCATCTTACCTTTCAGTCTTTCTTTCACTAAGAACCTGCCCTACATAGAGAAGAGGTGCTAAAGGAAGCCCCTGATAGAGCCTCAAGAATGCTACGTGCATCATGCTACATGAGGATAATTTAAGACCTCTGAAAAGATATACATGGCCACAACAATAATAAAATGCTCAGATATCCGTCCTCCCTAAGACAACTGGGCTTGTATGGGAAAGTAGTCTTTATTAAAATAGCCCCAACACCCAAATCAAGCTAGATGGTGCCTTTACACTTTGCCTTTTGAAAGAATGTGCATTTTGTATCAGGAGACATTTTGTTATGAAAAAAGAAACACAGGATTTCAACACCCCTTTTTTTGTTGATTGTGGGGCTTGAACTCAGGGCCTGGGTGCTTTCCCTGAGCCTCTCTGTGCTCAAGGCTAGTGCTCTACCACTTGAGCCACAGTGCCACTTCTGGTTTGTTGAGTGGTTAATTTTCAAAAGAGTCTCACGGTGACTTCTCTGCCTTGCTGTCTTTGAACTACTATCCTCAGATCTCAGTCTCCTGAGTAGCTAAGATTCCAGGCATGAGCCACCAGCTCCCGGCTAGGCTATGATTCCCTCCTTTTACAACATATAAAGATAAGAAAGATGTGTTGTCTAGGATATAACAAAGTCATTGTAATTTTTTTTGCTAGTATTGGAACTTAAACTCAGGGCCTGCAGGCTGTCCTTAGCTTTTCATTCAAGGCTAGTGTGAGCCTTGTTCCACTTGAACCACCAGCTCCACTTCTGGCTCTTTGCTGGTTAATTTGAGATAACAGTTTCATAGATTTTCCTACCTGGCCTATCTTTACAACATGATCCTCAGGACTCAGACTCCTGAGTTGCTAGGATTACAGGTGTTAGCTAGCAACACCCAACTGCTAAAAGTCATTCTTGAAAATTTATTTTAGATATAAAAGTCTGAATATTTGTGTTAATACCTATAATTTACACAACTTTCAGACTAAATAAGTAATAAATTTTGGAAGACATTTTAGCATTATAATTAGTCCTTAGTCATCATTTCTTATTCATTGAGCTTTAAGTACTTTGCATGTATTAAGTAATTATTATGCCCACTTGAGGATGCTAGGGTAAAGAAATATGATTTGTCCAATATGACACAATTAATGAAAACAAGACTCAAGAAAAGGATGTTTTACATCTGCATTGCTTAACAATTTTATCTCAGTGTGGAAATGGATGGACAAAGGGTGAACAAATGGGGCAGTGGTACTCACTAGACACTATGTGGATAATGAACTCTAAAACTTGGGGGTGGGAATGGGAGGGGAAAACTGAGAGAGCAAAGGGAGGGATGACATTGTTTGAAAGGAAATGTACTCTTTACCTGACTTATGTAACTGTAATCTCTCTGTACATCACCTTTATAATAACAATTTAAAAATTAATTTAAAAATTGTTTCTTGGTAAAGTCTACCACGTAGACTAGTACTCAGCCTTCCCTGGACTATATCTTTATGAAATCATGAATACCACACCAAACTCCTTGTTCTGCAATTCACAAATCATATTTCCTTCAACCAACTGCTGAAGAATTTTGTGTGTGGTTGGTTGCTTCATCTTTGATGGCAGTAATGAGCCTGTCTCCAGACATAGCTTTCATAACTAGACAGGAAAATGTATGAAACCCTCTAGACCCTGTATTCCTCTCAGATGACCCCAAAACAATATGTGCTTTGTCAGCTCTTGTATCAACAAGTCCTTTGGGACAGAGGAAAGAAACTGAAATGAAGCAGAATCGAGTCCTTAATTTACTTCTCCCAAAACCTTCTTTGGTTCCAAGAACTGGATAAGAAACTTATTCCAAGGCCAACCATAAATACAGCATCCACTAAGCATTGCATCCTGTGCCAAGATTCTCAGAACACTATTTGCTGTAGGTCCTGACCTCCATGTGCCCTGGCTCTAGTGTGTTCTGCCTGAATCAAAACTCCCTAGATTGCAACCTCGTGGTGGCCTTGATTCCCTATTTGTTATACTCAAAATGAGAAAGAAAGGACCACAATGATGACGAATGGAAGGGGAGACATTGATCATGATGCATTGTACTCAAGAATTGAAATGTTGAACTGAAACTTCTTTGTACAACTAGTTAAGAGTGTGGATCTGGGTGACGGTGGCTCACGCCTGTAATCCTAGCTACTCAGAAGGCTAAAATCTGAGTATCGCGATTAAAGTCAGCCAGGGCAGGAAAGTCTGTGTGACTCTTATCTCCAATAAACCATTAGGAAACCGGAACTGGCACGGTGGTTCAAATGGTAAAGCCCTCACTCTGGACAGCGCCCAAGGTCAGAGTTCAAGCTCCCCCAGGACCGACTCCTTTCCCTCCTCCGCCCCCCTCCCGCCTCCAAAAAAGTGTGTGGATCATGCTTGAAACCCTAGGTTCTCAGGAGGCTGAAATCTGAGGGTGGAGGTCAAAGCTAGTGTAAGCAGGAAACGCTGAGACTTTTGTCCAATTAACCACCAAAAATCCAGAAGTAAAGTTGTGGCTCAAGTGGTAGAGGACTAGCCTTGAGCAGAATAGCAGCATGCAGGCTGTAAATTCAAGCCCTGGTACTGGCACACATACTTTTTTTTTAAAAAAGAAGGAAGGAAGGAAGAAAGGGAGGGAAGGAAGGAAGTATAAAGATAATAAAAAAAAAATTTTAAGGGGCTGGGAATGTGGCTTAGTGGTAGAATGCTTGCCTAGCATGCATGAAGCCCTGGGTTCAATTCCTCAGTTCCAGTAAACAGAAAAAGCTGGAAGTGGTGCTGTGGCTCAAGGGGTAGAGTGCTAGCCTTGAGCAAGAGAAGCTCAGGAACAGTGCCCAGTCCTTGAGTTCAAGTCCCAAAACTGGCAAAAATTAAATAAATAAAATAAGAAGAACCATATTAAGAAGAGTGAATTTACCTACATGAAATAATTGTAAAAGTTTTTGAATAGTTTAACAATAACCTATTGACCAGAGGGTTTTTCTTTTTTTTAAGGAAATAGCTTTTGATAGTGACTGCAACTGTAGGTAATGATAATGTCACTGACTTTGGCATTTTGACAGGTCTTATCTGTTCTTTGTTGAGTTAAGCCATCTTTATCATCAAAAACAAGCTAAAATGGCCTGTCTGCTTTCTATATACTATTCCATCATGTATCATCAACTTCTAATGCTTTCCTCAGAGAAAAACTTGTCATTCTTGCCACTGCAGAGTATTTCACCAGAAATACTCTTAACAAAATACCACACTATAACATACCAATTACTTGCACTCTGCAAATGTAGACACTTACAAATGGAATTTTAATAGACAATGAACAAATTGAATTTTTCAAAATGGAGCATAAATAAAATGAGTGGTGATACATACAGCCCATCAATGATCCTGTTGTATGAAAACGTGCTATAGCAATTTATGAAAATTAAATAGGAAACAGGATTTTAATACTAACTGGTGTAACTGGTTCTTTCAGGAGGTTGTGGAGCAGAAAGTAGAAACCAGGGAATTCAGGAGCCAATGAGTTGACCAGAGAAGAGTTAGATGCTTGCAGTATTAACATCATCAATAAGAAGTAAAATCAGGAAATAGAGGTGTAGCTTACACGGTTGGCACCAGCCCTAAGTGGAAAAGCAACAGAGAATTAGAGGCCCTGAGTTCAAGACTCAGTATGAGTGCAAAAAAAATTTTTTTAATCAAAAAGGGTTGATTTTCTAAGATTTTTTAAATAGAGATTGTAACACCAAACCCTCCCCCACAAAGGTAAGTGTTTTTCGAGAAACCTGAAGTTTACCAGTCTTCAGAGGTGGTTTGTTCACAATCCACAGGTATCAATCATCTGTACCAATGGTGTCTTATCCACCACTTCCAGAAGTACAGTCCAAGACTTATATGCCTTGAGGCTACCTCATTCATCATCAGCTTTTGCAAAGAACTGCTTTTAATTCAAAAAATAAAAAGAACCTTTTCCTGCTGGTCATGGTAGTGTACATCTGTAATCTCAGCACTCAGGATGTTGGAGTAGAAGGATCTTGAGATCAAGGCTAGCTTTGTCTGGATTCAAGACAGTCTCCAGATAGAAAAAAGAAAAAAAGGAGGAAAACAGTCTCTTCCCCAAAAGTTTAGAAGACAGTTTTCTTTCTGTTGATAGCAAAAAGCTTGTGTAGGCCAGGTGGCTCATGCTTGTCATCCTAGCTACTCAAGAGGTTGAGATCTAAGGATCAAAGTTCAGTCTTATTTCCACTTAAACACCAAAAAGCTAGAAGTAGAGCTGTGGCTCAAGTGGTACAGCACTAGCCTTGAGCATAAAATCTTGATAGTGCTCAGGCCCTGAGTTCATGCCCCAAGACCAGCATCATTACAAAAAAAGCCAATGTAATACAGAGTTTAGGAAGACTTGGGTCTACTTGTCCAGAGCACCTGTCTGACTATGGTACTGACTTCTACTTGCTTACAAAGTACTCTCAGGTCCTAAAAGAAAATCTATCAGGATCTAACCATCCCCAGTAGATCTATACACTTGTATGCCATCCATGTAGATAGCATTATATGAAGATACAGGCCTAGACTTTAAGATGTCATTGACATAATCTATTTTTACTGTAAATACTCTCTAAACATTGTTATAAATGACCAAACTAGCCAATAGAAGGAAAGTTTTCATGTCTGCATATCTCAGCTAACCGATAGAAAGAAACTTTTGGTGGCTTTATCCCAAAACTAATTCATAGAAAGGAGGCTTTGATGCCTGTATATCTAAACTAACCAATAGAAAAAGGCTTCTGATGTCTGTGTACCAAAACTGGACAATAGAAAGAAACTTTAACTGTCTGTATATAAAAATTGCCTCTCTACAATTTAACTTATTTTTCTATTCCTAACAGAGCTTATCTGGGATTCCCTCTGAAGAGTATGAATCTTCATCAATTTATTTCTCTACAAGGAAACAATGTTGCCCCCCCAAAAAACTAAAGCACACTTAGAGACACTGTTTCTTTTACTCGATGTTTCCCCAAATGCTTCCTCTATATACACTCTAATATAATTATGTATAAACAGATTTATGGGAAAAAATGCCAAACTTCTTAAATATTCTAAGACTTTGAGATATAAAAGCATTTCAAAAATGACCAAAACTAAACAGGCAAAAAGTTCTCATAACAAGAATTTTTAAGTTGGGTGAAATTAAAACTACTTCGACAGGGGTTTGAAAAAGAGGGCAAAGGGGGTGCATTCTATTTCGTATCTCTTAACCATTTCATTATATAGTTCAGGCTGTCCTTGAAAATAAGCTCTAAATGTTATTTATTTACTTATTGCTTCTTTACTTAATTACTTATATACTTGCTATTTACTTATTTGTTTATTGTAGCTCTGGAATTTGAACTCAGATCCTCAGCACACTTGGCTGACACTCTACCCTTTCAGCCAGGCCTCTAGACCTGCTACTTACTGGTTAATTAGAGATGGAGTTAGTAAACTTTTCTGCCTGGACTAGCCTGGATCCATAATCTTCCAGCTCTCAGCCTCCTGAGTGGTTAGGATTACAGTTATAAACCGCTGGAGCTAGATAGATGATATTTTTATAATACCTTTTGCAAATCTTGGGGCACTTAATGCTGATATCCACTAGCTTGTTTCTCTCACTTTATGAGAAATGCAACAGAGAAGAAAGCACACCTAACCGTGTGAGTGGGTGTACATGCCTCCCATAAGTGACTTTTTATTTCAGAGGTACTTTCCCTGGCCACATGGAGTCTCACTATGCTATTAGGTTTTTCTTGGTTCTTATAATACATTAAAACAATTTTAGAGTGTAAAATCATCTTAATAAAAACGCTATGCTATACTAATTAGCTCCACATCCCAGAAATTGTCTCTAAATTCAAAAAGTACACAAAACGTATGGCTTGTCTTAGGTAAAGTAATGATTGAATGACAGAAAGAATAGTTTAAAATATCTACATAGGTCATTTTAAATAACTAATTAAGAGGTGTAATTTTACTCTGCAGTAAAAGTCATGAATTTTTATGCACTGCACCGCATTTATGAGGATCCAAGGAAGACCAGCCTTTTTATTCATTAGTGATTACCTAGGATTAGCTATGGCTTTCCAAACGAAATCCAAATCCTTCAGAAAACATTCTTGGGTTCAGATATCACCAGAAACCACCACGCTGTAGAAAGGGTCACTCAGAGGTTTCCTGAGGTTCCTAGACCTTTAAGCAAACTCAAGATGAATTTTTTCCAAGGACAATTGCCAAGACTTTAGCTAGCCCTAGTTACGTTTCATGCATACTTGATTGGTACACCAGACTTAGATCAAGTAATAACTATGAGGACATTCTGCATGAAGCTTTCTAGATTCAATTGAGGTTCTGGTGTTCCTCATACCTCAGATTGTAAGCATCCCACAGAAGGTGTAACATGGACTAAAATCACAGAAAAGGCAAAGCAAAGCTTGTGGGATTTTCTGGAGGTTTGTTTTGCTTTTTGTTTTTGTTGTTGTTGTTGTTAGTGGAGGTGGTATCTTGGGGCTTGAACTTAGGGCCTGGGCTCTGTCCCTGAGCTCTTTTGCTCAAGTCTAGCACTCTACCACTTTGAGCCACAGCTCCACTTCCAGTTTTCGGGTGTTTAACTGGAAATAAGAGTTTAATGGAGTTTCCTGCCCTGGCTGGCTATGAATGGTGATCCTCAGATCTCAGCCTCCTATGTAGTTAGATTACAGGCATGAACTACCAGTGCCCAGCCACATTTTAAAAATTATATGTATCATTGGCAATATCATGGGAAAGACTCAGGAAATCACTGGAAATTGAGGGATTTATTGAATATGGATTGAAATATTTTCTTTCCAAAAAAATGTACTGGCATATAAACCAGTTAAATATGCTGGAGATATTCTTACAAAGTATCTCTCTCCTTGCCCAATATTCACAACACCTGGGAAAGAAGATGATTCCTAGACTCCAGACAGGTACAAGAAAGCTCCACAAATTCTAAGTCACTGGCAGCTGAGGTCTGAGGTCCTTTGTATCTACTCCTTCCAAATGCTTGTTCAAGCATGGCATAATGACAGGCTGACCGTTTACAAGTCACTTGAAATTCTGAAGGACCAATGCATAGACTCATCTGTCTACATGAAAATATACAAGAAGATGACCCCAAAGTCAAAGACTTGTTTGCTCTACAGTTGATCATACCTCCAGCCTGACTTTTCACTGGTTATTTTGGAACTTTCGGCCCTGGCTGGCTTCAAACAATGAACATCCAGATCTCAGCTTCCTGAATGATTCAGATTACATCAATGCCTAGCTTATACCAACACACACATATGTATATATACATACACGTGTATATGTATATTACATGTATATATGTTGTATATCTAGCATAACTATAGTAATAGAGTAAATAGTTACATAGTACATATACTATAGTATATCTAGTATATACATGCTATTTATATACTATATATAAATATATATAGTGTATACATATACATACATATACTATATATACATATATATACTTATATGTTATACTATATATACTATACATACTATAGTATATATAACTATATATAGTTATATTATGTATAACTATATATAATATATAAATAATTATATATATCATATATTATATATATAGTGTATATAATATATGTTATATGTATTATATATACTATATAACCAGATATAGTTATATAGTTATATATATAACTATATATAGTTAATATATGTATGTATATAGTATATATAGTATATATATACTATATGCAGTATATTATATATTCTATATTATTATATATGATATATATAATATAGTCTATATATATACTATATAGTTATATGGTATATGTAATATATTATATATAATATATTATATATGTATATATATATTATATGTAAGATATATTTCATATATTATATGTATATATACTATATATTATATACATCATATTATATATAATTTATATAAATGTATATAGACTATATACTATATACGCTATATACTATATATATACCTATATACTATATGTATAGCTATTTATACTATATATAATATTTTGTATATAATCTATACTATATATTATATATTATTATATATACTATATGTTGTAGTGTATAGTATATATATACAGTATATAGTATATATAGTGTATATATATACTATATACTATAATAGATAGTATATAGTATATACAATATTATATATACTGTATATAGTTACAACTATATATAGTATTTATAATATATTTATTATACATATACTATACATAGTATATATGTACTATAGTATATATAATATAATATATATACTATATATAATATATATACTATATATCACTATGTATAGTTATATAATATTTATAATATATAATATTATATATTATATATTAATACATACAATATATTATATATGATATATATTTATTATCAATATACTATAGATAGTATATATGTACTATGGTATATGTAAAATAATATATATACAGTATACATAACATATATACTTTATATCACTAAATATAGTTATATAATATTTATAATATATAATATATATAATATACTATATATACTATATGTATACTATATATACTATATATAATATATGCTATATATCACTATATGTAGTTATATAATCTATTGTATAATATATAATGTATTATATATAATATATCATATATGTTATATTATATATATAATATATAATATATTATATTATATATAATGTATTTTATATATATAATATAATATATTATATATAATATTATATGTTATATATAATATGATATATATGATATATAATTTTACATATATATCATATATCATATATATGTAATGTATATTGTATTATATATAATATTATATATTGTATTATATAATATATAGATAATATACATAATATTATATATAATACAATATATTATATATAATACAATATATTATATATACTACATATAGTTATATAACTATATATAGTTATATATATAGTATATATAGTTATATAGTATATATAGTTATATAGTTAACATAATATATAACTATATCCAGTTATTTTATATGTATGTATATGTAAAAAATTAATTGGTTTTAAAGATGTTATTTGGTTATTAATCCTCTTCACAAATATTTTCAAGCAAAATGTAACATTTAACAATTACCACCCTTATCCTTTGTGCTTTTCAAAATATTTTTCTTTTTTTCCTTTGTGCCTTTATTTAGGATAAAAATAGACAATGTGTAAGAAGAATATGAACATGGAAACTTTTCTGAAGCTCACAATCCAACCACTCACTTGATCGCTATCTTCTTTCCTTTTCTTTAATTACATATATACTTAGCATGTATTTTTGTAAGCATACTCATACAATTCTTATAATTTTGCATGGAAGTGTGCTATGTTTTCAGAAGATACTTTTTTTCCATTTAAAATTTATTTTTCTTGGACCAGGAGCCGGTAGCTCACTCCTGTAATCCTACCTACTCATAGGCTGAGATCTGAGGATCACAATTTCAAGCCAGCCAGGGCAGGAAGTTCCATGAAACTCTTAGCTCCAATTAATCGCTGAAAAAGCCACAAGTGATAAAGTGCTATCCCTGAGCAAAAGGAACTCAAGGACAAATTATTTTTTAATTATTTTTCTGGACTACATATGATTGCAAAACCAATAGAAACATACTTTACATTCATGGCAAGTGCAATGGTTACTTGGTACTATTTCAATGAGGTGCACTTTGCTTCTCATATGAAGCCACATAGATACCAGATTACCAGAAGTACTGGAGCATTTTAGCATCTAGAGACTTCTGAGATCATTTTGTCTGAACCTCTTTTAGCAAGAACAACATAGTGCATACCCTGTGCCTATGGGAATTCAGTGTCTCGACTGCTTATATAACGTTTCTGCCACATTGTACTGATTTATTCCTGATCAATAGCAAATGGCAAAGGGCAGAAATTGCATTTTCCATGTGACTGAGTAATTACATTTTAATTTGCATGTCTTATATGATTTATATATGTGCACATACATATATGCTACTTATATTCCTACTTATATTCCTATATAAGATATATACATCATATATCACACAAATATATACTATATATTTTATATATTTATAAATATATATATAATTTTATATACAATGCATAGCTCACACCTGTAATCCTGGCTAGTCAGAGGCTGAGATCTGAGGATTGTTCAAAGCCAGCCCAGAAAGGAAAATCCAGAAGACTCATCTCCAATTAACCAGCAAAAAGCCACATGTGGGGATGTGTCTCAAGTAGTAGAGCACTAGTATTAAGGTAAAGGCTAAGGGACAGCCCATAGGCCCTCAGTGCAAGCTCTACTATAGGCACAAGATAATAATAATGTAGCTAATGTATTTATATAGATTATTTGTATATGCATTTGAATATTTCTCCTTTTCACATTTCTATGAGAAAACAAAAGAGATGATAAAATAAGTTAAAATTACATTAAGCTCAGTGTTCATGTGTAACAAACAATGCTATATTTTATTTTAAATGCCAATTTTCTGTAAGTGGTACGAACAGTGGTGACCAAATTGTTATTTTGTCTTAATCTGTGTTCTATCCTGAGATAAGGCACAGGGCTATTCTTCATGCTTGACCAAGTATCTTCTAGCTTCATTGTTTTATTACTACACTTTGTGCAAATAAATCATGAGAGTATAACCCACAGTCTAGAAACAGCCGGTATTGTTTACTGACTGGTCAGCTTTGTTCTCAAGCAGTGATATCAATAGCCTACTCATGTTCCAGCTAAAGCAGGTTATCAGCTGGACACTGTCTGAAAGCAAGACAGAAATATCCCATCTATCATACATGTGCCCTTCACCAAACCAGTTGTTTTATGGTTGTATTAGTTATTTTTTGCCTAATTACCCTTAATTCATTTGCTTATTATTGTAAGGATTCTACCTCTCATTATAAAGAATAAAAAATAAAATAAAGAATTGGTTAAGACACCCCTGGCTCACACCTGTAATCATAGCTACTCAGGAGGCTGAGATCTGAAGAACTTTAGTCTGAAACCAGCCAAGTACAGAAAATTCTGACACTCTTATCTTTAGTAAACCAGTAAGAGGTTGAAAGTGAAGATTTGTCTCAAGTGGTAAAGTGCCAGCTTTCCGTGAGAAAGCTAATCTAGAGCACTAGAGGCCCTGAGTTCAAGCCCCTATACTGCACAAAAAAGAGAGGGAGAGATCATTTTGTTTCATTACTGGCCTATCTAAATTACCAGAGTTGATTAACGAGCAGATAAAATCTTTTTTATAGGACATTTCTTTGTCATGATTTTTATGTTTCCCAAAGGTAATCTGAGTGTAGGAGGAGGCTGGGGAATGATACAGTAGAACCAGAGATAGCTGCTTGTCAGAAGACTACACTGAAATCCCTGCTGTTTCACCAATCTTAGAAAAAGGCCAGTGCAAGAAGCCTTCAGCACCATCTACTTATTTGTGTGTCCCAGAGGAGCACAGCCTCCATGGACGAGTTTGAAACACATACTAAGCCTCCTGCTCACCTATAAAATCTAACCTACTATTCAGAGCTCTGCATGAAGGCCTCACTTTACATACTGATTCTCAGTCATTGGCCTAACCCTTTATTAAGTACTGAAGTGCCAATATTCTCTGAAAGGGGAAAAAAACCACTAAACCTTAACAGTGATTTATATATTAGGATTCATGGCCCCATTAAGTTCATCCTTGAAAGCCAAATGAAAGTCCTGTGTACAGTGTGTTGATCATATGACTCCCCCATACTTTTCCCTGGTTGGGGAGCATAACAAACCCAGTAAGTAAATATGTGACCTGATTAGAAATCAAGATGCGAATAATAGCCACTTACCTTTAGGTGTGTCCCTAGGAAAATACTGGCTATTATAACCTTGCAATTGGAGCTGTATAACAACCTTGAAAGATAAATATATTTGATCACATGTCATACTATAATTAAGATGAGCAGATAAATAAAAGCATATTGTAACAATGTGAAAGATTTTTGAATACTCTTCAAAATAACTTTTGAATAATGTCTGTTCTATAAGGATTTTGCAGTTATATACCTGAAAAGATGAACTACAAATATTTTGAGAGAGATGTAACATTATTTTCCCAGTTTTTTAGATATTAGAAGGCAGCATTTAAATGGTGCTAGAAAAACTGGATACCCACATGTAGAAGACTGAAACTAGATTCTACTTTCTCACTCCATAATAAGAATTCATGTGGATCATGGTGTGATCGTGGTTCTTAACATAAAGGCTGAAAGTTTTCAACTACTACAGGAAAAAATAGAGAACACACTAGAACATATTGACATCGACAGTAACCTTCTCAATAGCTGAGCAAATAAGAGCAAGGATGGATAAATGGGATTGCATCAAACTAAAAAGCTTCTATACATCAAAGGAAGTAGGAAAAAGACTGAAAAGACAACAGAATGGGAGAAAAACTTTGCCAGCTACACATCTGACTAGGAATAAACAGGAAGCTCCAAAACTAGACTCCCAGAGAATCACCAGCTCAATTATTAAGTGGGCAAGTAAACTGAACAGAAAATCTGGAAAGAAGAAATACAGGGGTCAAAAATAAAGAAATACTAAACATTTCTGGCTACAAAGAAAATGTACATCAAAACAACCTTGAGATTCTATCTCAATCCAGTCAGAATGTCCATCACCAAGAACACAACAAATGCAAGTGTACTTTGATTTGCACATATAAAGTTTATCAGTGGCTATGGTTTGGAGTAATTTTGAAGTGTTTGACTTCAAAAACAAAGAAATCAATCCAAGTAGCAAGTACAAGTGCTGGCCAAAGCTTTACTGGCTGAGATTTCCTCATTTGCTTGACCCATGGATTTCAGAGCTGAAAATAGTCATTGAATGGAGAACTGGCACTAACTCCCAAATGCAACATTCTAGCTTAACTGGCCTGGATATCTGGTGCATGGTGACCACTCAGTCACATAAAAGAAAACACCACTTTTTAAGCAGTTTTACAAACGCAAGGATAAGCCCTTGAAATATCACCTTGTATACCATGATATCATGTAAAAGAGAATAGAGAAGAATACATTTCCCCCACAAATTCAGCCTCACTGCTCTACTTGTCGAAACTCCTACACCATCAGTCAGTGCAGAATTAACTATCCCACATCCTAGCCTTTTAAGGAAGAATCTATCATTTAGAAAAACTAATGTTAAGCCAGGCGTCGGTGCCTCATGCCTGTAATCCTAGCTACTCAAGAGGCTGAGATCTAAGGATCACAGTTCAAAGCCAGCCGGGTCAGGAAAGTCCGTGAGACTCTTATCTCTAATAAACCACTAGAACACCAGAAGTGGTGCTGTGGCTCAAGCGGTAGAGCACGAGCCTTGAGCTGAAGAGCACAAGGACAGCACCCAAGCCCAGAGTTCAAGCCCCACGACTGACAAAAAAAAAAAAAAAGAAAGAAAAACTGATGTTAACTGATGTTAACACAATACTCATTTGTGATCTAATCATTTCAGTTTAGAAAGCTGAGAGGAGCAACTAATAAAGGTGCATTCTCTTAGGAAAACATAGGCTTCTGTCCTACTAACGTCAATGTAACAGCCATATGCTGTGAAGAAAGATTTTTAAACACATAGCAAAGAAAAGAAGTGCACAAAAGCTGCATAATACATGAGACATGAAACAATAAAATCTATCACATCCACATAATTCCCCAAGAACAAAACTCAAGCTGCAAACAGAAGTATCACCTGGCTAATAAAGCCAGGAAGTGTAACTAGAAATGACATGAAATCCCTCTTACATCATTAGCTGTGCCTTGGCTGACATATATATGACAATAATCTAAGTAACTCCTGAGAGGAGGCAGAAGGAAGTTTGAAAGAATTTCAGAATGATCACAAAAATTCACTGTTGATGGGGAGACAGCATGGGAAGTTCAACCTCTGGCAAGAAAGAAAATGGAAGATGAACCAAGGTTTCCATTTATACCTGAGAACAGCCATGCTTTAGGCAGAAGGTTTACATTCCAGCATGCATGGAAATGGCTGTACATTAACACATGTGGGACTCCAGCTCTACCATGTCACATTGGTCAATACAATCTAAGCCACTAAAACAAAATAGGACTACTTACAGAGCTATAAGAAGGGTTAGTGATGTGACTTTTAGCCATGATCATTAGAGGAAATGCCAGCATATTTTCTGTATTATTTGTAGAACTTTTAAATATACAGTTTGTTGAACTTTCCTGTACTTCTCTATAGACACATATTTAAAATTTTTTAAGGTATGAAATACTTTTATTTTCACCAACAACCTGAAATCTGTTTTCTCCTTTTCTTCTACTTCCTCTTCCTCCTCCTTCCCCCCTCCCATTCCTTCTCCTTCTTGCTTCTTGCTTCTCTTTGAACTCAGTTGCCTTAGGAAAGGTGATAAAATGAAATCTATATGGTTTGTAAGTTTGTGGTTGGCAAAGAAGGGTATTAATACTTTTGATAATCATATTATTGTGTGATTAATGAGGGAAGACCATCACTAAGTTCTCAGAATCAGAGAAAGTGAAGTACAACATTGTTAGCAATAACTAAAAGTAATTGCAGAGTGATAAGCAATAGATAAGCCTAGAAGGCACATATTTTTTACTTTACTAAGTCTGGGGATTCCACTTAAAGAACTTCCTGCTCCAGTTTTTTCATATGAAAGACAAATTAATATCCTTTAAAAGTCTATATAATGCAGAGCTGAGATTCCACTTGTTTAGAACATCACTATAAACTTCTCCTACTGATAAAGTCATCTGAGTCACTTCTTGGTATCACATATTTTCCCACAATAGTTTTTAAATGTATTTCCCATATGTTGAGGTCATTTAAAGCTGTCCTGTAACAAGCAAACAAGAAAAGATCACTTGTTGAATAACTTGAATTATTTCTTTAAAAACTTCCCTTTGTCCATATTGCAAAATGGAAGCATAAACTTGTGGGCATTAAGCCAGCTGGGTCTCATGAGAACACAAACAATTGAGGGAACAATAAAGAAACTGGCAGATTCCTACATTTAAATACTCAGAGGGGAAAATAATCAGGAAAATGAAAAGAATATAATTACAATGTGTCTCAGGAGACTCCTGGACTTACAACCAGAAACTAGGGGGTGGGTGCTGATGGCTCACACATGGCTACTCAGGAGGCTGAGATCTAAGGGTCATGATCCAAAGCCAACCCAGGCTGGAAAGTCTATGAGACTCTTACCTCCAATTAAGTGCTACAAAAGTCAGAAGTGATGCTATGGCTCAAGTGGTATAGTACTATCTTTGAGGGAAAAAAACACTCAGGGACAGTGCCCAGGGCCTAAGTTCAAGCCCAGGATTGGCAAAGAAAAAAAAAAGAAGTACTCAAATATCATAAACACTATATATAGAAAGTTTATTTAAAACCACTTAATGGAGTGATATCACAAAGAAGGCAGCATAGGGAACCATTTGTATCACCCTGTAGCAACCAGAAAACATTACCAGTACCCTGAACACTGCCTTTGTTGGAGTTCTGACCTAACACAGGGTCGATAGATGTTGAAGTTCTGAAGACAGAGATCTGGTTTTCAGTCAAGAAGGCCACACATTGAAGTTAGACTAAGTACCTATAGTTCTGATTTAAAACCCTCCCTTTGGGCTCTGGGATCACCTCCTGTTCCATTTGGCCTTGGCCTAGGCTGATGAGACAAGCGATTTGGAAGGCCTGGCGTCTACCAATGGCTTGGGTGACAAGCCTGAAAATGTCTACCTCTCTGTGGATCCTGAAGCAGCCATACAACACAGCCTCCAACCACTCAGCTGTGAGCTGAGGGCAGAGGAAAGTCCCCAGGCCTGTCTGGACAAATGCTGGGCCATGTCTCAAGAGGCAATTCTGCTGCCCATGGCCGCTTGGGTCAGTAGGAATGAACCTTCAGCTCAGCTCCCATCAGCTGCATTCTGAGATCAGTTTTGCTTTCCCACCACTGGAAGCCATGAGCCTAAACAACAACCACCCCCTGTGACTCCTGAACCTGTCCTGCAAGCTGGAAGCCATGCTGGCTCAGTGGCCCAGAAGAAGGCTGTCTATTTGCACCTCATAGAAGCCTTCATGGGGGACTAGAAAAAACAAAACTGTTACCCACAGACTCTGTGATCCAACAGCAGCCACCTGGGAGAAGTAACAAGGCTAGACATCAGTATGGAAAGCCTCAAAGCAATGTATACATGTGGAGTTATTTGTGTTGGCATTCTCCCCACCTCAGGTCCTCAGCCACTCCCAGTACATTTCCCTGTGCAGCCTATAACCCCCAGCCACCCAGACCTGACTCCTCCCTGCCCTAGAGCTCCTGCCAGAATAGCTGGCCACTCGCACTGTCTGCCCTGACCTAGCAGCACACGCAGTGTACCTCCCCCCACAGGCCCCAGGGCTATAAAGCCACCACCTGGATAGGGCAGACACCATTCTTCTCCTTCTCCTGTGGGGAAGATGGCCTCACCAATAACCTCTTTATTCTCTTCCTCCCCCCAACTGTCTCTGCTGTGGGCCCCTGGGATGGCCAAGTCAAAGCTAAAACTGAATAACCAGCAAAGGCTGTTTTCCCTCATTTTTATATGAAACAGGTTGCACTTCCGGACCCCCACCCAAGCTCAGTCTCCCATGTTTTTGGTTTTTTTTGTTTGGTTTTTGTTGTTGTTGTTGCTGTTGTTTGTTGTTGTTTTTCGGTTGTGGGACTTGAACTAAGCGCTGTCCCTGAGCTCCTTAGCTCAAGAAGAAAGCTCTACCTCTTGAGCTACAGTGCCACTTCCAGTTTTCTGGTGGTTTACTGGAGATAAAGAGTCTTACTGCCTTTTCCTGCCCCAGCTGGCTTTGAACTGCGATCCTCAGATCTCAGCCTCAGATATCAGCAGCTAGGATTACAGCATGAGCCACCAGCGCCCAGCTTGTCTTCCACGTTATGAGGAGAGGTAAACAGAACCTCCACCAACGATGAGGCCAGTAAAACTCATTTCCTCCAAAGCCTGGGATGCAGCAGATCTGAGGAGAAAGGGAAGAGCTGCGCAAGGCAAAGTACAGGGGGACCTGCGGGGTGTAGGAGGCCAGGCAGCACAGCGCAGGGTGGGAGAGCACCTGAGACGATTCATAATTTGTCTGAATTAAGTTGAAAATGATCAGCTTTTTTAAAACTCAGTAAAATGCCAGAGATACAGACAGACCTTTAAAAGAAGTCAGAGAAATGATGCATGAGCAAAAGGAGTCTAATGAAGAAATAGAAACCATTAAAGAAAAAAAAAATGTGTCAGTGGCTCATGCCTGTAATCCTAATTACTGTTCTGGCTGACATCTGAGGATTACAGTTCAAAGCCAGCCCAAGCAAGAACATCTGTGAGCCTCTTATCTCCAATTATCCACCAAAAAACCAGAAGGGTATCTATGGTTCAGGTGGAAGAGCACTAGAATTGAGCACCAAAGCTCAGGGACAATGCCCAGGTACTGAATTCAAGCCCCAGGATTGGCACCTACACACACCAAAAAAGACAAAAACAACCATATCCTCACATCTTAAAGCTGAAGACTTCAACTACAGAACTTATAAACACAATTGAAAACCTCAGAGTTGATTATGCAGATGAAACAGACAGCAAACAGAGTTCTTTTGAAATTACTCACTTAAAGGAGCAAAAAGAATTTTTTTAAAAAAGGGAAAAGCAGATAGAACCAGTGAGGACCATAAGGAAAGTGCATATATGAATTATGGATGCCCCAGGAAGAGGAAAGGAGGGATGGAGAAGATAGGGAGAAAGAATGAAGGGAGCTAGAAAGGGGGGGTGGGGACAGGGGAGAAAATGAAGGCAAATAGATTTAAAGAAAGAATTGGTAAAAAGTTTCACAAAACTTGGGAGGTCTGAGGATAATTTGCTCAAGAAATTCTAAGCAAGATCAGCTTGTCATAATAAAATTATGAGGCATATCATAATAAAATTATCAGACGCCTTAGGTGAAAACTAAATATTAAAGGCAACCAGAAAAGACTTGCCATACCCAAGGACATCCCATGCAAACAGTGACCAGTCACTTCAGGCAAAGAAGTCCATCAGTCAAAATCAAGAGGAAAAAAGAGGAAAGGAAAGATTGTATGGTTGTATGATGATAGATCAACCCAACAGATGTATATAACAATTAAAAATGTATATGCAGCCAAGATGGGAACATCTAAGTATGATAAGCAAATATTAAGAAATTTGAACAGATAGATATACTACATTACAATGAAGGTAGCATACTATAATACCTTGCTCACACAGACAGACTCTGGGCACTGGTGGCTCACACTAGTGAGCTTAGTGACTTGGGAAGTTGAGATATGAGGATCACAGTTCAAAGCCAGGCAGGGCAAGTCAGTCTATGAAATGCTTATATCCAATTCGCTACCAAAAGGCTGTAAGTGTAATTGTGGCTCAAGTCTTAACAGCTTCAATAAGATCCAAATTACACCCCATATATTTTCTAACCATAAAAAGTATAAATGTAGGAACAAATACCAGAAGGAATTTTTAAACATTCATAAATGTGCCAAAATTAAAGAATTTACTGCTTAACAGCTAATCACTCAAAGAAGAAAGCAAAAGAGCATTTCATAAGGACCTCAGACAAACACAATTAAAACCTAACAAAACCTATGACACTCACCAAAGGCACTTTACCATCTATTTCCCCCAAGAGGGCAGTTTATAATTATAAATGCTACATTAAGCACATAAAGATATAAAATCAACTTATATATTTGCCTATAGGACCTAAAAAAGAACAAATTAAGTTCAAGTGTAGAAGAAGAAAAGAAACACTGATGTTCAGAACAGAAACACAACAGAGAGTAAGTAAACAGCAAAAAGATTCACACAACTAAGAACTGCTGTTTTGAAATCATTAGGAAACTGTTAACTATCCCACCAAGACACAAAAAGACCAAAGTAAATAAAACTATAGAACAGCTGAGAGCACAGAAACTAGAACCATAAGACAGTGCTTAGGAACATGTATACCCAACCAATTGTTACAATCTAAAATAACTGGGTCTAGATATATGCTGCCTTCTAAGACTGAATCCTGAAGAAATGAAACATCTGGATAGATGCTAAGAAGGCAGTTATCAGTCAGCAAAAGCATAGACAAAAAGCTCAGGATGAAGCATTTATAGAATGAATTCCAATCCTTTAGAAATTCTTCCAAACAACTGTCCAGCCAGCATCAAGGAAAAGTCACATGTACAGTGACAATATCTCAGTTTCTTCACACATCAGAGACTCAGGAAATGGATAATTCTAGGCAAATTTCAAACCAGGGGAAGTGGAGCTGTGGCTCAAATGGTAGACACCAGCCTTGAGTGAAAAAGTGAGAGTATGAGACTCTTGAGTCCAAACTCCAGTTCTGGCCCTACGTGGATAATGGAAAGACTAGATGAATGGATTGATGGAGGGTGGGCGGGGGGAGAGAGAGAATCTTTCTAAAAATAAAAATCACATTCCAAGCCAGTGTCCTGTGTAAGTTTCTAAGGCATTGTATAAAGATCTTCACTTTTCTCAAACAGTTCTACAATTGCTACAAACTTTTGCTTTCTTCAAATAAAAGATCCATAGGTAAGACTTGACTGTGGAGCTCAGCACTGTCCCTGAGCTGTAGAAAAGCAATTGGTTCACATCAGTAGAAGTCTTCATGCTAGGGGCCTCTGCCCTCCATACCAGTGATTCTTCGAGCATTGATTTAAGGATTACATCATCACCACCTTCACCATGCTGTAATATTCTCCTGGGGCTCTCCATGGCCTCTGGGACCAAAATATGCAATTGCTTGTGAGTTTTATCTGTTCTGATGCAGCTTTGCACTGATATATTATAGTGCTACCATCTGCTTACACACACAGAAGTTGGTGGCAAGCTGGGCAGCTGCACTGGAAAAGATTTTTCTGAGTGCCTGGGGGGCCGCCAAGCCAAAAGAAACTTGACACCCCATAAAAATGTACTTCGGGTGGCTGAGTTCACCACACGCTGGTGGAGAGGTCTCCCAAGTCATACTGCTAAGAATACATTGCTAGGCTTTTATCCTGTCTTAAAGGAATGTCCACGTCAAGGACAGGTGGGGAAGGCTGAGGATCTCAGCAAGGGAGACAAGATGCAAGGCCCTCTGAAATCACAGTGCCCAGCAGCTGCCTGTCAGCTTCACAGAAAGCCAGCCCTCCTGGGTGCTACACACACATGTAGGAGGTATGAGGCATGAACTAATTATAAGTATTAGGAAAAACACCAGAAAACGACGAGCTTTGTTAAGACACTGGGAAAGCAGTAGCACCAACACATTCTGAAGCATACAATCTTCAAAGCCCAAGTCAACATACAGGCATGAAGCTGTGGCTCCTACCTGTAATACCAGCTACGCAAGAGTCTAAGATCTGAGGATCACAGTTCAAAGCCAGCCGTGGTCAGGAAAGTCCATGAAACGCTTATTTCCAGTTAACCACCAGAAAACTGGAAGTAGAGCCGTGGCTCAAAGTAGTAACTGTTAGCCTTGAGCAGAAAATCTCAGGAACAGAGCCCAGGCCCTGAGTGCAAGTCCCCAAACCAGCACTACCACAACCAAAAACAACAAGCACAGTATGGCTACTAGGTTTAGAAAGCATGTGTGCCAAGAGCGTGGATTAAACCCTCCTGGGTACAGAAAACGCTATGCTGCTCCTCAGCATGTCCACTCATCTGGGAAATAGGACTGAAGATCTGCCATATCTTTGCCTTCTTTCCATTGCATTATAAATCTTTTCATTTCCTTGATATACAGAATCAAAATGGAAATACAGGAGGAAAAAAATCCTTTTGCCAGCACTGCATCTTAAACTCTGGGCTTTGCTCAGCTTTTTCACTCACAACTGATACTCTACCACTTGAATCACAGTTCTACTTCTGGCTTTTTGCTGGTCAATTGTAGATGAGGGTCTTACAGATTTACCTTTCTTGAATGGATTCAAACTGCATCTTTTGCTAATCTCAGCCATCTGAGTAGCTAGTATTATAGACATGAACTACCAGCACCAACCTTCATATCTTAGTCTATGTGGACTGACTTTGAACCTGATCTTCAAATCTCAGCCTCTTGAGTAATTGGAATTACAGGCATGAACCACTGGTCTCCAGTGGTATGTTTCCTCTTTACATATATACTTGTTTTTCATTTATTCTTGGAAATTTCCGTTTGATTGAAATGTGGTGAGTGTACGGTTTTCACACAGTTCTTCATCCTTTTCTCCAGTTGTGTTAAATCCCCATGAGCAGTGCTTGAGAGTGCTGTTCCTCAGAATTGGCACAAGGACATTTTCCTTTTTTCCTTAAACACTAATGAGTTATTTGTATTTTGAGAGTTACACACATTACTCAAGGTTGTTACTTAGGTCTCAACTGGAATATATTTAAAAAATGTGTTTCATTTTAATATCATGCACCTGTTTCCTATCATGTATGTATATATATGCGTATAAGACTAAAGAACATGAATCTATTTTCTTTTCTCCTTTTCTTTTTTCCCCTCCTGTCCCCTCCTCTGCTTTATTTCTCTCTTCCTCCCCTTCCCATCCTTTCCCCTCCCCTCCTTCCCTCTTCCCCTTCTTTCTATTTTTCTTTTCCTTCTCTCTTCCTCTCCTCTCTTCTCCTCTTCTCTTTCTCTTTTCTCTCTCTTTTTTTTTGGTCAGTCATAGAGCTTGAACTTTGGGCTTGGTCTCTGTCCTTGAGCTATTCAGCTCAAGGTGACCACTCTACCGCTCGAGCCACAGTGCCACTTCCTGTTTTCTAGTGGTTTATTGGAGATAAGAGTCTCACGGACTTTCCTGCCTGGGCTGGCTTAGAACCGCGATTCTCAGATCTCAGCCTCCTGAGTAGCTAGGATTACAGGCATTTGCCACTGGAGTCTGGCTGCTGCTGCTTTTGTGTTTGTGTGTGTGTGTGTGTGTGTGTGTGTGTGTGTGTGCCATGATTGGGATTTGAACTCAGGGCCTTGTCCTCTTGTTTGGCTTTTTTCCTCAAGGCTGATATTCTGTTACTTGAGTCACACATCTGCTTCTGGCTTTTTACAGAAAACTTGGAAATAGGAGTCTCAGGTTTGTCTTGCTGGGCTGTGAACTTCCACCCTCCTCATCTTCTTGAGGAGTAAGGATTTCACGTGTGAGCCATTAGTGCCAAGCTCCTACTTTACCTCTGAAATGCTATTAAGCTGACTCCGGGAAAGAACTTTCTAATCAAGAGGATATATTAACTTTTTTTCTATTTCCTCCCTTAGGTTTGAATTCACACTTTTTTTTTGGTCAGACATGGGGCTTGAACTCAAGGCCTGGGTACTGTCCTGGAGCTCTTTTGATCATGAACCACCAGGGTACTGTCCTGGAGCTCTTTTGATCATGAACCACCAGAACCTGGCTTGAATTCACATTATTAACTGGTGCTTTTCTCTTTTCCATGGTATGTGTTCTCATTTGGTGTGCTATAATGTAGAATTGATTTGAAAAATATTTTAGATTTTACCAATATTCATTCATGCACAAAAAACAGAAGAAAAATAACCCATCAGTTGTATTAAATAACCATTTTTAACTGAGGGAGAAGCAAAATAGAACACTAAAGGGTACATTCATCTGTGTATCAGTATTTAAAAAATCAAACACAGACATCTTTTTCTTCAACTTTTCACTTCTGCCTCATCGTAGATGAGTTTGGGAAATGTTCTAAACCCACAGATCACCTCAGATCAGTTTTGGTAAATCATCTGATAGCAAAAACATAATTTACCTCCTTTGTTTAAATGCAGGCTGATGAGATTAAACATAGTGATGCTTTTCCTTCAGGAAAGAAATTATAATTCAAAAAAATTTTAAAGTCCATTCTTTCCTATCTGTGTAAATGCAAGGAATTGGACACTGTTCTTTCCAAGCATTGTTTTGGAATGATAAATTTACATTGCTACAAATTTAACATAGCTAGAATTACATTGTTAATTTCAAGTAATTTCAAGTGAGAACGGATCATAATGCAGCTGACAGGCAATGAGTGCTAGGTCATGGTGTTCTTAAAGCTTCACAGTTTCAAAAATCTAATTAATTTTTACAACTGAGACATCAGTGGAAAAGTCATCTTGCATAGGGAAAGCAAATCATTTGTTTATGTAAGCTCCTATAGATTAGTTTTGTTTTTTATTTTCTCTAGTAATAACAATGGAACCTAGGGCCTCTTGCATGCTAGGCAAATGGTTTACCATTGATCTAGCTTAGAGTTAAAGTTAACTAGGTCTAATTTAGAGTTAAAAATATCTTCTGATTAGAGTATATGTACTCCAGAATCATTTACTACTCTACCAACTGAGAGAAAGTTAGGTCTCCCTGGCTAAATAAAAGATGGTGGCCAGACAGTCTCCAATATGATGGGGAAGTGACCTCCAGGATGCGTGGAGAGGATGACACAGCAAAATGCATGCACCCCTGTGGGGGTTGACTCAGCAAGACGCATGGAGAGAATCACTGAGCAGGATCATGTAGAGATAGGGAGCCAATCATACGACTTCCTCAAGCACATCACCACCCCTGGACCAATCAGACCAGAAGCTCATGCTAAGAGGGAAGGGCCAAGGGACCTTTATATAAAGCAGACCCTAGAGAAAGACCTAGACGGACTCTGGACCCTACCTTGTACAAAGAGTTTGTCTATTTCTATTGCTTTCAGATAAACTTGCTTTAATATTTTCCTGCATTTTGCTTCTTTAATAGTTGAAGCAAACAAACAGTACATGGCATTGCTAATGAGGGTCTATTCTGAAGTAACACACGAAAAGAGAGGAGAGAGGCTCATTGTAAGGGTTTATATTCAATGTTTGGAAATTTGTTCAGAATGAGCCCCAAACAATGTTTTTCTCCTTACTTCCCAGTCAATTTATATGCTTAGCAATTATGACTAGATACCAAAGCGCTATTAGTATTTTTCTTATATAATGGCATGAAATCAGGTTGTGGAGAAATAATGTAGTTTGGATTGTTACTTGCATTTTCCCAAAGAAGCCTGTGAATAAGGGCCTAAGAAAGCACTCAGGCCACATGGCCACACTACCATGGCATGGGAAGGCATCCTTGCCGGCCATTGAGCTGTGGTGTGTCACTGGTTTCCAGGCAGTTGAGCTGCTTTCTCCTCATCCATGTCAAACTTTGTTTCTGTTTCTCAGGAGAGCACACAGTAGCAGAAGGCAGCTTTGATAACACAGCACCTGTCTCCAAATATCCCAGGCTAAGACTTGTCCCAAAGGCCAAGATCTAATCACCACACCTGCCTCATCACCAGCAGAACAATGAGGAGTTCCCCACCCCTCCCCTGTTAGCAAACACTTGTGGGCTCCTACTCTTAGCGCCACATTTTAGGGTGAACTGTGAAGAGTGCTCTTGTTTATCAAGCAGATGTTAGGGTATCAGTGGTGTACTATGTACAACTCCTCAGTGCATGTCAAAGTTTCTGTTTGCTTGTCTTGAACACATGTTTTCAACACAGCGGAAATTTCCCAGAGATGGTCTGGGAAATGCATGTAGTCTGGCTGAGAGGCCCTGCTAGGAGCTATGTACTGTGCCCAGGAGGAAAGAGAATCTGTGAACTTGTGTCTCAAGGAAGTGCATTTGTCACAGGTACTGACTTTTCCATCTGTGCCTCCACAGTTAAAGGAATACAATAGGGTCCTTTTGCAAGGCAGGTCAATCTCCTTCCTTCCAAGGTGAAAGAAGCTGATCAATATATGTTGCCTTTCCTGCCTAAAGGTGCCTATATAGTATGGAACGGAGCCTGAGCTCTGTGGTGATGACTGGCCAAGACTGTGATCACCCTGGAAGAATAGGCCATTCTGTTAAGACTTTCTGTTGGTCATGCAGAGAGAGAGGGAAACAGAGAGGAGGGAGGGAGAGAGGGAAAGAAGGAACAAAGGAAGGAACAAAGGAAGGAAGGAAGGAAGGAAGGAAGGAAGGAAGGAAGGAAAGGAAGGGAGGGAGGGAGGGAGGGAGGGAGGGAAAGAAGGAAAAAAACAGTCAGACACAAACATGGAAAGAGAATAATTCAGACTAAAAATTGAAGGCCAGCAATATCTCAGGTAGAGAAAGAAAATCAGCAATTACCAGCAATAATAAAGACCTTTGATTGGAAGAAGCCATTTCATATTTAATGTTCAAAGGGAATTTGACTGATTTATCCTGGCTCTTCCGTGGGAACAGATACTGCACACAGAAAACTGTGGCAACAACTCCCATAATCTCCCAAAGCTAATATTGTGTAATGTTCAAACACTTTGTCAATTATTGCTAGGTCGAATTGACTTATTCAGCTGTAAGATAAGAGGCCGGATCTTAGGGAGTTTGGATTGCTTTTCTTGTGGATACTAGCATATTAGTTTTCCAACATTCAGGAGACAAAAGTAGGTGGCTTTTTTTTTGTACTAGTACTGGTACCTACACTTGTGGCCTACACTCTCCCTTAGCATTTTTAACTCAAGGTTGGAGCTCTACCACTTGAACAACACTTCAATTTCTGGGTTTTTTTTGGTGGTTAATTGGAGTTATGAGTCTTGAAACGACTCATAACTCTTGCTTCAAGACTAATAACTGGTTATAGTTTTTTTTCAAACTGTGATCCTCTGATCTCAGCTTTTTTTTTTTTTTCCTGGTCCTGGGGCTTGAACTAAAGGCCTGGGCACTGTCCCTGAGCCTGTTTGTGCTCAAGGCTAGCACTCTTATTACTTGAGCCACAGCCCCACTTCCAGCTTTTTCTGAGTAGTTTATTGGAGATAGGTGTCTCATGGACTTTGCTGCCTGAGCTGGCTTTGAACCACTATCTTCAGATCTCATTCCCCTGAGTAACTAGGATTGCAGGCATGAGCCTGATTAGGTAGAGTTACAGGCAAGAGCCATAGGTCATCGTTATCATTAAAAATATATTGCTATAATTTCTATAAAATGACAATCCCTTGATTGGTGCAATGATACATTATTATAATATACTGATAGAAATAATAAGAAATTTATACATTTAATGATATCATAGAAATGGATAGACCCAGAACAAATCAACGTAAGTGAGGAGAACCAAGCTTACAGAGACAAAGGGTGCATGTGTTCTCTCATATGTGGAAGCTAGACTCCACAGACTCCATCAGACTCTTACCTTTAGTTAACCCCCCAAAAGCTAGAGGTAGAGCCGTGGCTTAAGAGGTAGAGTGCTAGTCTTGACCAAAAAAGCTGAGGGAAGGCATCTAAATCCGATGTTCAAGCCCCAGGACTGGAAGAAACATCTATCACAAGAACAACATGATATAGTTGGACATCAGCCAAAGGCTTTCAGGAATGACTCTCCGCTTCCTCTGGGTAGATGTGAAGAGGAGAGTATGTTTCTTCATTTCTTTGTGCTATAATCACTTACTAATACATTGGTTCTATGAGGAGGAAAGGTCATTAGAGCTTTCCAACCCTATGGCTTGAGACTTAAGTCTTTGGAGAGTATAGAATCACAATGATGATTGGAATTATGACATCACCTATGTGACAATGATGTCACAGTTGCTTGGTGATGAGGCTGAGCCTCCAAATCAGAAGCAACTTGCCAAGTATTATGGCTCCTGCCTGTAATCCCAGGTACTCAAGAGGCTGAGAATTGCGGACTGGAGTTTGAAGCCAACCAAACAGAAAAATCTGAAGATTCTACTCCTAATTAATCAGCAAAATCCCAGAGTCTGGATGCATGGCTCAAGAGTGTGTGAGCGTGCATACTTGGTGCACATGTGAACACACACGCAGATCATTAGAAATGACTTCCTAACACACACAACATAACTGGGAACTCTCTACTCCTCACGACCAATGGCAGTGGTAAACAACGTCCCTCCTCCACCCAGAGTCAACTCCAAGCTCAGAGTCAACTCCAAAGATCCTCAGAAGGTTTAATTGGCCCTTCTTACTTTGGGGCAGATATTACTAAAGGGATATCCACCAGTTGCGGATGGCTCACACCTGTAATCCTAGCTACTCAGGAGGCTGACATCTGAGGGCTGAGGTTCAAAGCCAGCCTGGGCAGGAAAGTCCGTGAGATACAGCTCCAATAAACCACCAGAAAACCAGAAGTGGCGCTGTGGCTCAAATGGTAGAGCACTAGCCTTGAGCTGGAGAGCTGATGGACAGCGCCCAGGCACAGAGAACAAAAAAAAGCTCAGGAACAACACCTCAGCTGAGTTCAAGCCCCAGGACCAGCAAGAGTAAATGAATAGATCCAATTATTCATTCAATTTCCACACCCCCACCCCCACCTCTCTCTGGGCTGTCCTTTTCTGAATTGTCCCCTCCCCTCCCCCACCACTTTATCCCAGATCTGATACACACCTTGGGGAGCCTGTACAAACAATGAAGGGTCGCACTTGAGCAACTGCAGCCCTCTTGGCACCAAAGAAAATTCCCTTGGAAGAAAATGGAGATTCACCCTCTCTTTGCCTCCCTGACACCAATGAGACACCACACTGCTATGCAGACCCCTCAACCCTGACTCCAGGCTGCTAGCAACACTCAAGACAGCTCTATCTTCCATGGGCAGCCACACTGAAGTGAAAGTAGTTCTTCCTGTTTCACCACCAATACTCTCCCTTTGAATATCTGACCATCTGGGACCTCTGATATCAACCTTGTGCTCAGTCCCTCTGATAACACCATTTAACTAGAGGCAGAAAACTGATTAATTTCCTGGAAGCAATGGTTTTTGTTGTTGTTGTTGTTGTTTTTGTTAGAGCATGGTGGTTCATACCTATAATCCCAGCACTTGGGGAAGCTGAAAAAAAGCAAATTTGAGGCCAGCTTTAGTCTACATCATAAGTTGAAGTCCAGCCTGAGCTACATAAAGGAGAATGGGAAGAGGAAGAAAATATGAGGAAATGGAGGAAAAAAAGGAAAGGGAGGAGAAGGAGGAAGAAGAGGCAAAAGAAAGAAAAAAGGGACGAAGGAGAAGATAATAAAAAAGAGGAAAGAAGGAAAAGGAAGAGGAAGAAGAAAAAGATGAGGAAGAAAATGGAGAATGGAAGGAGGAGGATGAATAAGAGAAAGAAGAAAAAAGATAAAAAAGAGAAGAAAAGGAGGTAAAGAAGAAAAAGGATAGGAAGAGGAAGAGAAGAAAGAAAAGGATGAAAAAGAGGAGAAGATGAAAGGAGGAGGAAGAGGAGATGGAGGAAATCTGAACAGGAATACAGAGCCTCTGCATGGAAAATAAAAAAGACTTCACCCTTGGTGAAAAACTAATTACATTTAATAAATTATTGTGATGTTCCAGGAAAATTAAAATCACACACCCACATCGACTTCTTATTTTCTGCCCCCAAGGAACAGGATGCTTTGCTCTCAGAATTTCAGGCTTGAGATTCAGTCTCTTCAAAAACAGAGACAGCCACTCCCCTTTCCCAATGAATGCTATGGAAAATCATCCCATTAGTCAGGAAAATGAAAAGGAATTAGATGATTAGAGCCTGTGACAATAGCCCATGAAATGGATGCCAAGCCCCAAACTAGAAGCAGCTTTCCCTGGAGCACCTGTCAGGGGGAAAATGATAGAATCAGCAAGGATGTTCTCTTAGAGGACCATATACACCTGCAGACACACACGAGTTAAAGGCACAGTTTTTGCAAATTCCAACAAGGGGAGTTTTTAAGCCCCTCAATCCTGTGAACTAATTCTTTATAATAAATTCCAGTGTGTGCTGGGTGCCAGTGGCTCATGCCTATAATCCTAGCTACTCAAGAGGCTGAAATTTGAGAATCATGGTTCAAAGATAATCTGGTCAGGAAAGTCCATGAGACTCCTGTCTCCAATTTAACTACCAAAAACCTGGAGATGAAGCTGTGGCCTAAAGTGGTAAAGTGGTAGCCTTTAACACAATATGTCAGCACTTATGCCTTGATTTCAAGCCCCAGGTTGGGCACAATTTTTTTTTTAAAAAAGCAATACAAAATCCTCAGTGTGTTTGTATGTATATAAAATCTATTCATTCTTGAAATAAAGTGTCAGACTAGAGGCCTATCTGTCCATTTTATTCAACCCATCCCTACTATGCTTCCATCTCTTGGCCATCCCAGCTGGGTGAATGTGGAGCCTTTGCCACGGCCCCACCCTCAGAGAGAGCTGCTGCCACCACACCTGCTTCTCACAGTGAGAACCAGGATCTATTTGCAGTAGCCATCCAATAAGAAAGATCGATTCCAAGTTCTGGGAAGGCTGTTTTCTCCTTATTCCCAGTTGATTTCCTTTGTCTTACACCAGAAAAAAAAATCAATCGCACTAATGATCATTCGGAAGAGCAGGAAGAACCTTCACAGATTTGTGAAGCAGGAGGAAGCCACTGTGTTCATTGCTGAGCTGGAAGTAGACTTCAGATCCTCACAGAGAAGAGAACCTCCCAGTTCCCCTCCCAGAACCATTCTGCAACCTACCTCTCCATTCTCTTTCTCTTGCTGAAGATGTTCTTATCTCAAGGGGGAAATGAAATGGATCTGCAGACATCTGACAGGAGGGGATAGATTGTAATTAGTATCTGAGGTACCACTTCGATCAGAATAATGTCATTATCCAATTGGATAATGACATGCAAGACATGATGCTTCCTAACTTTGGTTGGCTCCAATGAATTCCTTAGTCTCTCCAGCCCAACAGTGTTCTCTTCCATAGACACAAACACAATCTATTTTTTCTCCCTGTCTCTGTCTCTAAGTTTCTGAAATCAAAATGTTATACAAAGAGCTAGGCGCTGGTAGCTAGTGCCTGTAATTCTAGCCACTCAAGAGGCTGAGATCTGAAGATTATGGTTCAAAAGCAGTTCAGTCAAGAAAGTCCATGAGACTTATCTCCAATTAAATACCAAAAAGTGGGGAATGATACTGTGGCTTAAGTGATAGAACACTCGCCTTCAGGAAAAAAAGCTCAGGGACAGCACCTGGGCCCTGAGTTCAAGCCCCAGGACAGGCACAAAAATGAAAGGCTGTACAAGGTAGATTACAATTTATCCTATCTACCTAGGGGTCCAGTGCTGCTTGGACAGTGGCTGTCTTTGTGACCCACGTATAGTACAGCTCACAGCGATGGTGCTTTCCCATAGGGTCTTTTGTAGGATGGGCAGTTATCAGTTTCACCATGGATAACCTACAGTCTCCTACAGAATTTTCTAGGTCCATAAACAAGAAATGACTCAGATATATTTTTTCTACTGTTATTATGGCAATTATATAATTATTTTCATTTTCTTAAATGATGAATATTTAGATATGAATGGTCCATTACAACATTTGTGAGTGTGCGCTAGTAGTGAGGCTTGAAGACAGGGCCTTAAGCTCTAGCTTAGCTTTTTCTGCTCAAGACTAGTGCTCTACCACTTGTGCCACAGTTCCACGTCCATCTTTTTGTTGATTAACTGGAAATAAGAATCTCAGAGGCGTCCCTGCCTGAGCTGGCTTTGAACCAAGATCCCCAGATCTCAGCCCTCTGAGTAGCTGGGATTGCAGGCCTGAGCCACCAGCTTTTTGGATCCCCTCTTCTTCTAAGCAAACCAGTGCTGCTGGGTTAGAGCTCATCTGAGTAGACTTAGTTTCACTTAATCCCATTTTCAAAGGCCTTGACTCCAAATATTGTCACATTCTGAGTAGTCCAACAAATTTCAGCACACCACAGGAGGCGTAGCCAAGAGATCAGAGCTAGGGTTACGTTGGAGATTTTCCTCCAGACCTCTCCACTGCCTGCCTCTCCCTGCACGGCCCCTCCTCCTGAAGGGTCTTCTCCACCTTGGCCTACTTGCTCAGCAGGTTCTGGTAAGAACGGCCATTTCCAGCTGGTACTGGCACTAGGATGCTTAACCACGCAGGACTGTCTTCTCCAGCTTTTATCACACATTATAAATAATCTCTTTATAAAATGTGGTTTCCAGTGATCACATCAATGCGTGCCATTTGAGTGCTGCCAGGGCCCTGAGCACTTCCCTGCAGAAGATTCCATGCAACAAGGAGACTTCTGTTCAGTGGAAGTTGTGCAGGACAAGCCCCGCCCCTCGGTTCATGCAGGCACTATAGAGCACACTCTTCAATCATGGGCCATAGGATTCTGATTCCTAGCTTTTCTCCTAAATTGAAATTCTATCTCTCAAATGAACTGAAGTATAATAGGCTCTGTGGAGATCTTAAACACTATAACTCTTTAGAAAAACTAAGTCAAAGCCCAACAAAATAAGTACCAGGAAACAGGAACCAGGGAAGAGGGGTAGAAGAGTGGAAGGGGAAGTCAGACATTGTATATATCACAGAATTGAGAAATACAAAGGAAAGGGTGGGTGGAAAGGGGGACGTGGAGATGTTGAAGGGATGACACAGATCAAGTGCATTGTACACATAAGCTGCTTTGTTAAATGGCAGAAAAAATAAATATGTATCCTAAAACTTAAGAAAAGTGAGGGAAGTGGTGGGCTGGGGGTGGGTGGGTGGGTGAGAATGTTGAAAAGGGCAACATTGATCAAGATGCACTTTGTTCATAAACAGCTTTGTTAAATGGCAATTCCTTTGTATGACTACTTAAAGATAATAAAAATACTTTTTTAAAATTACATCTTTGTCTCATCTCTTTCTCTGTGTGTCTCAGTCGCAGTCTCTCTGTCTCTGTTTCTCTCTGTGTGTCTCTCTGTGTCAGTCAGTCTGTCTGTTTCTATGCTCTCTGTCACTCTGTTACACATATACACAGGCACTACGCCTCCAATTCTCTATCAGTCTATTCTTCTCTAGTCTTCTCTTGCCTTCTTCTTCTTCTTCTTCTCTCTCTCTCTTTGTATGTCTCTCTTTTTCTCTATCTCTCTTTCACTTATAGACATTACACACATTTCTCAGTGGACATTCTCCAACTTTCCATCTCTCTCTCTCTCTCTCTCTCTCTCTCTGTGCCTTTCTCTCTCTGTCTCTTTCTCTGTCTCTCTCTGTCTCTCCCTCTCTCTCTTTTTCTCTCTGTGCCTTTCTGCCTCTCTCTGTTTCTCTGTCTCTCTTTCTCTCGCTCTCACACATACACATATTTTGATGCTGCTAGATGAAAGACCTTCAGGCAACTTTCTTCATTTTCTAAGCTCTACTATTTTTCTGGTTGCGTGTATTAACAACAGATTTTTATTAGTGCTATTCATAAGGGTGAGTGGGTAGCTTCTAATTATTCTGTAAAATGCCTGTCACAAAATATTTTTAAGCACAGACACCACTATTTTCTTTCTATCTGTGTGGTCTTCAATTTAGCCATCTTTCTCTAATTTTAAGTCGCCAGTTTCTTCGACAAGTTCTCTATGTTTTTCCTACATGTTGTGGTGAGAATCTTTGCAATCAGAAGAACAGCTTTGAAATTGGGAGACAGAATAACTTTCTTCCCTGAAGCTCCCTCCTCAGGAATGCCCCTCTCCACCCACTTCCAGTGGGAAACAACTGGAGAATGTCCATCTGCCTATTGTAGACTGGTAATTTCCTCTTTGTGTGTGTGTGTGTGTGTGTGTGTGTGTGTGTGTGTGTGTGTGTGTGTGTGTGTGTGTGTGTGTGTGTGTGTGTGTGTGTCCTGGGGCTAGAACTCAGGGCCTGGGCATTGTCCCTATACTTTTTTGCTCGAGGCTGGCACTCTACCACTTGAGCCACAGCTCTACTTTGAGCTTTTCGGTAGTTAATTGGAGATAAGACTATCACTTGGCTGGCTTTGAACTGTGATCCTTAGATTTCAGTCTCCTGAGTAGCTAGCATGACAGGTGTTGACTCACCAGTACCCAGCAATGGCTTATTTTTAATATCTTGAAATAAGCATTTCCTATCTTCTAGGAAACAAGTTTCAGAAGTTGATACCTACCTGTGATATCTTTTCCTTGATTCGGACCCATGCAACAAATTATACTTTAGAGATGTTCCACTGAGTGACAGAAACAGGGTCTTAGCACTTTTAAAACCACGATGAAACTTATAGAACACTATCCAGGTACTCCTCACCTTATGCTAGATTTCTGACTGAAGGAGAAATAGCACTTAACATACCTTCACTAGTAAACCCCACAGCTTTGCCCAGAGTACATTAAACATGTGGGCAAAATCCCATTGTTGTGAAGTCCGAAAATGATGTCAAACCATTGCAGGTAGGAACCATCTTCACTTGTATTGGCATCAGTGAATTCCTGGAAACATAACTACAAAACTACCTGGATGTCTGAATCACTGCTCATTCCAGTAGATTGAAATAGTGCGGCCTCTGGCTTCATATATAACATGTATATAACACGAATGCAGAGATTATGGAAGCTTCCAGAATGATGGAAAACATTTAGTTTTCTAGTTAAGTCCCAAAGAGATTTAGGTTATAATCTAAGCACACAATATAATGCAGTCATGTCACAAAATTTTTCCACAAAGATTAGAGAGTATTGAATTATACAAGCTATAAAGAGATTTTACATTAATTTGTATAACACTGTATAGCACATGATGTATGTGTAGTGACTTATGAATTTATCATGAATCTTTCCATTTGGGCCATAAATAGCTATACATAAGTACAATTTTGTGAAGGTTAGCACCAATATGTAAATTTTTAATGTATTTGACTATTCTTAGATAATATGAAGATTGAATGCCAATGGTTCAAGAATGGAATTCTAGTTGCTCAGGAATCTGAAATCTGAAGATTGTAGTTTGAAGCCAGCCTGGAAAGTCAAGTCCTATCTCCAATTAATTACCAAAAAAACTGGAAATGCAGCTGTGGCTCAAGTGGTAGAGCACTAGCTTTGAAAAAGCTAAGGAAAGCTAGGCGCTGGTGGCTCATGCCTGTAATCCTAGCTACTCAGGAGGCTGAGATCTGAGGATTGAAATTCGAAGCCAGCCCAAACAGAAATGTCCATGAAACATTCATCTCCAATAAACTACTCAGAAAAATCGAAGTGGTGCTGTGGCTCAAGTGGTAAAGAGCTAGCCTTGAGTAAAACACCCAGAACCTGTGTTAAAGCCCCGTGTCTGGCACCCCCCCCAAAACGCTAAGGATTTGATTGATATATGTGCAGATATCCCTGCATTACAAATATCTTACCAGAATATCTTACCATATATTCAATTATTTTTATCAGCCAGTGAAAACTGATTATGGCATTCTCATTTTAAAACTGATCAAATGTTTAAAAAAAACAAAAAGCCAGGTGCCAGCAGCTCACACCTCTAATCCAAGCTATTTAGGAGGCTGAGATTCTGAGAATTACTGTTTGAAGCCATCATGGGCAGGGAAGTTGCTTAGACTCCTATCTCCAATTGGCCACCAAAAAGCCAGGAGCAGAGGTGGTAGAGCATTAGCCACAAGCAGAAAAGGAATGAGTACATGAAATCCTGAACTCAAGCCTCAGTACCAGCAAAAATCATCTCTCATGTTATTTAGTAGCATGGTTTCTATTTCACAAAACTAAGGGAAGAGAATTGCCCCTTTGTGGCGAGGATAGCCGTGGGATTATGGTCACTGTCACAGTCCACTCAAGTTTCCTTCTGAGGAAGAACCTACATGTAGGTTAAAAGTACAAAACTGAACCTAGTGCTGGTGGCTCACAGCTTAATCCTACCTGAGGAATATGGTTCAAAGCCAGCCCAGGCAGGAAAGTCCAGAGATTCTAATCTCTAATTAACCAGCAAAAAGCCAAAAATAGAGCTGTGACTCAAACTGGTAGAGCACTAGCCTTGAGCAATATAAACTTCAGAGACAGTGCTCAGGCCCTGAGTTCAAGCCCCAAGATATGAATTAAAAAATAAATAAGTAAATAAGTTGCAGAAAAAAGAATGCAGAACTGGGCTGGGAGCTGGTATCTCATGCCTGCAATCCAAGCTCATCAGGCTGAGATCTGAAGATCAAGTTACAAAGCAAGTACCTGAGGTTCTTAGTTCCAACTAACCAGTAAAAAGTTAGAAGTTGAGTTGTGGTTCAAGTGGTAGAGCACTAGCCTTGAGCAACAAAGCCAATGAGAGCTCCAAGTCCTGAGTTCAAGCCCCAGTACCAGCACACACACACACACACACACACACACACAGAGTGCAGATTGACCAAATACAAGTATGAATGGTTCCTACCTTGACCATATTTGATTTTTAAGGTTTTAACTTTACTTTGGTTTAAAACCCATGTGCATTCAGCACATTCAAATCTGTGCTTTGACTGGAATTTTGGTATTTGGCCAGTTAAAAGCCATGCAGTCTGCTCTCTTTCACGTCGGCGACCATACCATGGGGGTGACTTGTTTCTGCTGAGCCCTGGTACTCACTAGGTTAAATTATTAAGTGCATTTTACCTTATAATATGTGCAACTGAGATGGCTCTATTCAGATATAGTCTGATAGTTCAGGAGAAGCTATACTGTCTAGTTGTTTGCTCTTGTTGCTGTTTATTTATTAGTTTGGTGCTAGTACTTCCTTGAACTTAAAGCCTAGGCACTGTCCTTAAGCTTTTTCACTCAAGGCTAGCATCTTACCTACCACTGAGCTATGCCTCCACTTCTGGTTTATTGTTGTTGTTGCTGTTAATTGGAAGTTAGAGTCCCTTAGATTTGTTTTCAGTCTGACTTTGAATCTTGATCCTCAGATCTCAGTCTTCTGAGTAGCATGGGCTATAGGCATGAACCATCACTACCCAGTACTTGCTCACTTCTATTGTATGAGAGAGAGAGAGAGAGTATGTGTGTGTGTGTACCTACACTGGGACTTGAACTCTGGGCCTGAGCATTGTCTCTAGTTTTTGTACTTATGGTTGGTGCCCTACCACTTGAGCCACAGCTCTACTTCTAGATTTGGGCTGGCTCTAGTCCCTGATCCTCAGCTCTCCCGTCCTAAGTATTTAGGATTACAGGCATAAACCATCAGTTACCTGCATTTTGCCCCGTTCTTTTTTTTTTTCTGTGAATGTATGCCTTTCCTGAGGCTTGAATTCAGGACCTGAGCACTGTCCCTGAGATTTTTTTTTTACTCAAAGCTGGCACTCTACCACTTGAAGCATAGCTCCACCTCTGGCCTTTTGGTGGTTAACAAGAAATAAGAATTTCATGGACTTTTCTGCCCAGGCTGTTGAACCTTGATCTTTAGATCTCAGCCTTCTGATTAACTACAATTACAAGGCTGAGCCCAGAATGATTTCTAACCTCAATCTTCAGGTCTCAGCTTCCTGAGCAGCTAAGGATTACAGGGGAAAGCCACTGGTTCCTGATACTTGCCTAATTCTAATAGTTAAACAAGTTATTTGTTCTGAGGATCAACCTCCCTCTCTCTAAACTGGGGACAATAAGAGAACTTATTCATTTCATGACTATCTTCACAACTTTAACATGTTGAAATACTTATGATAGTGCTCTATTAGTTCTACAGAAATGGTACATTCTGATTTGGACATGGTAATATCTCTTCTAGTTTATAAGACCTGAGTCCTGAGCTGTGGTCTAGTCACCATGGCAACCTACCACAGCCTGTCTCTGGCTTCCAGCTCAGCAACAGAGCAAGGTATTTCTGCCATATTTAACAAATTGCCATTTTGCAGTTTGTAGTTCAAAATAGAGAACATAGGGGAGAAGTCAATCAGATTCTTGACTTCCATTGCAATTACCTCAGCACAAAATTCTCTTCAGTTGCTATGTAGGCCACTGTGAAAGCTAAGCCCTGAGTTTTACCTGAAATAGATCATTAATCATGCTCTTTCCACAAGCTTAAGCATAAAAAATATTAGCTCTTATAGCCATGATTCTACTAAGAAGATGCACAGAGCTTCTTGTTACTTGTTTTTTTTTAAAAAAAAAAAACATGATTTGAAAAAAAGAAGAGAGAAAACAAAAGGAAAATGTTTTATTTGCCCCATAAGTGTAGCAAAACAAATTCCACCCTGTTCAGGGCTTCCCAGAGGAAATATGTGTTTAAGCATTTCAGCCATGTCTGCACTCATCCGGTCAGCTTCTCATCCCATCCCACACAAAGCTTTCTCCCACATACGATGAGGAATTGGCCATCAGTGTTGTGAGCATCTGTTTTCACATATGGCTTAAACATTTGTTTCTAAAGAATTTCCAGACTCTGTAAAAATCAGAAAGTTCTTTAAGGATATGGAAATGCAGAAGATGGTCTAGCTGAGTTTGGCAAAATCACAAATGTTTTGATGGCTTATTATAAATTTGTTTCAGACACAAACACCCATGGCTTAGGCCTATAACCCTAGCTACTCAGGAGGCTGAGACCTGAAGATCTCAATTCAAAGCCAGCCTGAGTAGGAAAATTTGTGAGACTCTATCTCCAATTAATCACAAGTGAAACTGTGGCTCAACTGGTAGAGCACCAACCATAGGGCAAAAAAGTCAAATGACAAGGCCAAGTTCTGAGTTCAAGTCCCAGCATCAGTACACACACAAGAAGAAAGAAGGAAAGAAAGAAAGAAAGAGAGAGAAAGAGAGAGAAAGGAAGAAGGAAAGAAAGAAAGAAAGAAAGAAAGAAAGAAAGAAAGAAAGAAAGAAAGAAAGAAAGAAAGAAAGAAAGAGGGAGGGAAGGAGGGAGGGGGGAGGAGGGATGGGGGGAGGAAGGAAGGAAATTATTTTTTCTGAATCTAAATTGATATAGATTTTATTCTGAGAAAATGATTAATCTTTAGATAGCTTAAGTGCTCTTGTCAGTCATGTCATTTTCCCCTTTATATAATAACAAAGCATTTGTCAAGATTCCTGAAATCTTACTATAAAAATTACTTTGTGTTTGGATCTAATAAAAATATTGTGAAAATTATCTTTCTATGAATATCCTTATATTGCCTACACAATGTTAGCTACTTATAGTGGATATAAGGAAATATGTGGGAATTAGTTTTCTGCTTCTTAATCCTATATTCTTGAGTTCTCATAAAGTACTTTTAATACTGTGATATTTTATATTAAGTACATTACATAAGCTAATGCTGTTTTTTTAAGCTTCTAACCATAGCAACAAAGATAATAAAATGCCATGCCCGGAAAAGAAAACATTCATCTTTTAAACTCTTCTCTCTCTGAACTCAAATATAAATTCAGTTAGCGTGATCTATTTCTGGCTATTCATAACCATAAAGAATGTATTCTTGAATCAAAAGTTTTCAAAACAGCAACTACAATGACAAGATTCTACAATGAACACATACACTCTAAAACTTTGAAAGAAGCTCATAAAGAAAGATTATCTCCCAGATTAAGCTGTTATTTGGGCTTCAGATCAGCCTAAAGCCAATTCTGTAGCTGAAACTTAAGCTTCTTACAGCTTGAATAAACACATAAATCTAAAGCATAAACTCAACATTTTCCAGTATTTGGGCAATCTCTTCTCTCCTAAAGACAATGGGAGCACACATGGCAGCCATGCCTTTTTAATATTAAAAAGATATAGTGACTGGCACTGGTGACTCACACCTATAATTCTAGCTACCAGAAAAAATGTGAGATCTGCTGGGCACCAGTGGTTCCTGCCTATAATCCTAGATAAGCAGGAGGCTGAGATCTGAGGACCATGGTTCAAAACCAGTCCAGGCAGGAAAGTCCATGAGACTCTTATCTCCAATTAGCCACCAGAAAATGAGCAGTGGTACTGTGGATCAAGTGGTTGTGTACTCGTCCAGGTCTAGAGTTCAAGCCCAATAACAACCAAAAAAATAAAATAAAGTGAGCTCTGTGAATAGTGATTTGTATTTTGCCTGAACAGACTCTTATCTCCAACTAACTACCAAAATGCCAGTAGTTGAGGTGTAGCTCAAGTGATAGAGTACCAGTCTTGAATAAAATAAAAACAGAAAGAAACAAAGAGAGCATGAGGTTCTGAGTTCAAGCTCTATTATGGGCATGAAAAATAGAAAAACAAAGAAGCATATTATAAAAAAACACCCCAAAAAACTTTGAATCCTCTCAGTGATAAAACTAAGCACAAAATTACAACAAACATGGCTCTTCTCTTTGTTGGTTATCATGTTGAAGGGACTCACTGAAGATTTTGCTTGCCTTTCAGTGAAGAGGAATAAGTGGAATTATGAGAAAAGAAATCTATATCTTCAGTCTTCTTCAAGTTTGTTTTATATGTAAATGGTATGCAGAGAAGTTTCCATTCAGCATGTCAACTTATGACTATAATATACCGTGATCAGAGTCACATCATTCTCCTCCCCCACCTATCCCAACCCCACCCAACTTCTCCAGTCCATCCATGGGAACCAGAGAATTGTGTGATCAATCTATGCTGATAAAGAAATGACAGTTTAGGGTCTGAGAAAGTGGCTCAGAGGTAGAGCGCTTGCCTTGCAATGCATGAGGCCCTGGGTTCGATTCCTCAGCACCACATAAGCAAAAAGAAAAAAGCTGGAAGTAGCGCTGTGGCTCAAGTGGTAGAGCGCTAGCCTTGAGCTGAAGAGCTGAGGGACAGCGCCCAGGCCTAGAGTTCAGACCCCACAACCGGACCCAAAAAACAAAAAAAAAAGAAAGAAATGACAGTTTAGCCGTGTGGTCATCTAAGGTAAGAGGGAAAACATTTCTGAGGGCTTCTAATCATCCATTATGATTAGTAGACTCATTGTTGAGGAGAAAGCCTACTGTTGTAGGAATGCAGATTTGTTTTACATATACCTTGTATTATTGCATTATTGTGTGTGTGTGTGTGTGTGTGTGTGTGTGTGTGTGTGTACAATGAGGCTTGAACTTAGGTCTTGAGCACTGCCCCTGAGCTTCCTCTCTCAAGCCTGGTGCTCTATCACTTGAAAAATACCTCCATGTCTGGCTTTTTGCTGGTTAGAGATAAAAGTCTTAGATTTTTCTGCCTGGGCTGACTTCAAACCATGGATCCTCAGATCTGAATCTCTTAAGTAGTTAGGATTTGGGGTATGAGCCACCAGTTCCTGACCAATTTTTTTAACAAAAAAGGTTTTATTATCATTTTATCCCATATTTTAAGTAACAATAATCATTGGCAATTTGAGATATTATGTGTTATTTGTATATATGTACGAAAGAGCATATCTAATGCATACAAATGGCAGTTGGTGTCTTTCTGTTCTTTATGTCTTTCTGTTCTTTATTCATATGGACAGCTTATTTTAGTTAGTTTCAGTCTCCTGTCCCTAATATTCACACCAAAATAAGAAATCCTTCCTTTCTTCTTTCCAACAAAATATTACATAACAGAAGAGAAGACAATAATTTACAATAGGAAATTTTTGGACATGTGGCTCAAGTGGTAGAGCACCAACAGTGAGCAAGAGGCCAAAAGAGTTTGAGGAACTGAGTACAAGCCTCTGTCTGGCAATCGGTCAATCAACCAATCAATAGTCATGCTATAATGAGCTTCTTTTATTCTCTGTTGAGAGCAGGTTGTTTTCTAGAGGAAACAACTTAAAATATACCAAAGTAAAGTGTATAGAAAACTTTATGTTGAATGGGATCTTAAGGTTTTGAGAACAGTATTTCATGATATCCTAGATTCTTCCTTTGTCATGTCAGGGCTCAAATGGGAATAATTCAGAAAATAAAACCTTTTTTTTTTCTAAAAATTCTCAAGAACAATGTGAAAATGTTATTCGCAGTCAGTTGAATCATCAATGAGCAAGGGTATTGTCCCTAATTAGCTTGCTAATTGTTAAAGTAAGAGTGAATATATACCACATTTTCTTCATCCATTCATCTACTGAGGGACATCTGGGTTGGTTCCATATCTTAGCTATGGTAAATAATGCTGCAATAAACATAGTTATGCTGGTAGCTTTAGTACGGTTTTGTTTGTGATCATTCGGGTAAATGCCCAAAAGTGGGATTGCTGTGTCATAAGGGACCTCTATGTGGAGTCTTTTGAGGAACCTCCATACTACTTTCCAAAGTGGTTGAACAAGTTTACACTCCCACCAACAATGCAGCAGGGATCCCTTCTGTCCATATCCCCTCCAGCATCTGTTGTTATTAGAGTTCTTGATTATAGCCATTCTAACTGAGGTGAGGTGGTATTTCAATGTTGTTTTGAATTGCATTTCTTTTGGCTAGGGAGATTGAGTATTTCTTCATGTGTCTATTGGCCATCCTTCTTTCCTCTTCAGAGAAGTTTCTCTTGAAGTCTTCAGCCCACTTATTTATTGGGCAGTTGTTTTTTTGAGGATTTGTTGTTGGGGGATTTAATTTTTGGAGTTCCAGGTATATTTTAGATATGAGACCCTTGTCTGTTGTATGGCTAGTGAAGATCTTCTCCCAATCTGTGGGCTTTCTGTTGATCTTGCTAGCTATGTCCTTTGCCTTGCAGAAGCTCTGCAATTTCATGCAATCCCATTTGTCCAACCTTTCTTTAATTTGCCCCATTTGTTAGGAAATAGAAAGACTTGGAAAAAATTAGATTAAGTAAGGTAAGCCAGGCCCAAAGAAACATAGGTCCCATGGTTTCCCTTATTTGCAATAACTAATATATGTCTGAGACAAGCAGAAACAGTCAGATAAGTTGATGTTAGGTGAAATGAACCCCAAGATAAGGACTCAAATGTTTTTTCTTTCTTGCTATTGTTTCTAACATATTTATAAGATGATTTCTTTGTTGCTTTGTATGTCCCTCCCCCACGGTATAACCCCTGTTTTCACTGTATTTGATGTTGGTATAACTTGTGGAGGGGAAAGGAAAAAACAAATTGTTTAAATACAGGTGGACCCATTGCAACAATGAGATGTACAAGTCCTTATGTCAAAAAACAAACTTTACAACTTTGGTGGAGGTGAGGGGTGAGGAGGGAGGAGATGGGAGGGATGATAAGGGCAAACAAAGGAGGAGGCAACAATGCTTGATAAGAAATGTACTCATTACTTTGCTCATGCAATTGTAACCCCTCCGTATGGTATTTTCACAATAAAAATATGCAAAAAAAATAAAAAATAAAGAGTGACTATTGCTAAAATTATACTATATATAAGAATATATGCTGTATCTATACATATATATTACACATTCACACATGTAAGAATTCATTATTATATTTACTTTCCTGCTTTAAGTCGTTCTCTCTTTTCCTCATACATTTACATATATAATTTTGAGCTAGATCTCCAGAAATATTACACTCATTTTGTAGCTGACTATACCAGAATGTTCCTTCTACATGTTCATTATTTTCTTACAATGAGACAGAGTTAAAGTTAAACTACATCACTGCATAATGTATTCACAAGGTAAGAAGGGTGCTAGGGCCTCTATGCACATTACCTACCCTTTAAAGAAGGTTAGTAAATTTACACTCAGGCAAAGTTTCACTGAGAATGAGAACCTTGCCCTAATGTCACTGAACTAACATAGAAATTACCATAATGTACCCAAATCATTTTAAACCTTGAAAATATATGTAATCATCAATTCACTCTAATGGGTAAAAGAGAGAAGAAAAAAATGTTTCCATTACTTCACTAATGTAATCACCATACATTTGGAATGTATGCAAACTAAAAGTAAGAAAAATCATGGCCAGCATGCCTAAATATGCAAGGTCCAATTACTTGAATGATATTACCGTTCTATCCGATTTTTTACACTCCTTTGTATAGGTATAGTTAACTTTCAAACAGAGCAACAATAGTTTCCTTGCACAATACCAGATTTCTTTCCTAGACCAAGTCATGATCAGTCTAAATACACTTAATCACCCTCTAAGAGGGCATAGATGTGTGTGGGGTGTGTGTGTGTGTGTGTGTGTGTGTGTGTGTGTGTGTGTGTGTGTGTGTGTGTGTGTGTCTGTGTGTGTGTGTCCTGGAGCTTGAACTCAGAGCCTAGGTGCTGTCCATTAGCTTTTTCACTCTACTGTATTGGTAGGCTGCCGCTCTACCATTTGAGCCACAGTTCTACTCTGGCTTTTTGCTGGATAATTGGAATTAAGAGTCTCATAGACTTTTCTACCTAGACTGGCTTGGAACCATATCAGAACTCAGCTAAGTTTAAAGGTGTGAGCCACCAGAGCAAGCAAATTTACTATTTTTAAAGGGTTGCTTCCTAAGAGACAAAATTGGCATCCTGATAAAACCTCTTCACTGGAATAACAGGGTTCAGGCACTGTTCCATATGGGTTTGACTCATTTTCTCATTATCTCCTCTTGAGAGGCCTTTATTAGAAAGCCAGTTACTGCAGGTGGACTCCTTTCTCAAAGACCTGCAGCCCTGAAGGCTGCTTGCACAAAGCCTTTACAGACAAAACAAAAAAAACCAAAACAACAAAATCCACAAAAACTATGTTTGGGGTGAATCCCAAACCCAACAGAAGCAAACCAAACAGGAGAAATACTCTGGGAGAGCGAAGCAAACCATTTAGGGGAACTCAAGGGAGAGTATCAAGTTTGGCTGTGGGTTTTTTGTTGGTGGTGGTGGTGGTCATGGGGCTTGAACTCTGGACCTGAATGCTGCCCTTAGCTCTTCAGCTCAAGACTAGTGCTCTACCACTTGAGCCACTGCACCACTTCCACAAGGGAGAGTATTCTCTGGAGCAAAGCTTTCCTGGGGCTGAAAAGCATGACCTGTCTACCTATTAAAGAATGGCCTGTCTCACCTCTAGGCTTTTTCCAGCTAGGTGAAAAGCCACCACCACCTAGTAAGACAACAGGATGTCTATGAGAAGCATTACTTAGCTATATCCAAGCTGTTCCACCACTAGTGGAAGACAGATACCACAAGTCCTTGAGGAAAATAGAGTTGACAAAGAGAGTAGAAGAGGGAGAAAGAGGGAAGGGCAGAGGAGAGGTAGAGATGAGGGGAAGACAAGGTGCAGAAGGATCGATAAGAGAAGAAAAAGAGGAGGAGAAAAAGAGTAGGAGAAACATAAAGAGGAGGAAGACAAGGAAGAGAAAGAAAAGCAGAAGAAGCAAAAGGAGAAGGAGGAGGAAGAAGAAGAGGAGGAGAGGAAGAGGAGACCCAAAACATAGTATGACTTTCTATACTCACCAAAGTCCTGAAGTTCACACTGGCTGGACAGATCAGAAATATACATATTTAGTCACTAGTCTTAGGCCATCTGCCATTTTGACTCCAATGAGTTAGACAGGAATAACGTGACTTGTCTTGGTCCCTCACCCAAGGCTGAGTGCTAAGCTTGCTAATGGAATAAGAATGTTTAATGGGAAAAATCTACAATGTCCATTATCATTGACTGGGTTCCCTTTGAGGAGATGGAGTTAGAGTATAAGCATATCTAATAAACTTTATGATAGTGTTCCCTTTGGAAAGAGGGATCAAGGACTCAGTGGGCAGGGCAGTGGGACTCATGACACATTCTGGGGTGCATGAAGAGTCTGGAAAATAGAGGGTCCTTCAGTGGGTCTAAATGTAGTTTATCATTCTCCCATTTAGATTAGCCCCTGAATGTAGTGACCAGGAGAAAGGGTGTTGCCTTGACTGTTCCCTGATCATAGAGTCAATCCTGCAGGGCTGAAGCTGGAGAAATGTTCCTGCTTCTTGTTCCAGGCACTGGAGCACGAAGAGCTTTATTAAAGGGAAATGTATATCAGAAATCTGCATACAGCATGTTAGGTCTGCCTGGGAGGGCTTCAAACTGTGATCCTTAGATCAAATGCCCTTATATTTCCAATTGAAGCAGCAAGGAAATTGATAGAAATTTTTTTTAAGCAGGTCTTATCTGGAACTTGTTAAGAATAAATACTACAAGAGTTATTTTTCCCTCTGTGATTCTGACTAAATACTGGAGAAGTTAAAATCTATAATGATGAAACTCATTAGACATGATGAGAGTTTTTAAACCATCTAGTTAATTAGAGGAGAGGATCCAGCGACTCCTACTCTGTCTACCCAGGTTTTGGCACCAGATGTATGGCTCGCCAAAAGGAGACTGCCACGTGGTTCAGGCAGAAAAGAGTTTATTGCGGGGAGAGCTCACACAAGGTGGACGTATTCGGAGGAAAGAAGAGAAGGAAAGAGGGAGGGGACTGTGGGTAAGTGGGATTCTATAAGGAAAGGTGGGAGGTGTGATCACAGTGGATGTGGAGTGAGGAACCTCTCACTGTCGGGAGGGCGTGACTGGGCTAGTTCAGGAAGTTACCTCAGTGGATGAGGAAGTGACCTCAGATTCTGGGATCCTTTGCTGACTCACAGGCAGGTGATTGACAGGTGATTACTGGTTTCAGGAAGGTGATTTCTAGTGAGGCTATGGCGTTGTCTTTCACGAACAGGAATGGGAGAGGGGCTGCTCTCCCAGGCAGACCTAAAACAACACCAGCACAGCTAGGAGATAGCTGTGAAAGTCTATTCAGCAAGATGTCCATGCGGGATAGAATATGGAAGCTCATTTTCCAAGTTGACACAGAGGTCAAGTTTAGTTCAGTCAATTCTGTGCCCTTCCAGCTGATCAGACTGGAACAAAATATAATTCATTTTCCTGTATTTGTCCACCCTTTCCACATCAGCCCCCAACCCAGAAAGCAAAACAGGGTTAAAACTCAGTGGAAATATCCATCTACTTCACAAGTTAGCGTTATAAAACGAACAAGTTTGGCCAGTAGTAGCTAACTTACTCAGTGTCATGCATTCCCCCACCCCCTTACTAACACAATGAACAAAACTAATTTTAAACTGAGAAAGGCAGAAAGCAAAACATTCTTCTAGAAGCAGAAACCAAATAAGGAAATGAGAACAAAGTGAAGTTATAGCTTGGGAAAGCAAAGCTAAGGGAAGAACAGAGCTAGGAGGATTGGGGGGAAGGGGGACTCTGAGCCTGCCCTTGCTCCCAGAATCAACACTGGAGACCGAAATAATTGCAAAATCACCAATTTCTCACTAAAATCTTCCCTTTAAAAAAATGTAAAGCCAGCCACTAATAGCTCACACCTGTAATCCTAGCTAATCAGGAGGCCTAAGGATAAAGATAAGGTTTAAATACAGCTCTTGTTTCCAATTAACCACTAAAAAGCCAGAAATGGAATTGTGGCTCAGGGGTAGAACACCAGCTCTAAGTGAAAAAGCTAAGGGACAACACCCTGTGTTCAAGTCCAATACAGTACAAGCATAAAAAGAAAGACAGAGCATACAAAGAAGAAAAGGAAGTGAAGGAAGGAGAGGGAAAAGAAATTTATTTAAAGAGAGGAAACTGGGGAAAAAGGTAACCCGCTTGATAATTTTACTTTCTCTACTATTTGCATAGTTAGCATTTTATATTGAATTAGTAAGTATTGTTTAATTTATTTAATGTTTATATAAAGAAATCCATACCATACTAGAAGTAATGTCTTCCATGTGTCCCAAAATAGCTTCCTGTTAAAATTAGCAGCAATGATATTTGAAAATCTGAAGACTCATCTTAGTCCATGTGTTTTCTGATCATCTAAAAAAGAACCCTTCTATTTTAAACATGAAATCAAAATTGTACTCTTATCAGTTCTTTGCATGAGTTCACTGAAAAAGTAATAAAACTATCTTCTATGTATCACATTATTTGTATTACTTTACATATATGTTACAATAATATTCTTTTCCACGCTTAAATATGCATGTTGTATCTTTTTTATACCATATTATAGTCTAGGCATTACTCAGGACAGAAATACTCACTGGCTTCAGACGCCTTCATCCTTTATTTTGGGTGTTTGCTTCACCTTGTGTGGGACACTGGAAAGCCCACAGTATTGTGGCATTGCCAAGCACCTGCTCCTGGCGAGCTTCGGACAGCTTCTGACCCAATGCTCCAGAAGCTATTGCAATTTTGATAACATGTGTTTCACAGGGAACTGAGACTGCAACAACCTTCCCTCCCACCCACCCCCTGCCCCATGGGCATGCTCTGTGGACCTACTAAGTACAACTGAAGACCAGCTTTCATGGATCAACATATTGATGCTAAAGGCTGTGTTGTCACACTCAAGGGATGTAAGGGTCCTGAGGCTTTGTCCTCCATCTCTTCTTCTTCAGATGGGCTTCTAAGTGGCTGAACTGAAAGGGAGGGAGGGAGGAAAAGAGAAAGTGAGGGAGGGAGGGAAGGAAGGAGGGAGGGAGGGAGGGAGGATTTCTTATCTTGGTATAGATTTGAGTTAAATCTGCCAGCTTTTAAGAGGGAAGTAGTCGTGAAAGGTAGAAATGAAAACACATTGATAAATGTCCACCTTTCTGCTGGGAAAGCATTCAAGGTCCTAATATACATCTACTGGTCCATCTTAGCCCATCTGAGTGGCTCCTAGAGGATCTTCTCAGTGTCCTCCCCGCACAGAAAGGTGTGCATAATAATAAGCTAGATAATCTTGAAAGTCCTTCCCAAAAGGAAGGATCATACTGTGTGTTCCAGTTTCATTGTTGCATTATTTTGGTCTAAGCCAAGTTCAAACATGGTCCTTTGGTTTGTTCCCACTCTAAATCCTGGGCCCCATGAACACTGACTCAGTGAAACCTGATTTACCACAATCACACTTTTGTAACATTTTCTTTTTCAGTCCTGAGATTTTAGGTAAGCAAATAGTACAATTATTCAATAATGTAATGAACCTAACCTTTTCCCACATGTGTACAAACTAGCATTTAACTTCAAATGCAAACTATTCCAGTAAAAGAAGTTTTTTTTTCTGCCATCACTTTGATTATAACCTTCAAAATTGCAATGAGATATAACATGTTGAGAGAAATAAGCCAAACTGAGAAAGACAAATATCACATATTTTCACTCAAACACAAATTGTAGACACAAAATAATGACAGTTCTATTACATGATTGTAAAAGGAAGACTTCTAGAAATGGGAAACCCATTCCTACTCTATACTATACACTGTATAGTATAGTATATAGTGTGTGGTATAATATGTACAATATATGTCATATAATATATAGCATCTCATTTAAATACTTAATATTTAAATAAATATATAGTACAGTCTATAATATATAAACACTATATATTATTTATATAATAATATATAAACTATATACCATACAGTATATAGTTTATATATTATATATTATGTTTATTATAGTATATATTTATATACTATAGTATAGTATATATATGAATATATAAGTATATGCTATATTATTATATATTTTATATATTATATCTAAATGGCACAGTAAAAACCATTAAAAGTGTTTAAAAGTGGAGAACAAGGACAGATTTATGAACAAGCAATTAAAGAAGGAAAATTTGGTTAAAGTACATTGTCTTCATGCATGGATATATCATAATGAAGCCCCTCTGTACAGTTACTTTATGCTAATTAGGAAAAATAATATTATGGAAAAAGCAGTAAATGGCTTGACTTCACAAAGTTTTCAGTCTGATGAAGAAAGGTTAAAGAGTGAGAGAATTCCATTACAACACGATGTGGTATGTTTTACAAAACAGGTACAAAAAATAATATTATGAAACCACGAGGGAAAAAAAAACAAAGTCTGTTTTGGAGAAGTTGTCAACTGCCAGAAGAACTTTCCAGATGAGAAAAAAAAAGAAGAAAAGAGTTAGAGAAGGCCAGGAGAAGAGGGAAGCTGGCTGGGGGTAGTGGGTGGGGATGGAGGGCTGTTTTCAGTCTGATCAAAAGGCCCAGCACAGTGTGACCATGGCCCACAGGTGGATCTCCCAGTTGACAGTTATAAGGTTGTCAAGTGAGGACAAATTGGAAGCCCACTTAAAAACATTTTATTTTTAATCACACAAATCAAAGAAAAGTCTCATTCTTCATTGTGCTTGTTGTCATATATTTAGACCTATCCCCCTCTTCTCCAGCAACTGCAACACACCCAATTTTCTCACTGTATTTTCAGGGGTAAACATTTTGGACTCAGGAAAATCTCTTCTTGGCATTTTGCCCCTTTGGGCCAGCAAAAATGTAATTATACACATGACACTAGAAATTTGACATTGCCAAGTTTTCTGGCTGCACTTAAGAGTCATGGCTTAAATCAAGTCAGGTTTGAACATGCTTTTATGAAATGAGCCTTCAACCATTTACTATTTCACTCATCATCATAATTATAATTCTGCATGTTTTTGAAGGCTTTATATTTCAACCCTCACATTTTGCTCAGGGCTGACTCTAGGACTTTCCAGTCAAACCCTCCCTAGAAATCAGGCTAAACCGGTTAAGCAGGGTTCCTAGAGGGTGTTCCATGCTCCTACCCCAGCACCCCAAACACCTAAGCAGAGCTTACCCCAAATGTAAAGTCTCAGCTGACAGTTGCACATTCTCAGAAATACCTTGCCTCACAAGGCTGCAAACAAGTAACTCAGTATGTAGCTTTGGAAACATGACTTTCTTAGAGCCAATTGTTGAATGATTGACCGTATAAAATGTTGTTCATCTGGCTTCTCTCCAGGAGAAAACCCTCTCTCAGAGTTTGTGCAGTGATAGTGTATATTTTTCTTAAATACTAGGTGATGAGCCAGGCAATACCAGGTTATGAACCCAGTGGTTCATGCCCATAATCACAGCTACTCACGAGGCTGAGATCTGAGAATCACAGTTCAAAGCCTACCTCGGTAAGAAAGTCCATGAGACTCTTATCTCCATTAACTATCAAAAAGCTAGAAATAGCTAGGCACTGGTGGTTCACACCTGTAATTCTAGCTACTCAGGAGGTTAAGATCTGCAGATCACAGTTCAAAGCTAGCCTGGGCAGGAAAGAAGGTCTGTGAGTCTTTTATTATTATTATTATTTTATTGTGAAAGTACCGTACAGAAGGGTAACAACTGCATGAACAAAGTAATGAGTACGTTTCTTATCAAGCATTGTTGCCGCCTCCTTTGTTTCCCCTTCCCATCCCTTCCCATCTCTGCCCCTCCTCCCCAACTCCCCCCAACCCTAGCACCACCACCCCCAAGTCTTCTACATCTCATTGTTGCAATGGGTCCACCTGTATCCCTATTTAAACATTTTGTTTTTTCCCTTCCCCTCCACAAATTATACCAACATCAAATACAGTGAAAACGGGTTATACCGGGGGGGGGGGGGGGGGGGGGGGGGGGGGGGGGGGGGGAAGGGACATACAAAGCAACAAAGAAATCATCTTATAAATATGTTAGAAACAATGGCAAAAAAGATAAAACATTTGAGTCCTTATCTTGGGGTTTATTTCACTTAACATCAACTTATCTGACTGTTTCTGCTTGTCTCAGACATATATCAGTTATAGCAACACCCAGCCCCTGAGTTCAAGCCCCAGGATGGGCCCAACTAAGGAGGACAGCTAATAGTTTCTTGAATGAAACCTCCCTCTCAGAATCTGACTTGGGACACACTGAAGACTAACCATACAAATCAAAAATCTAGCCAAGGAAAAATTGAGGGCAAGGAAAGAGGTGGAAGCTAAAGTTTATAATCTAAGCCAAAGAAAGCTGAAGTCGAAACTGTTCCCTTGGATCATAAAATGCAATTGGAGAATTTGTAACAAAGTGAATTCCATTAAAAATGTGTAATAGGAACCAGGCACTCATGCTGGTAATCAGGATGCTGAGAGCTGAGGACCATAGGTCAGAAGTCAGCCAGGGAAGGAAGGTCTGTGAGATTTATCTCCACTACACTACCAAAATAGCCAGAAGTGGAGCTGAGGCTTAAGTGGGATAGCACTAGACTTGGTGCGCGCGCCCACACACACACACACACACACACACACACACACACACACATCTATGATCAGCTAGCAAAGAATCCATTTTTTAATCTTTTCTCTTCTTATTATATGAATAAAAATTCATTGACAATGATGAGATCATACGGATTTGTATCTCATACTTGCTGATTCAAATATTTATCGCTCCGAGAATCTTCTTATAAAACCAAACAAAATAAACAAAGCACCCATTCTGTATTGTCGCAACACGCTAAGGAATGCAAAGTACAATAGTTGCTATTAAAAAGTGATTTGAAGTCATTCCAATATTTTCCTCTATGTGTGTGTGTGTGTGTGTGTGTGTGTGTGTGTGTGTGTGTGTGTGTATTTTGTTCATTTTTTAAAAGCAGATCCTATCTAAAGGCACTATTAGATGCACAAATATAATGAATTTTCCAATTTCATTGTAAGTAAAATTATTCTAATATTCATTCAGGGACATAGCAACAATGAGAGCTGTAGAAAATGCTGCTAATTATCAATGTGTTTGCTCAAATTCTCCTAAATGTCCTAACATTTATATTAGATTGCATTTGGTGACCAATAAAACGAACTATAAAACAGTAATATGGAAAACTTAAATTTTTTTCTTCAAATTACTTGTTTCATATAAAAGAAAAGTAGTTTATGATTGAGCAATTTTTTTGCAAATATTAGACTAAGAATTTTAAAGGAAAATGTTTCTTGCCATTCAAAATATATCACAAAAATATATTTTATTAAAGTGTGGGATGAAGGAGCAAATTGGTAGTTTGAGGTGAATTACTTCTATATATAATAATCTAAGGAAAAAATACACCATTTGATTTATATTTCCTTGAGCATATTAGATATTGTAGAGAACATATAAAACATCATTTAGTATATGAAAATTTGTGTCAATATGTTTTAAACATTTGTTCCTTTATATTTCTAGTCTTCCAAGACATCATTGGTGGACATAAAGTGTGTAGCTGAATTTTTTACTTTACCAATTCTGATGATATCTCTTTTTACTAGTATGTTTAGGAGATTGATAATAAACGATGCTGGCATTTCTTCTTTGTTATTTTTGATTTGTTTTTTAGCTAAATGATTTTCATGTCTTTTGAGATTCCATTTCTCCAATAATTATTTTTATATGCTTTGTGAAAAATATTATTTGTAGTTGTCTTCAGATGTGAAATATATATCCTTAGTCAGAATATACATACACATTATGTTATACAATTTCATATAGGCCTCTGTAGGAATACTGCCAATCCCTTCCCCTGTTCTTTATGCAATTACTGTCATGGGCTATGAACTCAAACTATCTTGTTAACTATGTTAACATTAGTCAGTTTTTCTTTGCAGCAATTAAAACGCAAAGGCAAGGTGGATCACACCTGTAATCCTAGCTGCTCAGGAGGCTAAGATCTGGGTGGTAAAGTCTGTGAGACTCTATCTCTAACCAGCAAAAAAGCCAGACTGGAGGCATGGCTCAAGTGGTAGAATGCTACCTGAGCAAGTGTGAGGCCTTGAATTCAAACCCAGTACCAACAAAAACAAACAACAATAACAAAAGCAACAGCAACTTTTTCATTACTGTTATTTATTTTGTTTTCTGCAGTATTCATTTTTTTTGAGTAAACACATTTCTTTTTGTTCTGAATTACTTTGGAACCCTTCCTGTATCTTTATTTAGAGCACTAGACAATTCTAGTAATACTTTCACCAAGTTTAAATAAATATTTTTCTTTTTATCATTTTGAAATACATTTCATTTCTTTTTCTATCAGTGTTATGTAATCCTACACTGGTATAAAATTTACTCTAAAGTGCTCACTTAACTGAGAATGACTAATTTTAATATTCTAGTTTAATTTTCATTCTATGAAGATATTTTATTGTTATTTTTTATTTCTGCTTTAACAATGAGCTGTATCCTCTCCAAATCCAAAGTATAGAACCAGGCACTGGGGATTTGTGCTTATAATCCTAGCAACTCAGGAGACTGTGATCTGAGGATTGTGATTCAAACCATCCTGGGTAGGAAAGATCGTGAGACTCTTATCTCCAATTAACCACCAAAAAGGCAGAAGTAGAGTATGGCTCAAATGGTAGAGCACTAGCCTTGAGTGAAAAAGCTAAATGATAGTGCCCAGGCCCTGAGTTCAAGACCTACAACAGCACCAAACACACACACACACACACACACACACAGAGACATACACACACATACACACACAGACATGCACACACACATTCCACTCTAAAATACTGCTGTAACTGAAAATGATTAATTTTAATATTTAATATTTTAGCATAATATTAATTCAAGGAAAATATTTCATTATACATTTATGAGTTCTGCTGTAAAAAAATGAGTTGTACCTTCTCCAAATCAAAAGCAAAGAGAGCCAACTGTTAGTGACTCACATCTATAATCCTAGCTGCTCAGAAGGCTGAGACCTGAAGATTACAGTTTATTGCCAACCTGGGCAGGAAAATCCATAACACCCTTATCTTCAATTAACCACTAAAAAGCCAGAAGTGGAGGTATAGTCCTAGTAGTACAGCACCAGCCTAGCCCTGAGTTCAAGCCCTAGTAACAGTCCAAGAAGAAGCAGAAGAGGAAGAAGAGGAAAAAGAGGGAGAGGAAGAGGAGGAAGAGAGAAAGGAAAGGAAGAGGAGGAGGAGGAGGAGGAGGAGAAGGAAGAGGAGGAGGAGGAGGAGGAGGAGGAGGAGGAGGAGGAGGAGGAGGAGGAGGAGGAAAGAGAGAAAAAAAGAAAGAAAGAAAGAGAAAAAGAAAGAAAGAAGAGGAGGAGAAGGAGAAGGAGGAAGGAGAGAGAGAAAAAAATTGATTTAATCATGGCAAGGATGGATGAACCTACTTCAACAAATGTGGAATTTTAGATGAAGGTAGAATCCAGTCAACAATCTGAATGTTGCATTCTTCTGTTGTAGTTAAGTTCATTGAAGGAAATAAAATATATAACCTCAACAAATGAAGATTTGAGAGCAAGAATATTGAAGTAAAAGATCTTACCCTGCCAAGAATAAAATCAGCAAAGTCACAATACATCTAAAATGAAATAATCAGAGAGAAATGTCTCAATAGTTAGTGCATAGTGAAATTTACTGGGCAGGGAGATTTATGTGAGTGGTGACATCACAGTTAGGCAAGAGAGGCACTAACTCAAGTGCTTGCCACACCCAGTTAAGCCGATAACCAAGCCTGGCATTTGTCAAGATGGCTAAGGAGAGTAAAAAGAGAAAATTTGTGGTTTAATCAGATACTTTCTTGAACTTCAGACTACTCAGTAGAAAATATAATTTCTTTTAAAGTAGGATTTGTTGTGGTTCACACCTGTAATCCTAGCTACTAACATGAGGCTAAAACATGTGGATCATGCTTTGTAGCCAGCTTAAGCAGACAACTCTGAGAAAAACTTATCTCCAAATAACCAGCAAAAAGCTAGAAGTAGAGCTCAAGTGCTAGAGTGCCAGTCTTGAGTGAAAAAGTTAAGGGATTAGCACAAGGCTCTGTGTTCAATCTCCACTACTAATCTACACATATACACACACACATAATCTGAAATTGTGACTTACAATAGCTAAGTGATTTTACTGCTGAGAGCAATTCTATTTATATTCTATTGGCTCAAATTTCCTTCTGAAGTGTTGAAACAAAGTCAGCTTCAGTTGGGAATTTTTTCTAAGCAACAGGAAAGAATTCAGTTATTCCAAAAGTCATGTGACATTAAGAAACCCTAAGTATGATACTGCTGATTTTAAAAGATTTATTTTTCCTAAACAATTTGTACATGTATCTCTGTTGAAATTTCGTAGCCTGACAGTCATGGTAAAACAGAAATGTATGATTCAAATGTCTACGCAGTAATGTTACTGAACAGCCTGCAGCATTGATACAGTGCATTAAAGTTGCATGGTCCAGGGACAGAACCTCAATCGAAGGCTAGCTATCATTTGTTGAACCATGGCAAAAGTTTGAAGATCTGCTATGTCAGATTTTCCTGGAGAAAGACTGTTAATTATTTTCTTAATTACAATTTGATATTAAGTCTTGCAGAAACATAAAAAAGGGGTAACGAAGAGTCAAACCAGAGGCAATCAGATTAGATTAAAATACTTTTGCCTTGTTCAATAAATGAATAGCTTTTGTTTGGTCTCTAGCATTATTAACATCCCTCATCATGACATCATCTCTTAGAAGAATGAAAACCATCAAGAATAATAAACAGGAAGATATTTGGTTCTCTGAAGACAAGTGCCTGGACAGGATTCTATTCCTGTTGCTTTTTTCATAAATGTGAAAGGAACAAGCAACAATAGAAAACACAAACAATCTTCAGTTCCTGCGAAAGGCAGAACATTAAAAAGAGAGTCTTAGTAATGTTCAGTTGGAAAATAAGACATACCAACGAAAAGCTGGGCATTATTTCTGAGTGGGCTGCCCAATTTCCCAGTGTTTCCTGTTCTTGGGGGAACAGATTTCTGGATGTAGTAGGAACTATGGTTGTCCATTTGTCCCAGTGGATTAGATATGTGACATATAAAAACTAAATGTCAGGAATGACTCTGAAATTGGCACAATAAAGTTATTGTTAATAAAGCCATTGAATGCCGGGCACTAGTGGCTCACTCCTGTAATCCTAGCTACTCAGAAGACTAAGATCAGATGATTGTGGTCCAAAGCTGGTCTAGGTAGAAAATTCATGAAGCCCTTATGTCCAATTAACCGGCAAAAAGAAGAATAAGAAGGAGAAGAGGAAAATAGTGCTGGACTTCAGTGGTAGAATGTCAGCCTTAAGCAAAAAAATAAGTAAGAGAAAGCACCCACAGCAGGATAGCACAAAATAGATAGATAAATAAATAAATACCAGTATATTAAGCATGTCACTGTAAAGTCAGGAAAATATTTACAAATTTGACTTATTAATAAACATTATAACATATAAGTATAATTACTGTTTGTCTTACTGAGATTTTGATCTATATCCTACACCAATAAAAGCTCAGAAGTGACTATGAGTAACAGTATATGTGTGATAATTGGAGGTGTCATCCATTTCTACTCAGCAGGAAGCTCCGACAATCCCTTGCCCTGGGCTGGCTTTCAACCAGGATCCTCAGATCTGAGCCTCCTGACTAACTAGGAATACAATTTATCCACAGTCAGTGTTCTCAGATATGAAGGAAATTGTGGTGATTAAAAAGAATCAATGCAAATCTTCCATTTTGACCCCAGTCAACAAGTCAGATTTTCCTTTGCCTAGGTGCAAAGCTTCCTCCTTGCTGTTTAAAAAAAAAAAAAAAAAAAAAAAAAAAAAAACGGCAGGAGATTTCTCAAAGGTAAGGTTTCCTTTGCTAACACTTCCAGAATTAATTTTCCTTCCTTGAATATTTCCATGTTAAACTTCTGTTTTTCCACTTGAATGAACTTCATGCTAGGAATAGCCCTCTTTCATTGATCTCAGCCTAATTATCTTGTTGAGAGGTATGTTTATCATACCTCTAAATATGTTGTAAATTCAGACTATTTTCATTCTCAGACTGCGGAGTGTGAATGTCAATGCACTTCTTAAGGCCCCTAGCAAAGATTTGTTTCACTTATGTGTTAGTGACAGCTTTTTGCTGGTTCAAATTTAAATTTTCTTTGCCTGAGCTATTTGAATTATAATTGACACTGACAGTGCGGTGGTCACACAGAGTCCATAGTAACAGAAAGAATATTCTTAGCAACAGAAAAATAATGGAAGAAATCACAAGGGCAGAAACAGCGGGGAACAAACAATACGGTCTGGTTAACATCTAGAGCAGAAATTTTACGTGACAAAAATTGTGTCTTACCTCTCTAGGAAAATTCATCAATCTCATTACTCCTACTGGGAAGATAATTGTTAAAGATCTGCAATAATGGGAAGACAATTGTTTAAAAACTGCAATAATAGATGGGCACAGGTGGCTCATGCCTATAATCCTAGGTGCTCAAAAGGCTTGAGATCTGAAGCTCTTGGTTCAAAGCCAGCCTAGCAAAAATGTCCATGAGACTCTTAGCTCCAAGTAACCAGAAAAAACCTGGAAGGGTTTCTGTGTCATAAGTGTCAGCCTTGAGCAAAAATCTAAGAGATAGTGCCCAAGCTTTGAGTTCAAGCTCCAGTTCTAGCACAAAACAGAGAAGCGGGGGAGGGAGGGCAGTCAAGTGGGGGCTGGGGGGAAGGTAGAACGCGGAAGGAGGAAAGACAAAAGAAACAAAGGATGAAAGAAAATCATGTGGACTTTTGAGATAATCTAGTAAAAATTGGGATCAAACTTTGAAACATGATTTATTCAGTAACTTTCAGGGAGGGACTACAACTTCAAATTGTATGTTGGCATAATGTTACAAGTAGACTAGGATACCACCTCCAGGCAACTGGACAGCCAATGGGTAAACTTTGTGATGCATCACAACAGGTGGTAAAGTCATCTCATCTGTGGGGCAAGGTCTACTTTCCACCAGTAATCTAAGCCAAAACTGAGTCAAAAAGAAGTTAGAAGCTCATGAAGTCAACAGCCTTGGAGAATCTAATCACTTGAGTGCCTAGGGGAATATTCCATCTCCCTGCCTTAAAAAAAAGAAGAGAACTCCTGTAATTTCTAGGCCTTGTCATAGGAAATAACACTGATGTCTAAGAGATCAATAAAGCAGGCAATTTTTCTGCTTTTAGAAAGATAACACATTGATAGCGGGGAATGTGGCTTAGTGGTAGAGTGCTTGCCTAGCATAAATGAGGCCCTGGGTTTGATTCCTTAGTACTATATAAGTAAATTAAAAGAAAAAAAAATTTAAGGGCTGGGATGTAGCTCAATGGCAAAGCTTGCCCAGGAAGTGCAACATCCTGGGTTCGATCCCCAGAACCAAAAAAGAAAGATAACACACTGAAAAACACTGTAACCTGTTCTTTTCCCTAGAATGGTTCCACATTCTAGCTAGAACAGAGGTCAAACACTTAAAATATTAGTTAACATAGAAACCATACTTCTGTACTTAATAGAGGGCATTGCATTCTCCAGGATACAATATAATGTGTGTGTGTGCGTGTGTGTGTGTGTGTGGTGTACTGGCGTTTGATGTCAGGGCCTTGTACTCTTGCTTGACAGTTACATGCAAGGCTGGTTGGTACTCTACCATTTGAGCCACACCTCTATTCCTAGCAAGTGGAGGTGTAGCTCAAGTAGTAGAGCTCCAGCCTTGAGCAAAGAAGCCATGTAAAACTCTGAGTTTGAGCCTCAGTATCAACAAATAAATAAAAAAATCTACATACACATATATACACACACATCTGCATATATAAATTGTAATCTTATGAAATATATGAACATGTACATCTGTGTGTATATACATCTGTATAGGTATGTATATATATATATATGTATGTATATGTATATAGATATATATGCATGTATGTATATATTATAGATACATATTAATTATGAAACAATAAGACCATAGGCTAAAATTGAGGGTAGTATGATGACTGTGGAAGATAGACTTTATAGGAAAAATATATTTGAAGATTAAAATTATTAATATGAGTGAAAACTATGGAACATAATGTATTGGTCAGAAAAAGCTGTAGACCATTCATGCTTTCTATAGCTAATGTTCAAAAATGTCACTTATTTCATCTTTGCACTGTAATATTGAAGTTAAAGATAATTTAGGTATCTTTACATATAAGAGGAATTTGGAAATTATCAAAGAGGTGGTAATTTCGTTCTCTGAAGACTACCAAAAGCTTGAAGAAATGTGAGTTCTAAGTAACCAAAATTCATAAACACCATAGTTTATTATAACACATTTGTCTTTCTAATCTTGGAAAGAATTTCTGTCGTGTAAACTTCTTAAGAATTATGCTGTTTTTGAACTTGATAGGCTGCACCCAGGAAAAACACACTGGCTTGAATAAATTTCGCATCTAAAGGCTTAAATCATAATAATTAGGCTAAGCTATTCTGCATTATCCACCATTGTGCCTCTTAGGTAAAGCTCATTCCAGTTGGCACTCGCTAAGCAGGCAGAAAATTGAGGCAATTATTAAAAATTATTGGGTTTTAAGCCCAGTGTCCTCAACTCTCTCTTCCTCCCCTGTACCATCACATGCTAAACTTTATCAGGAAAATAATAAATCATTCTGCTTCAGCTGGATGTAGGAAGAGTGTGCTTTATAGATTTTTTTTAAAATTTCTATTTTATCCATTTGTCTTCCCTCAATTAAAATTATAGCTCCACTCCTGATCAGTTTTCCTGTGCTTCATATATTCCACATTTAGGGTTCACTTAAAGTATGCACTACATATATCCTTTGAGAAATCTTCCCTACTTTACCCAGAACAGCTTCACATTTCTCTCTCCCACTCTCCCACATTCTCACCTGTGGCCTGATGCTATGGCTTTGTAGTAAGTAGGCCTAGTCTAGCCGGAACAAGTAGCTGAGACATCCTTATCTTGGTTCAGCACCTACTCCTATAACATGTACATTATAAAATTCAAATGGCAGGTAACAATACCTTCAGTTTGATGGCTCTTAAAAAAACAAATCCTTGTGTGTGTGCATGCATTGCTTGTACCAGTATAAATTCTGAATATTATTAATCCTTGATTTGATGACAAGTAGGCAAAAGTTCTCTTCCAGTCTACAGCCTGTCTCTTCATTTAGGTAATTGTTTCCTTTGCGGTACAGAAGCTTTTTAACTTGCTGTGGTTAATTGTCTATTCTTGCTCTTCCCTTTGGTACTATTGGAGAGTTTGGTTTAGAAACTTATGGAGTGTAGATGCCTACATCTTCTGTGTTTTACCTATGTCTCTTCAAGTAGTTCCAAATTCTTTGGTCTACTTTGAACTGATTTTGTACAGGGTGAGATAAAGAGATTTTAGCTTTAAACCTCTACATGGGGGTGTCCAGATTTCCCAGCAGCATTTGTTAAAGGGTCTATAAGTTATCTTTTGAAATGACTTAGTGTTTAAAATAACAATTCTGTGTAAACTTCTGTCTACTGAATGTGGTTCATCATCATCTAAATGAAATATGACACAATCTATTTACAACCACAAAATTCTTTGGGACAAAACTAGGCTTGTGAAAATATTGTGTAAACTCGAAACAGAAAAATAATCCTGTGTGAAAGCTGGTCTTTTGCACTTCAGAAGCCATATATCTTGTCATTTATATCACCCTGAGAAATGGATCATCATGCCTATTCTGACCAATAAGCTATGAATGTGTACACTGATTTGCTAAATCTCAATTTTTGGAGAATTGTTCTGATGTCATATCAAATCAATCCTTGGAAATTGAATAACAGGAGAAGCAGAAACACCCAGACCTTACTTGTGAAACAAAGACCTTAAAGTGATGTCTAAAGAGATTCCTTTCTAAATTAATTACAATGACTACATAATGAGCCACCACATTAGTCAGACCATCACCACCTTGCTCCTGAGCCAATATGAGTTCATAAATATTTTGAAGTTGGTACAGCATGTGTGAATATAGCATTTTGAATACTCCAATTAGTTTCTACCCTGTGGGAGGCCTGGTGCTTGGCACTGAGGGGATCAGAAAAAAAGAAGAGAAAATTGTTATAGGGTAGAACACAGTGCTAGCTAATAACATATTTATTTTTATAAATGAAATGTCTACTACATTAATCAGCTCCATTATGGATATGCTGAGGAGCACAGACTCCGTTGTTATAACATCATAACTTGAAGGGAGCTTCTCCAAGCAATAACAATGAGCAAAAGTGAGAAGAAAAAAACAGATGATAACATCTTTCTCTTATTTCCAGACACAATAGAGACATACGCAGTAGGATTCAATCAGCTTAATGTAAGTTGAAATAAAAAATTTAGATAAAGCTATGGTTTATACCACACATCACATATTGCAATTGTTCCAGAAGATTTGATTTCCTGATTAGATTAGTATCTTCTGAATTGTATTGTTTTCACCTGAAAAGAAAGTGTCAAGTTAAAAAAAAATACAGTATTTTATAAACAGACATATTTCTAGTTCACTCTAACATATTTCTAATGCTACTTAGGTTGTATGTTATTGTAAACAATCATAGATCCTGGAGGCAATTAATTTAATTTTTATTCAGTTGAAGCTATTTGCTACATAATATAGTCATTTGATGAGACTTTGATACTAAACTGAATTCAATATATATCTGAAAAATATATTAATCCCAAAGTCAAAATGAATATTTGGAGGCAGAAAAAATTTAAAACGTATGACAAGTGAAGATGATATTGTTAAAGGTTGCAAGTTCACTGGTTAGAGAAAAATATACCTTGCTTCTTTTGTGTCCAACTAGACCATGACAAACCAACATTGAAAAACATAAAGCAATCTATAACAGACTTTAATAAAAAGCAGAATGAACAAAAAATCTTAGTCAAAAGATAAAACTCTAAGTAAATTGTATTCTCTAAAATCTGAAAAAAACATCTCAGCTGGAGGCGGGCATGTATGTACCAGTAACACATCCATCTCTGTAATTTATTAGCATAAACTGAATAGAAGCTTTATAATATTATGAATACTCCCTGATTATACAGAATTTCATACATAATGGCTGTTCTACAACAAATAGTCTTTAAACACACAGGCAGAATTCCTGGTGAACATTTGCCACAGAATGAGCAGTCTTTATTTGCATATCCCTTCAGCTTTAACAAACCAATTTACATAATGTTCCAACACCATCCTTTCTCTGGGAGAAAGCTGGAAATTTCAATGTGGAAAAGAAAAAAGCAAGGGTAGGGAGGGGATGGAGTTGATTTCAATGTCCATACTTTTCAGCTTTGAGGACTGGATTGTTTTCTAGTCTTTTGTCTTATAAGCTAAAATCAGGCCTCATCCTGACATTGACCACCCAGCTTCCTAAGGCAAGCAGTAGTACCATGAAAAATCTCCTTAGGGGCAGTCTTCCAAGGACCAGTGTGGCCAGGGGTCAGAACGAGCCCCTCCAGGCCTCTAAAGCTGACAGATATCTGGTCAGCCATTCAGTGGGTGGGTGTTTTGGTTTAGCCACAGAAAGCAAGTTGAGGTTTTGGGGCTTTGATGCAGATTGGAATTCAGAGTGGTCTGCATTCCAAACTCCTGAGTCCCAAGTGCCTAGAACGTCCTTAAAGTGGTAAATTTTCTCATTTTTTTAAATTGTTTTTCTTTTCCTTCCTTCCTTCTTTCTTTCTTTCCTTCTCTCTTTCTTTCTTTCTTTCTTTCTTTTCTTTTCTTTTTTCCACTTGACTTCTGAGCCTGGGCTCTGGCCTTGAGCTTTTGTGCTCAAGGCTAGTGCTCTACCATTATGAGCCACAGCTCCACTTCCAGTTTTCTGGTGGTTAATTGGAGATAAGAGTCTCTTAGACTTTCCTGCTCAGGCTGGCTATGAACCGTGATCCTCAGAGCTTAGCCTTCTGAGTAGGTAGGATTACAGGTGTGTGCCACTGGCTCACAGTTCTCATTTATTTTTAATATACTCATGCCAAAGTATACATTTGAGAAACAGTCAGGCACACAGAAAGACAGAAAGAAAGAAAGCAAAGAGACCCAGAAACAGAAAGACAGAGACAAGCAGAGACACACAGAGAGCGACAGAAAGCCAGAGAGACAAAAAGAGACAGACAGACAAAAAGAAAGAAATAAAGAGACCCAGACAGACAGAAACAGAAAGACAGAGATGCAGAGAAACAGAGATGCAAGAGAGAGAGAGTCAGAGAGACAGAGAGAAAGAGAGACAGGAGACAGAGAGTGAATTTTTTAGCACATAGAAGGCAGGATTTCTGCTTAGACTCATGAACCTAGATCAAGTCACTGATATACTAAGCTTCTCTGTGTATGTGTTAGGCAGCTCTGTGTAGCATGCATAATTTTTTCCTTTAAATGCTACAGTGAGAGCCAGAGCACCATGCTACGATGTGTCTCAGCTGTCTTTTGCTGAAGCTTTCCTCTTCACCTAGGCTCACCACCAGGCTTCACAATGATCCACAGAAACTCCACGGGAGCTCACCACACACTCAGCACAGCTCCCCACAGTACTGCAGCTGGGCGCTTGCTTTCTGATTTGCATGTGTAGCTTATACCACTTGGTACCTGCAAATTGCCTGATGTCAGCCATCTCACCAACTTTCCTGACAACAACTGGCAGCAGTGCTTGAGCTGAATCTGAAGCTGTGATATGCACAGTGGACAGTAAGGACTCAACAAATACGTGCAAATGTAGCTGGATCTAGTGCTTTAACAATAGATGACAGTCACATGCTGATGGCTCATACAGATAATGATAGCTACTTAGGAGGCTGAGACCCAAAGGATTATGATTCAAAGCCAGCTTGGACAGAAAAGTCTATGAGACTACATCTCTAAAATAACCAACATAAATCAGGACTGGAGACATGGTTCAAATGGTGGGGTGCCAGTCAAGCAAGCTGAGCAAGCATGAAGGCCCTGAGTTCAAATCTCAGGACCGGCAAAAAAAGGTAATAAGTGAGTTAATCAAAGCAACATAAAAATAGATTTTTTTCTAGTGAGGTTTTTGGGGTTCTTTTTCTCTTTTTGATGCTGGGGAAGTTAGGATAGTAATAATCAATTTTGAGCCTATTTCCTATAAACCATAATTGAGAATGCTTCAATAATCTAAAATAGGAGGATGGGAATGTTGAAAATAACTCAATGAGCTATTTAATATCTATTACCAGAACACCATGTTTTTACTCAGCATGCAGTTGCAGTACCCTGACTTGTGTGATTCATTGTCTAAGTAGAAGTGAAGCAGTTCACACTGGTATTTTGTTGTTTAAAAAAATATAATTCCCCCTGTCTTGGCCAAGAATCTGATGTACATGAGATAAATTATGTCATAGAAGGCCCTAAGTCAGTAAAAGCAAAGTAGAGAATTCATCTCTATATTTAGCCACTGAAGCAGGAAAGAAAAAAAAAGCCATCTCTTATAGCTAGGCTGTCAGATGTTGATAAATACCATGGGAACTCAAAAATGTCTTTAATAAAACAACGATATTTATTATAAAAGATTTATTAACCTATCTTTCAGGTTAAAATATTTGATATTTCAAAAGATTAAGATACTCCTTTAAAAATTTTTTTTTCAATTATTCAAAAGATAATGGGCAAGAAAGGGATTTTTTTGTATATGATCATTTTGGATTTAACATTTCTTTTCCGGATCTTACTGATTTGCAAAATAATTACCAAAAAACCCTTATACAAAGTAGTTGATTTTTGCACAAACTATGACAGTTGTTATTTTTCTATGCTTTTATGGAAAATATGTTATTTTCTCTTTAATTTCATAGTCCATTAATTTTAGCCCCTTGAACAAATAACCATGCTAGTTTATTTTAACATCATTGATATATTCTCATCAAATTCATTAGTCAAACACTCTAAATACAGTATGACTAGTAGATTATTAACAATGTTTTCAGAGTAATTCTAGGATCATTCAAAAACTTGTTTGAGTTTTATTCTGTGGATAGATCTCATTTGAAAAGTTGATATATGAGGGATTCAAGTTGCTTAGTAAGAAAAGAAAAAAGAAACTTTAATATTTCATTTCAGTTCCTTTTTTCTTTTCTTTTTTTTTTTTTGCGGTTGTGGGGCTTGAACTCTGGGCCTGGGCGCTATCCCTCAGCTCTTCAGCTCAGGGCAAGTGCTCTACCACTTGAGCTACTATGCCACTTCCTCAGTTCCTTTCTTTGTATTTATTTATTTTTGTAGCATTTTGCCTCTGAGCCATATCCCAGATTTCATTTTACTTTCTTATCAAAAAAGAAAAAAATAAGCAGAAAGAAATTTCAACACATCCTTAGGGTTCAAATCAGATTTTTTTAAAAATTAATATTCAAGCGGGGTCCCGGTGGCTCATGCCTATCCTTGTAGCTACTCAAGCAGCTGAGATCTGGAGATCGCTGTTCCAAGCCAGACAGGGCAGAAAAGTCTGTGAGACTCTTATCTCCAATTAATCACCAAAAGAAGTTGGAATTGAAGCCATGGCTCAAGTGGTAGAGCACTAGTCTTGAGCAAAAATAGCTCAGGGGCACTGGCAGGCCACGAGTTCAAGTCCAAAAAAAAAAACTAAGTCACACTCAGTTGTAATTTGATCTTTTCTCTGGAAATATACTCACAAGTTTGAAGCAAAAGAGATTTTCACTTACAATTTAAAAAGGGTGTTAGTACAATTTGATCAAATACCAGGATGACATGAACTAGGTAATTGAAATTACTTATCATTTGTTACTTTCTAATTTTTTTGTTTTTTGTTTTTGCGTTTGTCAGTCGTGGGGCTTGAACTACTGGGTTTGTGCGCTGTCCTCAGCTATTCAGCTCAAGGCGAGTGCTTTACTGCTTGAGCCACATGCCACTGCTGGTTTTTTAGTGGTTTATTGGAGGTAAGGGTCTTTCGGACTTTCCTGCACAGGCTGGCTTTGAACCATGATCCTCAGATCTCAGTCTCCTGAGTAGCTAGGATTACAGGCATGGGCCACCGGCACCTGATTATTTTCTAACTTTTTACTACTCCAAGTTACCTTATTAAGATGGAGGCTGAGATCTGAGAATTACAATTGGAAGCCAGTCCGGGCAGGAAAGTATGTGAGACTCTTATTGCCATTAACTAGCCAAAAGTCAGAAATGGAGCTGTGGCTCAAGTAATAGAACATTAGCCTTGAGCAAAAAAAGCTCAGAGACAGATAGTGCCCAGGCCCTGAATTCAAGCTCCAATACCAGCACACACACACACACACACACACACACACACACACACACACACACACACACACATACACACCACAATTTATGAACGTGCCTTTGTGGGTACTACCTTTGTGAAGAAAAGAGCAAAGAACACAGGAGAGGGTAAGAACAAAAGCGAGCCAAGCATGCAGAGAACGAGAGGGCAATAGGACACTGGCCTATCCTAGGGTGCTCATTGGAAGTTCATAGTGTCACACCAGGATTTCTCAGCAAGCCAGTGGCCTGTTGTAATCACCAGCACTACATGTGATATATGTCCAATTTAGTCTCTATTTTTACTCTAAACCATTCATTTCCCTGGGAAGCAGATAATGAATGAGTTCTGACTCAGGCTCAGACACTAGGAGCATACAAATGAACCAGACAGACATGATCATTCCTCTCATGGCTCATTGGCTCCAACGAAGGCAGACAAACAAGCAATTCTAATAAAATATAAAAAGCATTATGAGAAAACAATAAAAAGAGGAGATGTAACTCAGCTTCCTGAGCTGAGGAATGCTTCCCAGAAATACACAGATCAAAACTAGAGCACAAATCTATGAATGACAAGAAGAGACATTGGGAAGAATCATGCAGCCAGAGGGGTGGGAGAGGAAAATACCTCATTCTATACATCTCCAGAATGCTAGAAAGGGCTATGGGATAAAGGATTGTGTTGCAAATTTTGTCTTCAACTCTGGGAGAAATAATGTCATGATTTTCATCAGCTATAACAGAACCCCCAAGGCCCAGTAATTTACAAAGGCCAGTGGTTCCATGGCTAAGACAAAGGCACCAGAAACTGAAGAGGACCTGGCTCCATTTACAACATGGCCAAAGACATCACATAGAAGGAAGGCAAAGAGGCCAAACTCATCGCTTTACTCATCGCTTTAAAAGCAAAGCAATTCTACAATCACCAGACTGCACCTGGGAAAATGGTATTATTCTTTGTGACGGCACTGGCCAGGGACCCTGTGCCTGCTGATGGGCCTCACTTCCCAACACTGACACATTGGAAATCAAGTTTCCAACGCAGGAACTTGGGGTGACACATTCAACCCAAAACAGTCTTCAGCGATGTTATGTTGTGGTGGTTGTTTCTTAAAATAATGTGATTTAGGTAAGAAATCTGTACATCTGTACAATAACAAATTATTGCAATCTCATTGATTTTAAAACAACACATAGCAAGAGGTGTGAATCAAATGTTAGAGTGCTGACCCTGAGTGGAAAAGCCAAGCAAGAGAGTAAGGCCCTGAGTTCAAGCTCCTCATAAAAAATAAAAATCTGCCTAATCCTGACTCCTCAGGAGTGTGAGATCTGGGGATCACAGTTCAAAGCCAACCTGTACAGGGAAGTCTATGAAACATGAGACTGTTATTTCCATTAACTAAAAAACACTGAAACTGTAGGTCTGGCACAAGTGGTAGAGCACTATGAGCAAAAACATAAGCAAGAACACACATACACACACACTAAAATAAAATAAAAATAAAAATATGATTACTTTTCTGCGTGTGTGGAGTAATAGGAGTGTGCCAGGGGACACAGTTTGTTAAGATACCTTAGAAGGTGGTAAATTTCAAAAGTTTCAATATTTTTTATTGTTTGTCGGTTGCGGGTCTTGAACTCTGGGCCTGGGGGCTGTTCTTCAGCTCTTCAGCTCCAGGCTAGTGCTCTACCACTTGAGCCATAGCACCACTTCCAAATTCTGGTGACTAATTAGAGATAAGAGCCTCATGGACTTTCCTGCCCAGGCTGGCTTTGAATGGCGATCCTCAGATCTCAGTCTCCTGAGTAGCTAGGATGACAGGAGTAAGCCACTGGTGCCCTGCAAAAGTTTGAATAAATTAATTTAAAAAAGTAAAGTGTGCAGAGAAGCAGTAAGCATTATATTAAATACAGCTGCGAAGGAAGCTGAAGTTGAAGAATAAGAAAGGAGTATTCAATCTTCTGTTAGCAAGTTCCAAGATCAGTGCTTTGCATGAGTCTCATGTAGGATAAGAACAATTGAGAAATTTCCATATACAAATGTAACAAGTCAATTGCAGTTGCTGGCAATGTTTTTTGAGAAGTAGCTTAGTATATCCTCTTCCAAGGTGTCCAGGAACACACCTGCCCAGCCATGAATGATACCTTTATACAGATTCCACATGCATCTACTTCTATTTGAGCTAATAGGTAACTTAGATATTTTAAATATTCAAAGATTTTTTAAAAAATATTCTCCCCAATACTCAAAATATTGGAAAGTATTGATTCTATACTCTTTGCTGTAATTTGTTGAATAAAATAATTTATTCTGCCAGGCACTGGTAATTCACAGTTGACATCCTTGCTACTCAGGGAGCTGACATCTGAGGGTTCAGGTTCAAAACCACCCCTGGCATAAAAGTCTTATCTTCAACTGCCACCAAAAAGCCAGAGTGAAGCTGGCATTCAAAGTGGTAGAGTACTAGCCTCAAGCACAAAAGCTCTGGGACAGTGCCGAGGTAATGGCCAGTGCAGTCTGTTGCAAAGGATTTTAATTACTTAGACATTTGTGTTCAAGGTCTTTTTAATGTATTCACATAGTCAAATCCATTTCTATTCCTCTAACACAAAAGGAGGCTTTTTGCAATTTGTATTCACAGAGCCCAGTGAAGAAATCACTGAGGAATATGTAAGGGGAAGAAACAGGAAATGTCCACTTTGCTAAATATAGCACAAAAACGCCATTCAGGACACAAATCTTAGGTTCATAATATAGTACACAGAATGATAGCTGAAGGCTTGAGAGTTTGAAGCAAAACAGTATTATATGTGAATCCTCACAGCTTGTTTGTGTCCATCCCAGGAGCTTGCAATATGTTTGGGTGTGTATCATATATATCATATATTTAATATGTATCTTACATATCATATACACAAGATAGATAGATATACATACAGATATAAATATTGGAATTTTACTCATCTATCAAAAAATAATATAATGTTACTTGCGGGGAAATGGATCAACTGGGAAAAAAATTATATTACATGAAGGAAGTCAAGCCCAGACAGAAAAGGTTACCTGTTTTCTCTCATAAATGGAAGTTAGATCTAAATTATAAATATATGAAAGCATATACAGGGTCATATTCGGATATATATTCGGATATATTCGGGTGAATTCCAATGGTGTAACTCCTTTGAGCAACTCACAGTTTTACAAAATGAATACCAGGAAGCTGGATCATGTGTTGTTGGGAGGGGAGTAATGCCAAGGGGAGGGAGTGCAGATGAACAGAGAGAGGAAAAATAGGAAAATTAAGTCACATATTAGGATAGATAGATAGGGCGTATGAGATGTTTCATACCTTGGCTATGGTGAATAGTGCTTCAATGAATATGGTTGGGCAAGTGGCTTGATGGTATTGTGATGTGTAGTCATTTGGATAAATGCCTGAAAACAGTATTACTAGATGACAGGGTAGTTCTATGTTAGTTTTGGGGGGAATCTCCATACCATATGTTGTTGCACTGGCTTCCATTCCCACCACAATATGAGGGTTGTGGGCATGGGAAGTTCTGATCTTGCTTGACTCAGGTGTGGTCTCTAACCACACTAACAACACTCTATGTTGTCTCTGCCACTTTCCATCTTGGTCATATGACCTGCATTTGGAATTGTTTTTATTTGAAGTCCCTTACTGCCATTGGTGACGGCTGGAGACCTGGCCAAGCTGGAAGCTGCCAGATTTCCTCTGCCCAGTCATGTGTAAGAACAAGGATGCTTGCTCAGCATGTGCATTCAAAGAGTTGCATTTGAACCAATACACGGTGGTTGTACAAAGGAATACTCTAATTCAATGCAGGGCACAATGCAGAATCTAAGACTGCTGAGAACAGGTTTTACAGAGCTGTGGCTGGAATGATCTACAAGTCCTGATCCCTGGTAAAAGTAGGAAAAAATAAATATGGGGTCCAACATTGAGATTTCAGGCTGGCCTTCAAATTGCCATATTCATAAAAATTGTGGGTTCCATTTAAGTCATGGCTGAAAGAATCTTTTGTATCTAGCTGTAACAGTAAGACATGAGCTTTAATCTGATGCCTCTTAGTGACATCATTACCTTCATTAAAGGCTTACCCTGTCATTCAGTGCTGACATCAGAGCGCACTTATCTGTGTCTCCTGGCTTATACTCCTTAGTTCAGGAAAAGAGGATGTTGCTATAGGTGAGAAATCTACTATATCTGGGAGAATATACCAAATATTAGTAGAGTCTCTTTCAAAAAGCTGAAGTATACACTCATTGATCATTTTTTAAAAAAAATATTTTGTGTGTGTGTCAGTACTGGGACTTGGACTCAGATTCTTATATTCTCCTTGGTTTTTTCCCTCAAGGCTAGCACTTTGCCCCTTGAGCCACAACTCTGCTCCCAGATTCTTGTGAATTAACTGGAGATAAGTTAATTCTGGGTTTAATAAACTGGGTTTATCTGTCCAGGCTAGTTTTGAATCTCAATCTTCAGATCTCAGTCTCCTGAATTTCTAGGATTACACAGGTGAGTTATAAGCACCTAGCTTAAATTTTTTTATAGTATACAACTAGTGAATGAAATTCAAAATGAACCCCAAGATAAGGACACAAGTGTTTTTTTTCTTTCTTGCTATTGTTTCTAACATATTTATAAGGTGATTGTTTTGTTACTTCCTATGTCCCTTCCCCATAGTATAACCCCTGTTTTCACTGTATTTGATGTTGGTATAATTTGGAGAGGGGAAGGGGAAAAAATTGTTTAAATACGGATACAGGTGGACCCATTGCAACAATGAGATGTACAAGATGCTATGCTGAAAAACGAACTTTCCAACTTTGCGGTGTAGTGTAGTCATGGAGATGGGAGGGCAGGGATGGTAGGGGGAAAACAAAGGAGGAGGCAACAATGCTTGATAAGAAAAGTACTTATTACCTTGCTCGTGTAATTATAACCCCTCTGTATGGTATTTTCACAATAAAAAAACTTATTGAAAAATAAAAAAAAAATCTTTCACTTATACTTGTCTCATCATGAACATTATCTTTCAACAACTTGGCATGTATTTGAGATGTGTATTCCATAATTTTAAATGTTGTATCATCTATGTGACAATAAATCTAGGGGTGTTTCTTTTTTGTTTTGGTTTGCTTTGGTTTTGGCACCAGTATTAAAACTCAACCACAGTCTCATGCAGTCATTCAGCTTTTTCACTTAATGTTGATGCTCTACTACTTGAGCCACACCTGCCCTTCCAGCTTTATGCTGGTTAGTTGGAGATAAGAGACTTAGAGACTTTCTTCCTGGTGCTGGGTTTGAACCACAATCCTCAGATCCCAAATTCCATGTAGCCAGGATTACAGGCTTGGGCCACTAGAGCGGCTATTTCAGTTTATAAAAATGAATTTTAAGCTAGGCATTGGTGGCTCCATCTATAATCCTAACTACTCAAGAGGCTAAGATCTGATGTCTCAATTCAAAGCCAGCTGGGCAAGAATGTCCATGAGACTCTTATCTTCACTTTATTACAGAAAGTCAGAAATGGCATTGTATCTCAAAGTTGTAGAGTACTAGTTCTGAGCATAAAAGCTCAAGGACAGTAAACAGGCCTTGAGTTCAAGTCCCAGGACTGTATTTGAGCTGGGCACCCATGGCTCATGCCTACAATCTTAACTACTCAGCCAGGCCAGGAAAGTCCATGAGATTCTTAACTCCAATTAACTACCAAAAAGCCAGAAGTAGAGTTTTGGCTCAAGTGATAGAGCACCAGCCTTGAGCATAAAAGCTTAGAGACAGCACCTTATATTCACATCTCAGGACACACACACACACACACACACACACACACACATACACACACACTTCTTAAGAGTTGTAGTTCTTCCAGTAGGGTTTTTGTAGTATTGAGGACTGTGAACCCAGGGGCTCTGATCTTTCTAAGCAGATGTTCTACTACTTGAGGCACAAACCCACTCCTTTGGACTGGCCTCCAATAATAATCCTTCTACATTAGCCTCCCTAGTAGCAGGAAGAAAGAAGTATAAATTTGTGTCAAATTTTAAGAGAGTTGGTGAGAGTTCACAAGTTCCTCCTGATCCAATCTGATTCAAGAGCAGGACATGACATGCACACATTTATGTCCCTAGCAAAGTATTTAACCCACTTTGCATTAATTCACTTGCAATAAAATACATAATGGCAGAGCTACCTGTTTTAAAAATCTGAGTCATTTGATTTAACATGTAAGGATTTATGGGGATGGATGGGAATTCTGCAAATATAAACTATTATTGCTATTTTTAGGGTATTTGAACTTGCCAGAAAAAGAACTTGTCTGCATTACTGTCATCTTAAGTATCCTTTAGCTCTGGAGAAGAGACAGTAAAAATAGACAAGAAGCATGCGTGTGTGCATTCCTGTTTCTCACTTCTGCCAGCTCAGCCACGTGTTCGCTGCTCAAATTAGATGCAGGTGTCTAGCTGTCCACACACATAAATGCTCAGTAATGAAACTTGCTTTATTTTGCTTCTTTGTGTTACCATGCAGAATTCTCAGGGTAAGGAACTGGGCACAAAAACCAGGTTTTTCAGACTGAGCTCTCCAGCCCTGAGAACCAAGAAAGCCTGAATCTATCACATAATTTTATTTAATGTGTGTGTGTGTGTGTGTGTGTGTGTGTGTGTGTGTGTGTGTGTGTGTATGTGTGCCAGACCTAGAGCTTGAACTCGGGGCCTGGGAACTGGGCACTGTTCATGAGCATTTTTGCTCAAGTCTACTTGAGCCATAACACCACTTCTGGCTCTTGGTGGTTAAGTGGAGATAAGAGTCTCAGGGACTTTTCTTCCCAGGCTGACTTCTAATTGCAACCCTCAGATTTCAGATTCCTGAGTAGCAAGGATTACAGTCATGAGCCACTGATGCCAGGCTTTCCTGTATATAGTTTACATTCACACAAATTAATGGATGCAGGAACATCAAATTCAAATCAATGAAGCAATTAATGGAGTTTTCTTGCTATATGTGCATTTAAGCAGACAAGTAGCCACATTCAACATGTAATCTGTTGTTCACATATTATACAGCTCAGGCCACTTGTTAACGTAGAAAAATTGACAAATTTTCAGTTTACAATGTCCTGTAACATATAACTCAGCCATCTAATCTGGGAAAGGGAGATTTATAAAAAAACTATAAAATACAATTCACAGGGGAAATAGGTGCAATGTAATATAAAATTATTGAAAAAGCCTAACTGAAATACGATCAACCTGAAATTTTATTTAAGAGGAGAAGTTAGATTTTAGTTAGAAACCTCAATGGACAATTTTTTTTAAATAATTTGCATTTTTTTTAGTCCACTAGCAACTTTGAATAGCATTTCTAAGTCGGAAATGGCTTTCTAAGTCGAAATGGCTTCCCACAATAATATGTCTTACCAAGGAACAATCACCAAAATAATATAGTTGTAGATGTATGTTAATGTGTTCACTGCTAAAACAGTGAAAAAAACAAAAAGGAGTGGTGAATTTCAGTACCTTTCAAAGGTAAGTTTGAAACACATTGACATTACTTCTTATTCTATACATTCTGAATCGTCAGTTGATCTTGTTTTAACAATGACCAATAGCATAGTTCTCTGTTTTCATTGGACAATAGGCAGAGTGTATACCACCATTTAAACTAGGAGATTTTGTGAACAATGAGTTCACAAAATAAGAGGACAGATTTAAGCCAGAGGATTTGGGGTCTCCACGTAAACAATCGACAACCTGAATATTCTACATGAACTTCAACTCACTTGGAACTAACTCTGCCAAAACTTGCCTTTGTGTTGAGTATGGGGAACACACACCTGTCATCTTAACTACTCAGGAGGCTGAGATCTGAAGACCATAGTTTGAAGCCAGCCTGCTCAGGAAAATTCCTGAGACTCTTATCTTCAATTAACCAGCAAAAAGCTTGAAGCGGAGTTGTGGCTCAAGTGGTAAAATGCTAGCCTTGAGCAAAAAAACCAAGTAAGAGTTCAAGGTCCTGAGTTCAAGCCCCAGTCTAGTTACAAAATATCAAAAATAAAAATAAACCTTGCCTTATATTGGTCAATGGGCTACAGGGAAGAGGAGCTGTTCCAAGCAGACATTCACAAAGAAAATCATCACTGCTGAGATAATGAGCCAACACAGATCTTGGGAAGTGTATACTAGAGCTACAGAAAAACATTACAAATATTTTCAACAGCTGATACAATGGCTTATAGGAGAAAGACATGTGACAAGAAAGAATGATGAGAGATACAGTACATGAGGAAATAACTCATACATATTTTCATTGGCCTATTGTTGAAAAGTTGAGATCATTGCAGTCACAAAATCATCTGCCAAAATTTGAAACAAACTTCAACTTTACTTCTGAATTCTGTGGTTGAGCTAGCAAGGAAATTCTCAAATGAAAACTTGATTTAACAAACATTTGAGTTATTTAAGAAAAAGACTTTAACACAAATACGTTTTGTAGTTAGGGATTTAGAAATTTTCAGAGTATAAAACGAGTGAATAAAATTCAAGAAAACCTTTCATTTTCTATGTTTATCCAGTCACAAATATGATCCTTCTATTTCAAATAGCAAAACAATTTGGTATATACCTGAGATATGTATTCTATAATTGTAAATGTTGTATCACTTATGTAATGTTAAACCAGACATCCAGTGTGTGTATGTGCTGGTATGGGGCTTAAACTCAGGGCCTGGGCACTGTCCATTAGTTTTGGGGCTCAAAGCTGGCACTCCACCACTAGAGTCACAGCTTTACTTCTGGCTTTTGATGGTTAATTGAAGATAAGAGTCTCACAGACTTTCCAGCCTAGGCTGGTTTTAAACCACAATCCTCAGATCTTAAGCCTCTTTGAGAAGCTAGAAATACAAGCATGAGCCACTAGTGCCTGGCTTTCTAGGCATTTTCTTAAAGTTATAGTTGATAACATATTGAGTAGCTGCTACATTTTTTGTTGTTATTGTTGGTCATGGGGCTTGAACTCTGGGCGTGGGCACTGTCCCTGAGCTCTTCAGCTCAAGGCTAACATTCTACCACTTGAGCCACAGCACCACTTCTGGTTTTCTGATTGGTTTATTGGAGATAAGAGTCTCACGGACTTTCCCGCCCAGGCTGGCTTTGAACCACTATCCTCATATCTCAGCCTCCTGAGTAGCTAGGATTACAGGTGAGTCACCAGCGCCCAGCCTAGTTGCTACATTTTTATGATACAAATAATTAGAACTGTTGTTGTGACCAAATAAAGTCATCAGCCCTAAGATAGCTCTCAAAAGACTAGAAGTTTCTCCCTGACATCACATTTTATTTATTTATTTATTTATTATCTTTAAGTAGTTGTACAAAGGGGTTTCAAATCAACATGTCAGTTTATGAGTACAATAATCTTGATCAATGTCATCCCTTCCATCAAATTTCTTCTTCTTCAAAAAATTCCCCTTTTGTATTCCTTTCTTCAGCTCCAATCTGTGCAGTGATACCTTCCTCTTTGGTAACTAACAACCCATGAAAACCCTATCCTACTTGCTGTTATTATTTGGGTTGTCCAATTTAAATAAAGTTTCGAACCATTTCCTTCTGATTCCACTCATTTGTTTCTATATTAAACATTGGATGTTTTGATACTTTCTGTTGCTTAGAAAAGTGTGAAGGAAGAAAGGTAAGAAAGTATGCAAGAATACAACGCATTGCATTTTTTAAAAGGTAAGTTAAATATTCTAGAGATTCAGAAAAGAAAAAAAAAAAAGAAATTACACCCAATACATTTAGGAATCAGAAACTGGAACTCGGGGATGCAATGTGGTTTTTTAAACTGACCTTCAATATAGTCAGGCATAAACTGGAAATAGAATACTTTAAAATAAAGTATCACTCAAGTTAAATGACTTGCCCTGAACCATAAGAACATGGTGCCAATCTGGACACACAATTAGGCCTGTCTGACTATGTCCCTTCACCAATTCACATGGCACCAGAGGCAAGTTCCAGCTAGAAGAAACACATTCACCAGCCACAGCCATGAAATGGACAGCTCCTACTGCTCAGAATATACTAGAAACCTTTCTCTCTCTCTAGTAAGCTTTTCTCTACCATCACTTGGCATGGCTAATTACTATTCTTGTCACAAAACTCTTCTTGAGCCTCACTACATCTACAATAGCTTTCCATGACAGCTTCATTCACTCATTCATCCATTCATCCATTTACTCATTCATTCATCCCTTCACTCATTCATTCTAGTCTGTGCATGTAATTACTCTAGTGTGCACAGAACATATCTTAGAAATTCTCTCTGTCTTCCTGCACTGTTTTCTTCTACCTTCAGGACAAAATGCTGAAATTAACTTTTCAGTTCATGATACATTACCATCACTAGTTTGAACAAAACATTTACTTATTACCTTTTACCCATTTACCCACTCCCAACTCCACTTCTACTATATGCAACCATTTATTCTGTTTCGTGAGTGTGAGGTTTATTTGTGTGTGTGTGTGTGTGTGTGTGTGTGTGTGTGTGTGTGTGTTCCTGACGATTGACCTCAGGGCCTGGACACTTTTATTTTATTGATTTATTTATTTTTGTCAGTTGTGGGCCTAGGCACTGTCTCTCAGCTCTTTAGCTCAAGGCTAGCGCTTCACCACTTGACCCACAGTGTCACTTCCAGTTTTCTGGTGGTTTATTGGAGATAAGAGTTGCACAGACTTTCCTGCCCCTAAGACTTTCCTGCCCCTACTGGCTTTGAACTGTGATCTTCAGATGTCAGCCTCCTGAATAGCTAGGATTACAGGCGTGAGCCACCAGCACCCAGTATTTTTAAAATAAAGTATATATAACTTCATAGCATATGTTTATGTAAACATATTCTTTTTAAGTTTCTCATTGTTTTGTACTTTCACCAAATATTATCTACTAAAGACATCTATAGTGCTATGAATCTATATAATCTATCTTGAATTCCCATACAAAATCCATCTGTATAATCTGTTACATCTAATTTCTGTGCATGGTCTGTCTGTATAATTTGCTACATTTTAAATTTTAAAATCTATTTTATAATCTGCTATATTAAATTCCTACACAAAAATCCACTTGTAACATCTTCTATAACTAATTTCTGTATATAGTTAATTTGTATAACTGGCTACATTGCCTCATGTGTGTGTGTGTATGTGAGAGAGAGAGAGAGAGAGAGAGAGAGACTTGAACTCAGGCCTAAGCATTGTCCTGAACTATTTTGTTCAAGGCTAGTACTTTATCACTTTAGTCACAGCTCCACTTCTGGCTTTTTTATGCTGGTTAACTGGAGATAAGAGTCTCATGGACTTTCCTGCCTGGGCTGCCTTCAAACTGTGATCCTCAGACCTCAGCCTCCTTAGTAGCTAGGATTGCAGGGGTAAGCCACCAGTGCCCGGCTACATTGATTCTTATACAAAGGCCGTGGTAGATATCTGTATTACTTCAACAAAACTCCCCACCTCTCTAACACACACATACACACACATACACAATTCTGCATTCACTCATGTATACACACTTACACATGCACAAATGCACAGGGCTCCTAAATTCTTCATTATGAATAGATAAGAACTTGCTTGGTATTTGACTTCAGACTCATAAAACCTGTTGAGTCATAACCCATGCTTATAACTGATGTGCCCAAACTGTGCCTGGCTGTCCTCAGCAGTGGCCACCAGCTCCATATGCCCATATCTCTGCAGCATATGGCATCATATGGCTTTCTACTAATGTGCCCAACATCTTTACTGAGACAATTCCTCCACACTGAGACTGAATTATGTCTCTCAATTTCCTTCTAACCTACCTATACTAGACTGAAAGATGATAAAGGCCATTCAACTTCAAATCTAGATTTGTAAACAAGAGAGAATATTATGCAAAATTATTAAGCAAATTGGCTATGGTGGCTTATTCAAGCATCAAGTTCATCTCTGCATAGCAGAAAGTACCATGTCACATTTCATGTGTGAAGAATCCCTACAAAACTGTGCTTCGCCCTTTTAGTAGGAATGGAGTTGCTGCTTCCCTTTGTGTGTCAATAATTCTAGATTACCACTTTCACAGGTAATGTAATAGAGAGTGAACACCTTTCACTTTATTCTTAATTATGAACTAATATAGAGTTAAATAGTTTATTGAATTCTTTTTTCATAAGTCAGAGCAGCTTCTCTCCGTAAAGCTGTAATCTTTCTTGCTCTCTCCATCTATCTCCTCAGAAGGTTCTAAACATTGTTCTAGTTCACCAATCTTCAGGAGACAGAGGTTAAAATCATGACACAAAAGTTGGGTACTGCTGGCTCATGCCTGTAGACCCTAATCCTAGCTACTCAAGAGGCCAAGATCTGGGGATTGTGGTTCAAAACCAGCATGGGCATCAAACTCTGTGAGACTCTTATCTCCAATAAACCACCAAAAAAGGCCAGAAGAAGAGATGTAGATCACATGGTAGAGCTCTAGCCTTGAGTGAAAAAGCCAAACAAGAGTATGAGGCCCTGAGCTCAAACCCCTACACACACACACACACACACACACACACACACACACACACACACACACACGTGCATCCTGACACAGCATTAGTTCATTCACACATGCTAATTCATGTATATCCAGATTGCCCAATGGATGAATGGCCTGAGGAATTCTTTACTGGCTTTGTTCTGTCCTTTTCAAAGTCTTCACTAATTTATACACTTAAACAGATCCTTTGAAGTATTGTGTAAGAAATAATTTCATCCATTTGTTATTGATTTTTATCTTGCTCATCTCCAAAAGAATTTTAAGTGGCAAATAGTTCATCACTTTTTATATCAATGACATATTGAATTTGATGTCTTTTTCTTATGAGTTGAATTTTTTCTTTCCCCTATTGCTCTTTGTTCCTTCTTAAAGTAAAGGTCACATGCATTTTTATGTAGCTCACAGTGTGATTAATCATGAACCAGCCCCTCATATTCGGAGATATCTTTTACATTATACATACCCACTGACTTTTCTCAGAGGTCTATGATTTTATCCTTGATGGAGCTTTATAGAATTCTCCTTACACTCTGGCCCTGGGAAGAAGAGAATTTCTAATCCTGTATGGTTTTATTAGAATAAAGCAGACAATTATGGCTGGCAGTATAAGAATCAGACTCTTTGTATTTGAGCTATTGTTCTATGAATATCAATAAATGGGGGCACTTTATGAAGATTCTCCAGTTCCCTAGAGTAAGACACAATATTGTATGCAGTGAATGTGTTGTGTGTATTGTACATATTAAATAATCCTTGCTGTGTACTGATCAAATTTGTGTGTGTTTGTGTGTTCTTACTGGGGCTTGTACTCAAGGCGTAGGCACTGTCCCTCAGCTCTTTTTGCTCAAAGCTAGTGCTCTACCAATTGGGTCACAGCTCCACTTCTGGCTGTTATTTATTTATTTATTTTTAGTTGTTAGGTGTAGGTAAGAATCTCCCAGACTTTCCTGTCCCAGCTGGCTTCAAACTGCAATTTTCAGACCTTAGCCTCCTGAGTAGCTAGGATTACAAGCATGAATCACCACTCCTGGCTTGAATAAACATTTTTTAATAGAGATAACTACATAGAAGATATTATTGTTTTTCTTTAAAAATTTCCATATATCAGGTGCTTGGCTCCTCAGAACAATTACCTTATAAAGCACATAATATCATTTATACTTCACAAAAAAATGTGTGGGAAGGGAAGGGTGACTGATCTTGTAAGACCACAAAGTAGACAATATCAAAGCAAGGATTCCAACCTTCACCCTCTACCTACAACAGGCAGATTCAGGTTACTTTCTAACTCTCCCAAAAGACACATGATCTTAAGAGTTTTCATCAATGTTACTTAAAGCCATTGTAGTCAGAGAAAAAGCTGATTCTGTGGATAGGACAGTTTCTGTTCCATGGAACCCAGGTCATACGTGGCCACCTTCTCTCTCCTGAGTTCTGTTGCAGCTACCTCACAAATACATTCCAAGATTCAAGCACTCACAGGTCCTGTTAGCCACACTTCCGTGACATTCTTTCATCATCTTGACTGCCAGTATCACTCAGTCTCCAGCATGCCTACAAAGCAGAGTGTCCTCAATTCAAAGCATTTCCAGTCCAAGGAAAGGTCATTTCAAATTTAAGCAACATGGCATCAAGACTTGACTATTGGTTATATAAGCCTATAAATCACACTTAATTAGTATGCTGTCTTTTAGTTATAAAAGGTAGCTACATGTACCTTTGTATGCTGACATGTCATAAACCTTTATGAAGCACTCCGTATCAAGTACTACTGCAGGGGTTGGGAATGCTAAGATGTCTACCTACTGAAAAGGAAAGAAAAACACAGAAAGATTTAAATTTAACTCAAATGTTATGAATGTAGCTGCTTTTTGTCTTTTTAAAGACTTTATTAGAAACAAAGCAGAGCTTAATGAGAGATATTTTTAAATAACAACATTACAGTAAGAATTTGTTTTAATTAAGGGTGTAAACACATAGAGACTTTCTTCTAGGCCTTGTAGAAATAGAATTAAAAGACTTAAAAACTTGAGATTTCTAAGCTTAAGCTAGACATTTTAACAAATAACTCCACTGAGCAAGGTTAGTACATTGTGAATAATTAATTTCTAAAACAGGAATAATACAGTGATGTCATGGTAAGAACTGGAAAAGATTTCAGAACAAAAATAACAAACATGTTATTCTGTCTAAGCAAACATTCACAGATACAGATTCCACCCAGTGAAGGGTGGGGGAATTTTCTATTACCTTGTAATAATGTCTGATTGAGCTCCAAGGTGTTTTCTCACTGGTCCTTGAGCTAGCATTCAATGCCTCAATGCTTTTGTGTGCGTGTGTGTATGTGTGTGTGTGTGTGTGTGTGTGTGTGTGTGTGTGTGTGTGTGGGTGTGTGTGTGTACTTACCCTAGGGCTTGAATTTAGGGCCTAGGCACTATCGTTGGACTTTTGTACTCAAGGCTAGCATTCTACAACTTGAGCCACACCTCTACTTCTGGCTTTTTTGTGGTTCATTAAAGGTAAGAGTGACATGGACTCTCTTACTCAAGGCTTTGAACCTCAGGTCTTGAGTAAGCTAGGATTACAAGCATGAGCCACCAGAGCCTAACTCAATGCTCTTTTAAGATAAGGGTTTTTTCTACCCTCTAGTCTAGAACAGAGCTAATTACATGCTCTCAAATCAATCTATACTTCAAAAAACAACAATACATATCACAATTTTTCATCACATGATAGCCTATTTACTTATCAGAAGCATTAATTCACAGACTTAATTCCAGGCTCTTGGATCAGAAGTCTGTCTCCCTGGCCATTACATCCATTACCCAAGACAATGTCTAGCACACTGCATTCTGGGTGAATCTTGAAAATACAAATAACTGTGACCATGGCCCCTATCTTTCCAGAAGAATGTTTGGAATTAATCTGTGATGAAAAGTTTTGTGACAAATACTCTAAGCAGTCATTAATCTTCTTCATTTATACCTTGTAAAACAACAGAGTACAAATAGTATTACCTGTTAATAGACAGGAGTGAATAGGAGGTAATTGTGTTACAAATGACATTCTTAGGTCTTTTATAAGGGAAATACTATAACCATAAAGAAAGAACAGAGAAACAGTGGCTTAGAATAACGCATCTTTGGGTGAAGGACATGACACATGTAAGAAAAGGTCATGAGGAGGGGGGACCAAGATGGCGACGGGGCAGTAGGGAAACGCCACAGCTCTCTCCAACCAAAAAGAGAGTTCAAGTTCCAACGTTTAATCTCCCCAAGAGACCGACAACAACAAAAAGACAAACACTCAGAGAAAAACCAGAGGTGGAAAATAACAAAAAAAGAAAGAGAGGAAAAGAAGAATTTCAGAACAGAGAAGAGCGAAGACCCCTCCCCCAACCTTTACTGGCCGCGCGGCAGTGCGCCAAGCCGCCGGCCAGCCGGCCCAGCGGGGGCTGCCGGAGCCACAGAGACACAGGGGGCTGCTTGCAGATCACCAGGTACCGGATTGCAGAACAGCGGATCGCCAGGAACAGAGAAACCTACCAGCCGGGAGTCTCCACGAGGATCCCACCCCCACCCATCACTCTCCACCGGAGCGGAGAGGCTCCATTCCGCCAAAGCCGCCCGGCACCAGCAGCGCCACAAAGGGACCTGTCGGCAGAACACCCGCCCAATCGCGATCGCAGCAACCGGGCGGGGGGCCGCCCAACCCAGCCCGCAACCACCCCAACTGAACTCGGATTGCAACAACAACTGACGACCTACAGGGTGAGTACCCAACAGGGGACAGTGAATCCCTCAAGGGAGACCAGAGCTGGAGGGAATCCCCAGACCCTGACCTAGACTCCCTACCCCAACACCCGGACCACAGGACCCACTAAAACTGGGAACTGTTCGAGAGCTCCACCAGCCGGTGGAGCACACTCTGCTGGCCAGGCCAGAGCAAGAGCGCCCCTGGAAGGGAGCTTAAATGCCCAAGCCAGGAACAGCACCCCTGGGTCAAGACTACCAACAGTAGAAGAAATTTGAACTGTGTCCTCCAGGCTGCATACCCTAGGTGGTATACACATTAGCACAGGCCTAACGAGCGCGCTCCAGGCTGGGGCCGGAACCAGGCCTGGGGACCGGCACCTGAACAAAGCAAAAAGGGTCAGAAGTGGGGCTGTGACTCAAATGGTAGGGTGCCAGCCTTGAGCTGAAGAGCTGAGGGACAGCACCCAAATCTAGAGTTCAAGCCCACAACCAGCCCAAAACAAACAAACAAAAACACATCAGGAGCCCATAGCAGACTCCAGTATTTGGGAGAGTGCATCCAGAGCATCTGATCTTCCCAAGAGCACCCGCAGGAGCAAACACAAGCAGTCTAGGCTGCTCAACCCTTCCAAAGGCGGGAATTGCTACAGCAGAGAGCTGAGAATCCTAAGTAAGTCAGAATAGCAGCTGGAAATAGGCTCCCAACAGAATCCAGATCAGGCACAGACTCTCTCTACCAATACAGAATCAGCAACCAAGCAAAGACAGACACACCAAAACAAGATTGAAGAGCAGTCTCCTGAACCCCCATGCGAAAATCACAGAGAAAAATCACAAGGTTTACCACTACCCAGGACAGCAAGCTCACCTCAAAAGCAAGCAGCCACGCAGGGGAGAGCCCCAGTGGGAGCAAAGAAGGAATGGAAGACAAAAACTACATCCAAGGGTTGCTGGAGCCAATGACTCAAGAAATAAAGCGAGAAATGGATCAGAAATTGAAAGAGCACAAGGATGAACTATCAAAAGATATACAGGACATCAAACAAAAGTTGGATGCAAAAATAGAAGCTGCACAAACCTCAGTAAGAAGTGAGATAAACGCCAAATTAGAGGTAATGCATACTGATCTCACCTCATTGAGAGGTGAGATCAGTACTCTGAGAACCAACATTGAATCCATAAAGGGATCCATTTCCACCATGCAAACCACAATAGAAGCCACGGTCAACAGAGTGAATGAAATGGAAGGTAGAGTGTCAGATACAGGAGACAGAATACACCAACTGGACCAAAAAGTGACAGATATGGAAAAATCACTCAAATTAAACCAAAGGGAAATTCAAGAGCAAGCAGATAATGCTAAAAAATTTAACCTTCGCATAATCGGAGTGGACGAAGGTGAGGAATTCCAGAGCAAGGGAATGCAACACCTATTTAACAAGATAGTCAATGAAAATTTTCCCCACCTCAAAAACGACCATCTTAACTACATCACAAAAGCTTATCGAACACCCAACAAGCAAGATCCCAGGAGAAACACTTCTAGGCACATTATAGTAAAAATGATGGATCTGAATAATAAGGAAACAATCCTGCATGCAGCAAAAATGAAGAAGGAGCTATACTACAACGGAAAAAAAATTAGAATCACTGCAGATCTCTCCACACAAACAATGAATGCAAGAAAAGCCTGGGAAAGCACCATACGAGCCCTGAGAGCCAATAACTGCCAACCCAGACTGATATACGCGGCAAAGCTAGCATTCACATTCGATGGAGAACTGAAAACTTTTAATAGCAAAGAAAAACTAAATGAATACATAAACATTAAGCCAGCATTACAAAGAATTCTAAGAGGGGGGACACAACCTGAAGAAAGCAACCAGGAACTGGGACCTGCCCCAAACAGGCATTACTCAAAGTCTAACTGAGCAAGCACAGGAGGAAAGGAAAAAAGAAAAACTTAGGAAAACGGAATGGCAGGGACAACAATGCATCTCTCTATACTTTCTCTTAATATAAATGGGCTGAATTCGCCAATTAAAAGAAAACGAACTGAGGACTGGATCAGAAAACAAGACCCATCCATCTGTTGCCTTCAGGAGACCCACCTCTCAGCCAAACATACAAACAAACTCAGAGTGAAGGGGTGGAAAAGGATCTACCAATCAAATGCCCCCAATAAGAAAGCAGGTGTAGCTATCCTGATATCTGACAAAATAAACTTTTCATTAAAATCAGTACAGAAAGACAAGGACAGACACTACATATTAATAAAGGGAACAATCCAAGAGGAGGATATAACCATCATCAACTTATATGCCCCAAATATCGGTGCACCCAGATATGTTAAACAAATGCTCTCAAACTTACAGAATAAAATAGATCCCAATACGATAATACTAGGAGACTTTAACACGCCACTCTCACCAAAGGACAGGTCTACCAACCAGAGGATTGGCAAAGAAGCTACCGAATTAAGTGAGGCCATACTTCAAGCGGAATTAACTGACATCTACAGAGTATTTCACCCTAAAACAACAGAGTACACATTCTTCTCAGCAGCTCATGGAACTTTCTCCAAAATAGACCATATCATCATAGTTCATGCAAGGAACTTAAGCAAATACAAAGGGATCGACATAATCCCCTGTATCCTATCTGACCACAGTGGAATCAAGCTAGCTCTCAATAACAAAGCATACCGCAGAAATTTCTCTAATACATGGAAATTGAACAGCATACTCCTTAACAAGGCCTGGGTAACAGAAGAGATCAGAGAAGAAATAAAGCATTTCCTACAACTCAATGAAAATGAAAACACCTCACAAAGAAACTTGTGGGACACAGCAAAAGCAGTCCTGAGGGGCAAATTTATTGCCCTCAGTGCCCACATCAAGAGAATGGAGACAGACCAAGTAAATAATCTCATGTTGCAACTAAAACAGCTAGAAAAACAAGAAAAAATGGGACCTAAAGCTACTAGACGAAGCCAGATAACCAAATTGAGAGCAGAGATTAACCAATTAGAAAATCAGAAAACCATAACCAAAATAAACCAAACAAAAAGCTGGTTCTTTGAAAAAATAAACAAAATTGATGGCCCGTTGGCAAGATTAATTAAAAAAAGAAGAGAGGAAACCCATATTAATAGGATTAGGGATGCCACCGGAAACATCACAACACTTACCCAAGATATCCAAACAATTCTAACAGACTACTTTCAAAAGCTATACTCTCTAAAGGAAGAAAATCTGGCGGAAATGGATGCATTTTTAGAGAAATACAAGTTACCCAAACTGAGCAAAGAAGAAGTTAACCAATTAAATAAGCCAATATCCTATAATGAGATACAGGAAGCTATCAAAAGTCTTCCAACAAAAAAAAGCCCAGGACCAGATGGATTCACAGCAGAATTCTATAAGACCTTTAAAGAAGAACTAATACCCATACTCCTCAAGCTCTTCAGAGAAACAGAGAAGGAGGGAGCTATCCCAAACTCATTCTACGAAGCCAATATCACACTCATCCCCAAACCAGGCAAAGACCCAACCAAAAAGGAGAATTACAGGCCAATCTCCTTGATGAACACAGATGCAAAGATCCTTAACAAGATTCTAGCTAACAGAATCCAGAAACACATTAAAAAAATAATACACTATGATCAGGTAGGCTTCATCCCAGAGACACAGGGATGGTTTAACATACGTAAGTCAATAAATGTAATCCAGCATATCAACAGAGCCAAGGTCAAGAATCACATGATTATCGCCACAGATGCAGAAAAGGCCTTTGATAAAATTCAACATTCATTCATGCTAAAAGCTCTGGAGAAAATAGAAATAGAAGGAACATTTCTAAAAACAATAAAAGCCATTTATGACAGACCAATAGCCAATATTATACTTAATGGGGAAAAGCTACAACCAATCCTCCTAAAATCAGGAACAAGGCAAGGATGTCCACTGTCTCCACTCCTCTTCAACATAGTCCTAGAACCCTTAGCCAGGGCAATAAGGCAAGAAAAAGACATTAAAGGGATCCGCATAGGGAAAGAAGAAGTGAAACTATCCCTTTTTGCAGACGACATGATACTATACCTCCACGATCCCAAAAACTCCATCCCCAAACTTTTAGAAATCATAAGTCACTTCGGCAAAATAGCAGGATACAAAATAAACCCACAAAAATCAGTTGCCTTCCTATACACTGATAATGCACAGGAAGAGAGGGAAATAAAGGGAGCAACCCCATTCACAATAACCTCCCAAAAAATAAAATATTTAGGAATTAACCTAACCAAAGATGTAAAAGAACTATTTAATGAGAACTATAAAAAGTTAAAGAAAGAAATTGCAGAAGACACTAGGAAATGGAAAGACCTCCCATGCTCCTGGATAGGCCGACTTAATATAGTAAAGATGGTGATACTTCCAAAACTAATATACAAATTCAATGCAATTCCTATTAAAATCCCAATGACGTACATCACTGAAATACAGAAAACAGTCCAAAAATTTATATGGAACAACAAAAGACCTAGAATAGCCAAAACAATTCTAGGGGATAAAGACAATATGGGAGGGCTATCCATGCCAAACTTCAAACTCTACTACAGAGCTATAATCACAAAGACAGCATGGTACTGGCACAAAAACAGACCCGAAGACCAATGGAACAGAATAGAAGATCCAGATATAAATGCACAGGCCTACAGCCAGCTGATATTCGATAAAGGAGCCAAAGACATACAATGGAAGAAACACAGCCTCTTCAACCGCTGGTGCTGGGAAAACTGGGCAGCCACATGCAGAAAACTAAAAGTGGACCCCAGCCTATCACCACGCACCAACATCAACTCAAAATGGATTAAAGACCTTAACATTAAACCTGAATCTCTGAAACTACTACAGGACAGAGTAGGAGAGACACTTGAACTAATAGGCACAGGAAGGAACTTCCTGAACAGAGTCCCAGGGTCACAACAAGTTGGAGAGAGACTCGGCAAATGGGACTACCTTAAAATAAAAAGCTTCTGCACAGCTAAATCTATCGCAACTAAGCTAGAAAGACAACCAACTAATTGGGAAAAAAATATTTCCCAGCAATATATCAGACAAGGGGTTAACATCCTGTATATACAGGGAACTCAAGAAACTAATCCCTCCCAAACCTAACAAACCAATTACTAAAGGGGCAAGGGAACTAAAGAGGGACTTCTCAAATGAAGAAATAAAAATGGCAAAGAAACACATGAGGAAATGTTCATCATCCCTGGTGGTGAAGGAAATGCAAATAAAGACAACCCTGAGATACCACCTTACCCCAGTCAGAATGTCCCACATCCACAAATCAGCCAACGACAAATGCTGGAGGGGATGTGGAGAAAGAGGAACCCTATTACACTGCTGGTGGGAATGTACACTTATACAACCACTTTGGAAAGCAGTCTGGAGGGTCCTTAGAAAGCTAAAGATTGACCTCCCTTACGACCCAGTCATACCACTTCTAGGCATCTACCCTGAACAACAGGAACCAATATACAAGGACACGTGCACCTCCATGTTTGTTGCAGCACTGTTCGCAATAGCCAGGATATGGAAACAACCTAGATGCCCCACCACAGATGAATGGATCCAAAAATTGTGGTATCTATACACAATGGAATATTATGCAGCCATTAGAAATGACAAAATAATGGCATTTGCAGGGAAATGGATGGAGCTAGGAGGAATCATGTTGAGCGAGGTAAGCCAAGAACGAAGAGACAAACGGTACATGGTCTCCCTGATAAGTGGATTCTAAATCCAAAAGGTTAGGTGATACGATAAAACTAACAGGACTTAAGAAACAAAGAACTCCCGCTCATCTGGTTGAACCACTACTAAATATCCCCATGCTGCTGATCACAAATATGGTATATAACATGTGAACACTGTTATATATTACAGACTGTGGTAGACAATTTGCTCCAGGGAAGTTAGAATGAACTTGTGACTTTGAAATTATGTAATCATTTAATCACAATCAAAAAAAAAAAAAAAAAAAGAACCTCGGGGAAGGGAGGGAGGGAGGGGATGGTAGGGGGAAAACAATGGAGGGGGTAACAATGTTCAAGAGGAAGTGTACTCATAACCTCACTCATGTAACTGTAACCCTCTGTATAGTAGCTTTACAATAAAAAATAATAAAAAAAAAAAGGTCATGATAAAAACTATTCAAGCAATTACAGGAAGCCCTGGGCTAGGGATTATGACTGCAATTCTAGCTTTTCAGGGAGGCTGAGATCTAGAGTTCAAAGCCAGACCACACAGAAAGGTCCACAGGATTTTATCTCCAAAATAACAAGCAAATAAACAGGGCTGGGAGACACAGGTCAAGTGGTAAAGAGCCACTGAGGCAAGCAAAACAAGCCAATGCAAGGCCCTGAGCTCACATGGCTGCCAAAAAATAATTTGAGTTCCAGTAAATTGGCTTTTACATGATATATTGTTATGGATTTACATTTGTACTCCAAAGACAAATAAATATTGGGTAGATTTCACATTAAGCTGCAGCTCCTTAGGTTTCCAGATTATGTATTTGTATACTTTTAAAGCTTAATCCTGGTCTTTATTGTTTTTTTTGTCAGTCAAGGGACTTGAACTCAGGGTCTGGACACTGCCCCTGAGTTTTTGTGTCCAAAGCTAGTACTCTACTACTTCCACCACTTCCAGTTTTCTGGTGGTTAATTGGAGATAAGAGTCTCTCAGACTTTCCTGCCAGCGCTGTCTTAGAACAGCAACCTTCAGATTTCAGGCTCCTGATTAGCAAGAATTACAGGTATGAGCCAGTCCTAGTTATTTTTAAGGTTATTTTTATGATGAGAGCAATAATATTTAAAATATGGTGAGAAACAATAAAATGAAAAGAAACAGTGATGTATAACAAAGATCATTCAAGAGTAGAAAGGAGTAAGTGGACATATTCCTTAACACTGATGAACCTTAAAACCATCCAAATGAACCCAAAATAGCCAGACACACAAAAGTGTACATGCTTTGTCACCCCATTTCTATGAAGCTCTGAAATGTAGAAAATGGGATGGTGGGATGGCTCAAGTAGTGGAGCAGCATTGTATTACTTGTCTGTGGTAGAATTATAATTTCATATGTAAAAGTGAACTAGGACTTTCCAGGCAATAAAAACATTCTGTATGTTAATTACCGTTGTAGGTCGTGTATATGTGTGTGTGTGTGTGTTTCAATTAAGATTTGTGCATCTAACTCTGAAAACAGGATGGAATAGGAGAAACCCTAGGTCTCCTTGGCTCAGGCCGAAATTTTCTGAATAGGGACCCGGAAACACAACAAATCAAAGAAAGGTTGGACAAATGGGATTGCATAAAGTTGCAGAGCTTCTGCAGGGCAAATGACATAGCTAGCAAGATCAATAGAAAGCCCACGGATTGGGAGAAGATCTTTACTAGCCATACAACGGACAAGGGTCTCATATCTAAAATATACTTGGAACTCAAAAAATTAAATCCCCCAACAACAAATCCTCAAAGAAACAACTGCCCAATAAATAAGTGGGCTAATGACTTAAAGAGAAACTTCTCTGAAGAAGAAAGAAGGATGGCCAATAGACACATGAAGAAATGTTCAACATCCCTAGCCATAAAAGAAATGCAAATCAAAACAACATTGAGATATAACCTCACTCCAGTTAGAACGGCAAAAATCAAGAACTCTAACAACAATAGATGTTGGAGGGGATGTGAACAGAAAGGAACCTTACTTCATTGTTGGTGGGAATATAAACTTGTTCAACCACTTTGGAAAGCAATATGGAGGTTCCTCAAAAGACTTCACATAGAACTCCCCTATGACCCAGCAATCCCACATTTGGGCATTTACCCAAATGTTTACAAACAAGACCACACTAAAGCTACCAGCACAACTATGTTTATTGCAGCATTATTTACCATAGCTAAGATCTGGAACCAACCCAGATGCCCCTCAGTAGATGAATGGATCAAGAAAATGTGGTATATATACACAATGGAATTCTATGCCTAAATCAGAAAGAATGACATTTCCCCATTTGTTCGGAAATGGAAAGGCTTGGAAAAAATTATATTAAGTGAAGTAAGCCAGGCCCAAAGAAACATAGGTCCCATGGTTTCCCTTATTTGCAATATCTAGTATATGTATGAGTCAAGCGGAAAAGGTCAGATAATGTGATGTTAGGAAAACGAACCCTTAAATATGTATTTTAATGTTTTTTTTTCTTTCATGCATGTGTTTCTAACACATTTATAAGATTATTTCTTTGTTGCTTTGTATGTCCCTCCCCCACAGTGTAACCCCCCGCTTTCACTATATTTGATGTCAGTATAACTTGTGGAGGAGATGGGGACAAACAAGTCGTTTAAGGATTCAGGTGGACCTGTTGCAACAATGAGAAGTACAAAATGTCATGTCAAAAATGAGCTTTACAATGTCGGTGTGGGGGGGGAGGGGGGGGAGGATTGGGTGGGGGGGAGGGGGGAGGCTGGGAAGGGAGGTGAAGGGTAAACAAAGGAGGAGGCTGCAATGCTTGGTAAGAAATGTATGCATTATCCTGCCCATGTAATTGTAATCCCTCTGTACAGTATGTTCTCAAATAAAATAAAATTAAATTAAAAAAAAGACACATTATATTCATAGCCTGCTTTGTTGATGGCAGCTCCTTTTGTTGTACAACTACTCAAATATAATAAAAATATTCAAAAAAAAAAAAAGATTTGTGCGTCTAGGAGCAGGGCAAGTTGTTTTGTATTAGAGGATTTGCCTAGTATACATAAGGCTTTGGATTCACACACACACAGATTTATGTATCTCATATGAAAATTAAATTTTAAAGTCAAAATAAAAGATCACAAACAAAGTAAAACTGGCATCTGTGGAATAGAAGAAATATAACTGGCATGAATGGAACAAACTTGAAAATTAAAGGTATAGAGTGTCCACACCTATAGTCCTAGCTACTTATTAGGCTGAGATCTGAAGAGACGCTAGTTGAAAGCCAGCAAGGGAAGAAAAGTCCATGAGACTCTTAGCTCCAATAAACCAGCAACAAACAAACAAACAAACGAAGTGGAGCTATGGCTCAAGTCGTAGAGCACCAGCCTTGAACAAAATACTAAGGAACCCAGGCCTTGAGTTCAAGACCTAGCATGGGTATCAAGATACATACATACATACATACATTACATACATACATACATACATACAAATATACATAAAATAGTTCTCTGGGAAAATTAGTAACTACTAATCTACATTGTATTTCTTTAAACCTTCCTCCAACTTCAATGTATTTTCTACACTATTTCTATGGTCTTTCCTGCCAACCCTTAATTATGTAGATGGAGTTCAGTTTAAGAATTGGATCCTTAATATTTATCATCTTGCAAAGAGGTTGGCAGAGATGCTCAAAAACGTCAGCATAAATACTTAATTTCTCTCCTTATTTCCAGAAGGTCACTATCCTTCTCTCTTTCTCTCTTTCTTTATGGCAGTGCTAGAGTTTGAACTCAAGGACTCAGGCCACTAAAACCATACCCTCAGCTTTTTCTTTCTGCAGTCATTTTTCAAGGTAGGGTCTCACATTTTTGCCCAAGGCCAGCATCTAATTAGGATCCTCCTACCTCTTGTGTTGCTAGAAATATAGATGTGTGCCTCCACACTCAGCTTCGGGGTTGAAATGGGCTCTCCCTAATTTTTTTTCTCCTGGTCTGGCATTGAATCACAATTGTTCCCATCTCTACCTCCAAAACAGCTGGGATTCCAGGTGTGAGGTACCTTGCCTGCCCCCAAAGTCACTATTCAAATGAATATATTATACAGGAGGGGGAGAGGTAACATGTGGCCCTTGAATTTTTAAGAAGTTAGCAAAAATGTATTAGTGATTTAATTAATTGTTATCAATTCATACTAATCTTACCATTGACATACAGGCTATAAAAAATAATTCTAAGTCAAATAAGTTACAACATTAGCTGAACTCTGTATATGGACTGGATGAGGAAGATAAGAGTTATCAACATCAGAGCTCTGTTAGGAAGTTGCTTGGGCCAAGAGGAAGGAGAGGCATGTAGACCAAATGTACTTAAGTCACATTGTAATCTCTGTGAATTTTCCAAGTGTTTGTGGTGACATCACTTGCCATGTGCTTAAGAATTTCAGATGTGTTTCAAGTATGTGGAGCATATTTAACTTGTTTCTTGCTTTAGGAAGCAAGGGAATGTCTATTAACTGTATTCAAAAGAGATTTCAAATGTAAGAAGAGCTAAGATATTGATTCTATTTTCTCATGAAGAACCTAAAAGTATCTGGCACTGGTGATTTATGCCTGTAATCCTAGCCTCTTAGAATGCTGAGATCTAAGGATTGGGATTTAAAGCAAGCCAGGCAGACAAGTCTGAGAGACTCTTATCACCAATTAACGAGGAAAAGGCAGAAATCAATCTGTGGCTCAAGTGGGGTAGAGCTCCAGCCTTAAGTGGAAAAAGCCAATGGACAGTATCCAGGTCCTGGGTTCAAGCCCCAGTACTGGTACAAAAAATAAATACATGAATAAAAAAGAACAAAAAAGCCAGAAGCCTTGCCCACAACCAAAGACAAAGAAGAAAAGCTGACATAGACACAACCACAATGTTTCTAGAAGACAGCTGTAACTATCAAGTGTTGCATATATTTTCTTATGAACAGCAACTTTTATTGTTGTATTTTCTAATCCACTGATTTTAATTAAAGGCATCTGCCAAGCTAAAAAGAGCCCGAAAATTATAAACACAAGACTGCAAACTGCATTTGCTCATGGAGTCTATTTTGCCATTCTCCTACATAGTTGGCTGATGGAAGAAGAAATTACATCTGGGTGATTTTTATCTTTTCATTTTTTGATACAATGCAAACACATTTCCTAAGAAAATATGTTGGAGCATACTGTCTGGATGTGAATTTTATATAAAACTTCACAATAAGGCTTAGGACTATCAGAAAGAACTCACTGGAACTGTTCTTACAAGTTATGTGTCCTGGATTGTCTTCAGTCTATTAGAATTATTATATTTTAATTTTTCCCCAAGTTAACCCAGTTCACTAACACAACCATTAGCTACATGGGACATTTGGAAAGCACTGATAGTCTTTCAAAAAAAACCTTACTCCCTAGCTATTCAAGAGGCTGAGATCTGAGGATCATAGTTCAAAGCCAGAGCAAGCAGAAAAGTACCCTGAGACTCATCTCCAACTAACCACTGAAAAACTGTAGTGGAGCCATGTCTCAAAGTAGTAGAGCACCAGCCTTGTGCAAAAGAGCTCAGGGATAGTGCCAGGCCCTGAGTTCAAGCCCTAAGGCCAGCAAAATTAAACAACGAAATAAATGTCTTCCATGACAAGCATCTCTTTCTTCAGTGCAGATTTTTTTCCTCTTTTTTTATTGGGGAGAGAGATATTTACCAGGACTTGAACTCAGGGCCTTGTGTTTTCACTCAGCTTTGTTGCTCACAACTGATATTCTACCACTTCTGCCACACTTCCAGTCCAGTGTTTTGTTGCTTGATTAAAGATGCAGTCTCTCAGATTCTTCTGCCCAGGGTGATTACCAGTTTACCTGTGCCTGGCTCCGGGAAAGATATTAAAAGTAGTTTGATTATTATTGAACTTTTTCTTCAAAGCGGAAAGGAACTGGATCACATACAATGGAGAGTAAGAATTCACAGGCGTTCATATAAAGTTGTTGCAGTTGTGCTGTGTCAGTGTAGAATTCTAAGTGATTTACACACTATAAAATAATCTAGAGATGAGCTTTGGTAAGTGCTTATCTTAAATATGTGATTTTGGACATACATGTTTAGCATTGGGAAGGTGGGGGCAAGGGTCAGACTTAACTCTTTTAAGAAAGTGAGAATAAGCAGGACAGATAGACACAGACAGAGGGAAACAAAGAGAGTGAAAAGAGAGAGTGACAGAGAAAGAGAGGGAGAGTCAGAGAGACATAGGGACAGAGATAGGGAGACAGAGACAGATGGAGACAGAGACAGAAATAGAGAGATACAAAGAGAAACATATGAAGAGAGACAGACACAGAAAGACAGACAAAGACAGAGGAGGAGAGACAGAGATACAAGACTGACAAAGAGAAGAAGACAAGAAGAAAGAGAGAGGGAGAGAGATGGCAACATAGAGAGAGACAGACACAGACACAGAGACAAAGACAGAGACAGAGACAGAGCACCTGAATCCACTAAACAAGACTGGGCAGATGGTAGACAAAAGGACTAAGGCTAGGGCTAGTGTCTCAAATCCAGGACCTAGGCCCATTGCCCCCATGGGGAATCACGGGAGGCAGAGCCAAGTTGTCCCTCAGTCACAGTGTAGAATAAGGTAAAGACAAAGTGGGAAGTGTGGAGGACAGAAATAATAAAACGAAGCCTCTAAAAGTACACAGAAAGATACTTAGAAGACAAAGACAGAGTTCAGGATAAAGAGAAAATGGTTCATATGATTCCCACATTTGTAATTTGGGCCAGTGGGCGTGTAACTCAGCCAAGCAGTGAAGAAGGAATCCAGGAGGAGAAACAGATTTGTGTGGGCAGACAACAGGCTCATTGGAACTAAAACAAAAATAGCATTTTGTTGCTATATTAAAGGAAGTTGCCTTTTTAAAATAAATAAATAAAAGTGGCTCTGCAGTTCTCTGTATTAGTCCCATTCCATTTTTTCATTCAGCAGGAGTTACAGAGGAATGATACTTCCCAGAGAAAGAAGTGGATGCAGGTAGATGCCAAAGTCATGAATATGCACAATGCTGCCCTGGAGAGCTCATTGAACATCAGAATCATTTAAATAGTCAGCACGTATCCTAGGAGATGTCCAGATCAATTACCACCAGATTTCAGGTACAAGAGATAATATGTAGTAGAAAAATTCCAGAAAATACACCTTGGAAAAGATAGATAGGATTTAAGCAATATTTGAGAGAGACAGAGAAAGAGAGAGAGAGAGAGAGGAAAAAAGGAGAACAATGTAAGGGGTGACATGGATTGTGATGTAGTACACTTATAAGTCCATATGTTAATATGAAACCCGTTGGTACCACTTCTGAAAGATAATTTTTGTAACTTAAATTAAAACTAAGTGACTAATATCTAAAAGAAGGCATAGATTTTTTAATAGGTAAAAAAAATGGAGGAAGGGCATTCTAATAGAGAGAAAGCTATTTAGGAAAAATGTCTGCTAATATGGAGGAAAGGAAACAAAGAGAAGAGCAATCCACATGTGCTTTTCTGTTGGTTTGTTTGGGTTTGTTTGCTTGTGCCAGTCTTCGGGCTCAAAAACAGAACCTTTGAGCTGTTCCTTAGCTTTTTATTTATTTATGAATTTATTTATTTATTATTGTAAAGGTGATTACAGAGGGCTTACAGTTACATGAGTAAGGTAATAAGTACATTTCTTTTTTATTGTAAAAATAGTGTACAGAGGGGTTACAGTTACATGAGTAAGGTTAACAAGTACATTTCCCATCGAGCATTGTTACATCCTCCTTTGTTTTTCCCCCACCATCCCTTGGGCAAGTGGGGAGGGAAAGGATGGTAGAGGAAGTACATTTCTTTTTGAGCAGTGTTACCCTCCCTCATTTCCCTGGCTCCCCCCCACCACAAGTTGTAAAGTTCATATCTAACATAATATCTAGTGAGGATCACCGTTGCATTGTTTCACTCTTTGTCCCAAGTTTCTGTGCTTCCTCTTCCCTCCCCAAATCAGCTAAACTTATACATAAGACAAAGGGTACAGAAATAAAAAAAATAGTGACAATAGGGCATAAACCAAAGTTGAGGGGGGGAAGGAAAGAAAAAACTGCAAACGGTACGTCATAAAAACCTCTTGTTTCTATTTCTTGGAGTTCATTTCTATCAGTTTTATATTATATGGTCATAGCGAGCTGTTGAGCTATTCTGATCCTCTGCTAAGAATATCATAGACATACTCTAGTTATTACAAACCAGGGAAAACCTGGAGCCTATGTTTCTTTAGGGTCTGGTTTGCTTCACTTAATGTAATTTTTTTTCAAGTCTTTCCATTTCCTTATGAATAGGGCAATGTTATTCTTTCTGATGGAAGCATGGAATTCCATTTTCCTGATCGATTCATCTACTGAGGGGCATCTGGGTTGGTTCCATATCTTAGCTATGGTGAATAATGCTGCAATTGTTTCTTAGCATTTTTACTGGGATCTCTACCACTTGAGCCACACCTCTACTTACTTTTTCCTATTCTTTCACTTTCCTTTTCTTCATCCTAGCAGTACAATTAAGAAAGAAGTGAATTAATAAGGGAGATAAATGTTTATATTTGTAAACAATTACAGTAACCTCTCAGAAAAAAAGAACTCCTTTCAATCATGAAACAACCACAATGTATAATATTGCAAACATTTGCAAGCCATTGGCAGGTAGCATGCAATCATTGGTAAGATTATAATAAGTAAGAATCAATAAGAATATTCTCCAGCCAGGAGCCAGTGGCTCACACTGGTAATCCTAACTACTCAGGAGACTGAGGTCTGAAACTCAAAGTTCGATCCAGCCTAGGCAAAAAATTCCATGAAATTCTTACCTCTAACAAACCATCAAAAAATAGTGGAAATGTGGCTCCGGTGAGCAAAAAGTTAAGGACCAATGCCCAGCTCCTAAGTTCAATTCCCAGTACTCATGCACACACGCACAGGCACAGATAGAGAGAGAGAGAGAGGGAGGGGGGGAAATATTTTCATGTCTTTCAAGTGTCCATGGTTTGGGTGAGAGAATTTCAAACAAATGAAATAAAATATGATAAAAATGGACATTAGAAGCATAGTATGTATGCTGGATATGGTAGCACACATCTGTAATCCCAGGTGCTTGGGAAATATAAGCAAAGAGAATCATAGTCCAAGACTAGCCCGTGCAAAATGATAGCATAGCACAAAGTAGGGTAGACACAGTCAGACATTGAAAAAATTGCAAAATGAGAAATGTTGAATGCTGACTTATTTGAGCCTTTCATATTCAATATTCAACAAGGAAAATATACCTCACTATTATAAAATTATATTGTATTCACATGAAATGGGTTGATGATTAAACATATTTACGGTTTTTGCTTTAATCTCTAATATAGTAAGCAGTGAATGAGGTGAGGTTTGTATTACCATATAAAGACAGCTCATAACCTCCACAAATGTATCTCTTTTGATTATTCAATGGCTATTTAAAAAGTATATAAAGTTCAGGTGCAGGTGGTTTACACCTGTAATCGTAGCTAGTTGGGAAGCTGAGATCTGAGGATCACAGTTTGAGGCCAGCCTGGGCAGGAAAGTTTGTGAGACTCTTATCTCCAATTAACCACCAGAAAAGCAGAAGTGGAGCTGTGATAGAGCACTATCCTTGATCAAAAAGAGCAAGTGAAGGTAGTATCCTGACAGCAAGAATCTTGATAACCTGACACAAACAGTTTAAAAACAAAATATGTGACTCAACCCCTGCCCCCAAACAAGTTATTCACTACAGTTACTTAAAAACACTTGGAAGAATTTTGTTGCCCTGTGTTCACATTGTAGGGTTTCATATCTGTGGTTCTGCCACCGAGAACTTCAAGCCTCAAGTAATGACAACATGTAAAGGCCATTAAGAAGCAGCTGTCCAGCCCTCTGGACTCTACCGTAAAATATCCAGACTTGTGCCTTCGCTCTAATGTATTTTGCTTCAGCTTTCCTTGTTGCCAGTAAGGCTATACTGCACACATATTTACTCCAACTCTAAGATCTACATTGTCTTCTTTCTATTTTCTCAGTGCCAATTTTCCCCTACTCCAGAAGTATTATTGGCATTAAATGTCATTTGGAATCTTTGTGCAAAATCCACATGGAAGTGCACAATAGACAGCAGGGTCTAGAGGAAAGACTTTGAACCAGTCATATCTAAGAGTTCTTTAGCCAGGAACTGGTAACTCATACCTGTGATCCTTGCTACTAGGGAGATTGAGATCTGGAGATCAAGGTTTGAAGACAGCTCGGACAGAAAAGTCTGTGGGACTCTTAACTTCAATTAACCAGTACATTGCTGAAAGTAGAGCTGTGGCTCAAGTGGTAGAGCATAAGCCTTGAGCAAAAAGAAAAAGCCATGTAAGAGCAAGAGGCCCCGAGTTCAAGCCCCAGTACCAGCATTAAAAAAAAATGAAGAAATAAAATATTACTATCCTATCAGCTTCAGCAGCTGAAACAAGGGTATAAACAAATTAATTATATATTATGTACTTGGTGATACTTTTTTCAGGCCATTTATTGTGAAAAATTTCTACAATGAAGAATGAACTTGATAATTTACTTGATTTGTATAAGCCTAGAATAAGAAACCTAGTATCTAGGTTCCTAGTTGACTTTTCTGTTGGGATTGCTTTCTGATAGAATCCAGCAGTGTTTTGTTTCAAGGGCCAATGGAACAAGTACTACTTGCTGATATCTCTTTATTTTGTTAATGTTTTTCATGGAACATTCAGTAAGTGGACATGTAAAATCAAGATGGTCTCACAGAGATATTGGCTGTGCCCATGACTTCATGTGAGGAGACTGATTTTCTGTGTCATATTGAGGTGCTAAAGTGCTTCTGGTTCCTGGCAATTTAAACACACTCATAAACTCAAACACCAGGGTTCAGAGAGAGCCCAGAGTGGTGGGTCATCAATCCTAGCAATTTGGGAGGCAGAAAAGATATGCAATTCCATCTCATCCGATGGTTGAATGCAATGATAAGTGCCTGTCATCCCAGTTACAGGGGAAACACATTGGTTGGGTGTAGTGGCATATGGCTGTCATTCCCAAATTAGAGGATCACAACCCTGCTCATAGATAAGGCAAGACCCTATCCCAAAAATCATTCATACAAAAAGGGCTGGTGGCATGACTTAAGTGGGAAGAACCTATGTAGAAAGTACAAGGCTGAGTTCCATCCTCAATACTGGCAAGAAGAAGAGGAAGAGGAGGAGGAGGAGGAGGAAGAAAAGAAGAAGAGAATGAGAAAGGAGAATTAGAGGTAGAGGAAGGGGAGGAGGAGGAAGAAAAAGAAAGAAAAATTAGGGGAAGAGAAAGACTAAGAGGAAGAGAAGACAAAGAGAAAAAGAATTAGGAGAGGAGGAAAAGCAGGAGAGGGCAGCAGAAGAGGAACACAAGGAGGAGGTTGAAAGAGTATCAAATAATGGAGATTTTTCAGTGTGCACTTGTATTCTGAGAAAGAACAGAGATGTGTACAAATGACTGTGAGTCATCTGTAGAAAATGACACTGGTCCCTGGCCAACAGCAGCTGGGAAATTGGAACTTTGAAAAAGACCTGCAAGGAAATAAGGACCTTCAAGGAACTGAACTCAGACTTTTAACAACATAAATAGCTTAAAATCATCTTCTTCCTCAGAGCCAGAAGATAAGACAGGATGTGTCTGATATCTTACTTAGTCTTACATCAGCCTACAGGTAGATGATTCACATAAAGCTGATCTGAGACAATACATTTATGTGGTTTGAAGTCATAGCGTGTGTGCAAATTTGTTACAGGACATTTGAAAGCTGATATAGTTATATATATATTCTTTTCCCCAAATGGCAAGCTTGAAACTGTTTTATATCCAACTGGGAAAACTCCTTCAGTCCCTAATCCTTCAAGCCTTTCATCTCTGTCCCCTGGGGCCTTAGCTGAATCACTTTTCCTCCTCCATGAAAGGTAGCTTGTGTTAGGAGCAGGGTCATTCTCTCAACCCTCACTTCTGGCCAGAGAATTTTAAGGTTCTGAGAGAGTCTATTATTTTGTAAAGTCCCTAGTCCTTCTCCTGCTCTGCTGGAAGACTTCCTTCTGAGTAAATATTCCCACATTTCTTGTGAGACTCCTTGTAGATTTTGATTCATTAGACAAAATGTTGTCCATGGATTGTTCTGAGAGAATTCCTTCTCTACATTGGCTTCTGCTGAAAAGAAGAATTGATTTGCTCAAGAAGATCTTTAAGGCATGTCTTTTAAACCTCTGAGTAATCTAAATGTATGATTTTCCAGAAATCAACAAAATGCTATAGAAACCATACCCCACCTTTAACAATTTGCTTAGACATTTCCCTAACCCAACATCTGAGCTCATTACTTACAAGTTCGTTTGCTGAGCAACAGCAGAAAACAATTTCCCTAAGTTCCCTGCTACAACCAAAAAAGGGTCTATCTTCATCTAGTTCTAATAGCACACTCCTCCAGCCTTCTCAGCCCTCCATAGCTGTGTTTAGTGTTGATATTTTTAAATGGTTTTTTGTTGTTTTGTTTTTCCTATCCTGGGGCTTGAACTCAGGGCCTGGGTGCTGTCGCTGAGCTTTTGCACTCAGTCCTAGCACTCTACCACTTGAGCCACAGCTCCACGTATGGCTGCTTGTGGTGAATGGAATATAAGAGCTTCACAGATATTTCTGCTCAGGCTGGCTTCAAATCATGATCCTCAAATCTCAGCCTCCTGAGTAGCTAGGATTATAAGTATGAACCATTGGCACTGGTTAGTGTTCATATTTTTTGATAAGTATCTCAAAGCAAAACTCATCTCAAAATTCTAATGGCTGTAGTTTACTCCAAGATTCCAAACACAGATAGAGATAGCACAGGCTAGAGGTATAGAAGAGACAATACTGTAACCAGAGCATGCCCTCAGATCAAAACAGAAATGCTTATTGAGGAGTCCAGCACAGGGAGATTACATCAGAATAATCCTGCAAATTCTTTGATTAAAAAAAAGAAAGATCCAAGTTCAAGCCATACAGTAGGAATGAACTGTCATGTGAAATTCTCTTCAGATAGTTGAGAATTTGTTATGGTAATGCCCATGATATAAAACCTGTATAATTTTCCTATTGCTACCAAACAGATGATCACAAAAAAAGATTCAGACAATATTCATACATTTTCCCAAAGTTTCTATAAAACTTCACAAGTCCAGTCAGGCATGATTTGTTACATTTCCACAATCAAGCCGTTGACTGGGTAATTGTTTTTCTTCTGGAACATCGGATTCTTTTCAGGATTATTATTATTATTGTTGCTATTATTATTATTTGTGCTGGTACTGGGGCTTGAACTCAGGGCTGATGTGCTGTCTCTGAGTGTTTTGCTCAAGGCTGGCACTCTATGACTTGAGCCACAACTCCACTTCGGGGTTTTTGGTGATGAACTGGAGATAAGAGTTTCACAGGCTTTTCTGCCCTTGCTGGTTTGAACCTCAATCCTCAGATCTCAGTCTCCTGAGTAGCACGCATGAGCCATGAGTGGTAGGTAGTTAGGCTGATTCTTGACATTGGAAGAAATGAGTTCATTTCAGTTGTAGAAAGAAGGTCCCTGTTTCCTGGTTGACATCAGACCAGTGATCTCACTCTGACATCACTGCAGCCATTGTGTAAACTTTAACCTATATTTAACTACCTGAACCAGATCCTTCTTAGGATTGTGAAGACTCTATATTTAAAAGAAAACAGAACAAATGATCCTACTTGAGGAAAAGCCTCATTATGATTAGGTTTGGTCCCATTTTGTGGCTTGAACCTGGAGTTTTCATTTTCATTTAGCATCTAATTGGGAACTTTCATTCTGATTGAATCTTACACATGAATTTCTCAGTAGTTATTTCTCTTGGGCTGAGGGCATACTTTGGTTATAAAATTTTCCTCCCTGAACTTACATTATCAAAGGGTAACACCTTGTTCTCCTTAAAGTTCAGGAACTGTGTGAGGATTTCTTTTATATAATGTTGAGGCGTATCTGAAAGTTGTCTACCTTTTATCTTATCAACTATAGATTATACACCAAAATGCCAGGCACTAACGCAGGTGATATTTGTAAAACCTCTTGGCAGCTAAAAATGACTGCATATGAAACGCAAGTAATAAAACAGTCTTGGTTCCCTTTGCTTGAAACTTAGCCAAATTATACTGCAGTGTATTAATTACCATACTTGTTCATACTATGAAGATTATACCAAAGGAGAAACTTAGATTGAGGAGATAAAACTGATGCCAATTATTGTCATAGTAATTATTAAATTACATTTTGAAACTTTTAAAATTAAAATTGATTTTAGCACACACTAATTTTTTGTTAGTGCTTTACTGTGACTATTAAAAATATAAATATTAGGCACAATGCCTATGTGCATCTGATCATGTAAAATAATATTATGGAAACAAAAAATATATAAACACTAAAAACACTATCAGGGGAGACTAAGAAGAAAGGGAGGGCTGGGTGCTTATGACTCTTGCCTATAATCCTAGCTACTAAGGAGGCTAAGATCTGAGGATTGCGGTTCAAAGCCATCCCTGGCAGGAAAGTCCATGAGACTCATATCTCCAATTAACCATCAGAAAAACAGAAGTGGAGCTGTGACTCAAAGTGGTTGAACACTAGCTTTGAGCACAAAAACTCAGGGACAGCATACAGGCCCTGAGTTCAAGCCCCATGACTGACAAAACAAACAAACAAACAAACAATTAAATAAAATTTAAAAAAGAATGCACTATTGGGACAGCAAGAAGAAATTTTCCATCAACTACCAATTACTATAGAAGATTTTTTTTTGGGGGGGGGGTCCAGTCATGGGGCCTGAACTATGGGCCTGGGTGCTGTCCCTCAGCTCTTCAGCTCAAGGCTAGCACTCTACCAGTTGAGCCACAATGCCACTTCCAGCTTTTTCTTTTTGCTTATGTGGTGCTGAGGAATCGAACCCAGGGCCTCATGCTTGCAAGGCAAGCACTCTAACACTGAGCCACCTTCCCAGCCCCTACTATAGAAGATTTTAAAAGTGTATTTAACTTTCTTGTCCCAAAAGAATTTAATGAATTATAAATCAAATTAGAAAAGACCCATTCTACAAAATGAGAAAGCAGAATATCAGCATTTTGTGACATATTGATTTATGTAAAAAATATTCCATCATAAGTCAAGTAAGAACTGGCCAAAAGTTATATAACCTCTGGTTGTATTTCAACTTATCTTAGCCTAAGTTGTGGAAAATGCCATTATGTTGAGTAAAAGTATGTTTTCAAATAAAGTAAATACAGAATCTAACACTGAGAGAAAATGTCAGTATAGATGAACATATGTTTTCATAGAGGAATTTGGTATATTCAAGTTAATTCACATAAATGGAAGCTGATTGCTGGGCAAGACAGTTCACACCTATAATCCCAGCTTCTCAGAAGGCACAGATTAGGGGGATTACAATTCCAGGCCAGCTGAGTCAGAAAGGTCTTCAGACTCCATCTCAACTGAAAAAGCTAGGTGTGTCAATGCATTATTATCATTCCAGCTACACAGCAAGCATAAAATCAAAAGCCTATCTCAAATAACCAGAGTAGAAAAGGGAGTACAAAGTAGAAAAGAAATACAATGGGATGGAGTGGGGGCGGGAGGGGGGGTCCGGGGGAGGGGGAGAGGATGGGAAGGGATGGGAAGGGGAAACAAAGGAGGAGGCTACAATGCTTGATAAGAAATGTACTCATTATCTTGCCCATGTAATTGTAACCCCTCTGTACAGTATTTTCACAATTTAAAAAAAAAAAAGGAGCACAATGTATACCTAACAAACATGAAGCCCCAGGTTCAAATCCCAGTACCATCACCCAAAAGAAACCAAGGGACTCAAGTCACTTGATTTTATCTTATTCTTATTTTTTGCCAGAACTCAGGCTTGAACTCAGTGGCTACATGATGTCCCTTGGCTTTTTTTTTCCCCCTCAAGACCGATGCTTTACTGGATTTTCAGATCTCAGTCGCCTGAGTAGTTAGGATTACAGGTGTGAGCCACTGTCTCCCTTCCTGTTTTTATTAGACATAATCTTGGATGTGCCTCACAGGATGGATCTTTTCAAGAAGAATTTACATACAGCAAAATTATGTGTCCTCAGCCTTCTTTGACAAGTAATCAAAGAATTTTTAAAAAATATAACCTGGTTTTTCTTCCTTGTTTGTTTTTCCTCTTTCTGCTCCAGTGAATCCAGGCAAACTAGAAAAAGAACCACCAGGGCAAAAGAACTCCTCCAGAGCAAGAGAACTCCTCCAGTGGGCTTTCCAGAAAGTTTCTGGTGTTCAAGCAGTAGTTTGTCTCCATAAACCAATCAGTTTCTCTCCCTTCCATGCATAGTCCTAGTAAATTACAAAGAGAAAGATGTGGAGAAGTATTGGAGTGATTTGACTCTCCTGGTTTAGGTGCCCACCTAATCTTTATTCATACGTCTTCCCACCTCCCTGTTTCCAGCAGATAATAGGAGCTGGATGTGCAACACCATTTCCCTTCCCACTATTTCCATTGACCAAGGACAGAATGAGAGGGTTCCTTGCATGTGTGATGTTTAATTAATGTTTTATTTACATATTTATTAATTATTATTTAGTGTGCATGTGTCTGTGTGTGTGTGATGATCCTGGGCTTGAACTCAGGATCTGGACACTTGTCCCTGTGCTTTTGTGCTCAAGACTAGCACTCTGCTAGGAGGAGCCACTACTCCTCTTCTGGTTTCTTGGTGGTTAATTGGAGATAGTAGTCTCACAGACTTCCCAAGCCAGGCTGGCTTCATATCCCAACCCTCAGATCTAGGATTACAGGTGTGAGCCAACAAGCATGTTTGACTATTATTGCTGCTTTAATTTTTAAAAAAAAAATTCAACACCCTCCCTGCTTAGGTAACAAGTACAACTCTGTAGGTAAACTGAGGCAGGGCTTCTTCCAGACTTTTGTTGTAAAACTTTACACTGAAACCTCTGGCTTTCTCATGTCTGGAAAGGTCACATAACTTCTTACAGGCTAGAGAGCCAGGCCTTTCTTGTTGGACGCAGATTTATTATTATTATGTATCTGTTTTTGTTTATTTGTTTGCTTAGTAACAGGATTTGAACTCAGGGCCTTGTGTTTGCCAGGCAGGTGTTCTATCACTTGGACTATGCCTCCAACCCTTCTGCTAGTGTCGTTTTTTCAAACAGTTGTTTGCTCAGGCTTACTTCAGACCAGGATGTCCCTACCTCTCCCTCCTACATAGCTGGAATGACAGGCATGCATCACCACACTTAGATTGCTTGTTGAGATGGAGACAGTCTATTGCTAATTTGCATTTATTTATTTATTTATTTAGGTCTGGCCTGGCCTTCAAACACTGAGCATTTCTATTTCTACCTCCAAGCAGCTGAGGATTATAGGCATGAGCCACTCCACCAGGTTCCATGACTAAAGCTTTCTAATGTGCCAATGAACATGTTTAGTAGAGAGATCCGGCCCTTAAAAATAAATTCTCAAACTAAGTACCCTAAAAATTCATCTATTTCTCTAATTATATTTCACATGGGTGCTATACATACCAAATAAAACTAGGATAGAAAAACAAAGGTAAGTCATTTCAGTTCTCTGGGACTTTATTTCAATTTCCAAGAGACACAATGAAGAAATAGACTAAGAAGGCATATTTAGCAAAGCTTGAATATCTCTTATCCAAAACGTTTAGGACCAGAAGTGATTCAGCTTTCTTTTTCAAGTTTTTTTTTCAAGTTTGGAATATTTGCTTGTACATAATGAGCTGCCATGAGGTGAAACCTAATTTGAACACAGAATTTACTTATATTTCATGCACATAGCCTGGAGGTGACCTTATGCAACACTCAGAACTGCTGTGTTTAGACTGCACCTCATAAGGTGAGGTCAGGGTGGAATTTTCCACTTGTGGTATTCTTTCATCACTCAAAAATTTCAGATTTGCAGAACAGCTCTGAGATTCCATCTTACCTCAGTTAGAATGGCCATTACACAGAGTACAAACAACATCAGATGCTTGTGCAAATGTGGGAGGAAAGGAACCCTAATACACTATTGGTGAGAATGTAAACTAGTGCAACCCCTGTGGAAGGCAGTATGGAGACTCCTCAAAAAACAAAATGTAGAAGTAGCCTATGATCTAGCATGATTAGCAATTCTATTCCTGGGCATTTACCCAAAAGATGACAAACCAAGACACAGTAAAGCCACCAGCACAGCTATGTTCACTGCAGTACTGTTCATTATGGCCAAGATATGGAAACAGCCCAGATGCTCCTCAGTGGATGAATGTATCAAGAACATGTGGTAGAGGTAAAGAATCGAATTTTACTCATCCATCTACTCATCATAGAAAGAATGATATCGTACCATTTGTAAAGAAATGGAAAGACCTGGAAACATTATGTTAAGTCAAGTCAGACCCAGAGAGACAAAGGATCCATGTTTTCCTTTACAGGTAGAAACCAGATTTAGCTTACAAATTTATAAGTGAGTAGGTTGGGTGATATGCAAGTGTATACAAATGTATTAATTGAAATATCATAAGTTCAAGGAAGATCTCAAAAGTATACATCACTAGAAAGCAAAAATCAAAGTTCAGCAAAATAAAAGACCAGGAAGTGAGTACTTGAAAGGGTTGGGGGTGTGTCAAGGGGAAAGAGGTAAACAAATGAAGAGAGATGAGGGGGGAAACACCAACAAGAATGCTACCCTACAAAATTAAGAATAGGAAAGGAAGGGCTGGGCAGGGGAAGGATGGGTTAGAAGGTTGAAAGGGATAAACTTGATCAAGATATGTAGTATTCATAAACTGCTTTGTTAAATGGCAACTCCATTTTGGGTTCAGATGTGGGTTGAGGATGCACAAGCTGTCTTTGTAGAACCCTAGGGTTCCAGTTCCCATTGGATGACATTCCAGTTTCTTGCTACTCTCAGGGTCACCTCAGCAAAGGGAAGCTTTAAAGAAGCAACAATCATCTTGTCAGCCCTGCCATGTCTGTGGATCTACAGGGCTCAGCTGGACCAATTGTTCATTGATTCCTTTGAGGTTCTTCAGGAAGTTGCAGGAATGCTTGCTGGTGCTTAGGTCAAAGAAGACCCTACTGACCACAGGGATGCAGTGCTACTGGGCCTCCATTTTTCTTATGGCCTCGGGACTTCTCTATGTGGTCTTGTGTGGAGGCTCTGTCTGACTTAGATAGCCAGACTTCTGTAATGATGTGTGTGTGTGTGTGTGTGTGTGTGTGTGTGTGTGTGTGTGTGTGTGTGTGCACTTAATTATTTCATTGTAAATAAGAGTCTCTTGAACCTTTTTTTCCCAGGCTGGCTTCAAACCTCTAGCCTCATATCTCAGCCTCCTGATAGGCTAGCTAGTTTGACGGACACTGATACACCAGCATCTGCTTTCATGATGATTCTTAAAATTGAGCATTCCAAGGTAGAACTCACAGCTGATAACCCTCTGCAAATCTTGGTCTGGAGGTGAAGGCCTGTTATTTCTGACACATGATCATGTGACAGGACCTGAAGTGAAATGGGGCACATGCCCAAGAAGCACAGTTCACTGGGAGCATCTTGGTGTCTCTTTGCAGCGCCTGTGTGGCTAGTTAGGGACGAGTGGGGAAGGCATGGAAATTTTGTTTATTTCAGGAGTGTAGGGATTTATACTTATATTCCTTAGAGAATGAGAGAGAGAGAGAGAGAGAGAGAGAGAGAGAGAGAGAGAGAGAGAATATGTGTGTGTCTTGGAGAATAATGAGAGTCTTAATGAATACTAAAGATAGTATTTCTGATGTTTCTAGAGTAGCAACTATCTTTGGCCAGGCACTTAGTGGCTCACACTTGTAATCTTAGCTACACAGGTTGGTGACATTTGAGGACTGAGGTTTGACGTTAACCCAGGAAAGTCTATGCGGAACAATTAACCACAAAGGAAGTTGGAAGTAGAGCTGTGGTTTCAATGGTAGAGTGTTATCTTGAGCTAAAACAAGGGACAGAAAAAATAAATAAATAAATAAAACAAGGGACAGTCTCAGGCCCTGAGCTCAAGTCCCAGTACTCCCTCCCAAAAAAGTGTCTTAATCCAATTCAATATAGATTTGACATGTTTCTGTCAAAATAATATTTCAAAACAAGACAGTACAAAATAAAGAAAATAAAATCAATTTTAACCCTCCTCAAAGGAGTGATCCTATATTAAGCTGACTGAGAATGTTCATTTAAAAAATGTAAATACCTAGATGAAATTGACTGATAGATTACATTTGTTAGCTATCTAGCATCCAGTCTGATTTAGAAAACTAACCTAAAGAAAGCTTTCTGTGAAGTTAATAAGCTGATACAGGACTCTTGGCTCTACTACAATATAGATTATGTCCACCTAAAAGATGTTTCTGTGTGTACCAGTCCTGGGGCTTGAACTCAAGGGCCTGGGTGCTATCCCTGAGCTTTTCTGCTCAAGGCTAGTGCTCTACCACTACAGAAGCTCTACCACTCCACTTTCAGCCTTTGGTCATTGGAGATAGACTCTCACCAAACTTTCCTTCCTGGACTGTCTTTGAACCATGATCCTCAGATCTCAGCTTCCTGAGCAGCAAGGATTACAGCTGTGAGCCACCAGTACCTGGCTCCACTTTTCAAGATTTTGACAGTGGAGCATATCTACCGTTCCAGAGACCATTGGGACAGAGGCCTCTGTACCCTTAGGGAAATGTCTTATGTGTTATTCCCATGGACTCCTTGTTCCATTAATTTTTGTACTCGGTAGGCTATTATTCTTGCAGATTAACATGAGGTAGAATGCCTAAGCATGCTGGCTTACTACAGAGACTCCAAGAAAGAAAAATAAAGTATGGCTTCACAAGGAAGGAAGGAAGGAAGGAAGGAAGGAAGGAAGGAAGAGAGCAGAGAGTTTGGGTTTAGGAAAGAAAAATCATATCTTGCATTTACTTTGGAACTTGTCAAATGACTTAACTCTGCATAACCCAATCCAACAATGAAATGAACTAATAATGTTTCATTGAAATTTCATTAGACAATGTAGAGTGGCCATAATAAAGTTGTAAAAGTTCACCTTGACGGATGACATTTAGCATTAGTTTCAAATTAGTATAATTATATGGGATTATTGCTTTATTATACATGATCATATGGCACAAGAGTCAGGAAGGTAACATTACTAATTCAGTTCCAGTTGTTCTCAGATATTTAAAATGTGGTGCAGAGAGCTCTCAGGACAGACATTTATCAGGAGAGAGCAGGTAAAAGGCTGAGAAGGATTTGAGGCTGATCATAGGTCATTTAAATTTCTTCACAAACCTGCAAAAGAAAAGGGAAGTACCAAGTGCTGGTGGCTCATGCCTGTAACTCCAGCTACTTCAGGAAACTGAGATTTGAGGATTGAGGTCCAAAGCCAACCAGGGCCAAGAAGTCTGTAAGATTTTTAACCATAAATGCCAGAGTAAAGGTGTGGCTCAAGCCTTAAGCAAAAGAAGTTAAGAGACAGCACCAAGGCCTTGAGCCCAATCCCTAAAACAAGTGCATGCACACGAATACACACACACACACACACACACACACACACACAAAGTATCTTAGTATCCTCATTCATTATATTGGCTTCATCTAACTAGGTTTTCCCTTTTTCCCCGTGTGTGTGTGTGTGTGTGTGTGTGTGTGTGTGTGTTGATCTTAGTTGGTCTTAGTGCTTAAATTCTGGGTCTGGGTGCTGTCCCTGAGCTTTTTTGCTCAAGTCTAACATTTTACAGCTCCACTCTAGCTTTTTACTGGTTAATTTGAGATAAGAGTCTCATAGACTTTCCAGCAAGTGCTGCCTTGGAACCAAGATCCTCAGCTCTTAGCCTCGCGTAGCTAGGATTACAGGCATGACCCACCAAGTAGACTGTGACAGTCTACTAATACAAAAAGGAGGACCAATGCTTTTGCATTTCTAGCATGATGTAGAGTTCCAATGATCATTCCCTACAGCTTGACTTTTTGTTTTATGCTCTATGGAACCCAGGGCTCTGCACTTGCCAGGCAGGTGATCTATTCTCTGAACTCACCTTCAGCTCCTGGGAACTTACATTACTCAGAAGATTTAAGTGGCTCCTCTAAAACCCCCTAAAATCAAAGTACTCCAGTTTGCAGCTTATAGGCATTGTAATGATTGAAAAGAGAGCTTAAATTAGAAATGGAAACACCCTGCCAAATAAGGAAATGAATGTTCTGTTTAAAAATGTAATCGTTACAAAAGGCCTAATTTTGAAATTTGTATCTGTTTTAAATATCTCAGATATCTTTGTGAGGAGAATCTTTTGATGGACTGTTGTTTCTAATTGGATTAAAGTGTATTTGTACTCAAATGTTTCCCTGTAATATACACATGAGAAAATGTATGATTGTGATATACAGATTTAAAACACTGAATTTGAAACCATTGATTCAACTGTTGTTTGTAACCATGAAAATGAACAAAACTAGAGAAACTATGGTAAGCTTTGTGTCCTAAGAATCTTTGTTGACCGATGTAACTTGAACGGAAAAAAAAGTAGTGTGTAGCTAGGAGCCTGCTTTTAAAATCCTCAGGAGGTTGAGATCTGAGGATGATGGTTCAAAACAGGCATCCACCGAAGAAAAGTTCCTAAGACTCTTATCTCCAATTAACCAGCAAAAGGCTGGAAGTGGAGTCGTGGGTCAAGTGGTAGAACACCAGCCTTGAGCACAAGTTTAAGGACAGAGCCCAGGCCCTGAGTTCAAGCCCCAGGCGTAGTAATTGGTGCATGCACGCGCGTGCATGCACGCACACACACACACACACACACACACACACACCCCTAATATACTCCATATGTTGTCTTGGGGATCACGAGGCCTGACCATAGTCCTCACAACCAGCCCCAGGCCAGAGAGGGGTCTCCCCAAGCAGCCAGGGCCCTCCTGCCAGGGTCACTGCCCTGGGATGAGGTGACCACCTCCTGTGCAGGGGTGGGGCCCTGCGCCCTCAGTTCCACCTCCTCAGCATTCCTTGCTGGGGGGGGGGGGGGAACCGGAGGACCACGGGAGGAGACACTGCTGGAGTGGAGGCGGAGGGCGGGGTCGAATCCCCGGCCCCAGGGCCCTGCCTCTCTCCTCCCTCCAGGAAGACAAAGACCCCTCCCGCCAGGAAGACAAAGACCTGCAGAATGGGGGCCGCACTGGGGGCTGCTGGACTGGAGGACGCAGCCCCGCCCCGCCGGGAAGGGCGGAGCCCGATGTAGGACCCCAGGCCCCGCAGCCCGCGGGCGGGTGTGCACCCATCGCGGGTGCGGACAGGGAGGGGCGGGGCCGCGCTGGAGCAGGGCGGGAGGGGCGAGGCCTGAGGGGGCGGGGCCTTCCGCTGGGCGGGGCCAAGGGAAGCGAGGCTGGGCGGAGCAGAGCCAGCTGGCAGGGCGGGGTCACCGCGAAGAAAGGCTGAGTGGGGCGGAGCCAGAGGCGGGGTGGAGTCCAAGGTTGGGCGGGGCCAGAGGAAGAAAGGCCGGCGGGGCGGGGTGGAGTTCGAGGCTGGGCGGGGCTAGCGGGAAGAAAGGCTGGGCGGGGGCGGAGTCGGAGTCTGCGGATAGGCAATACTACGGGTAAAGAAAGATCGGGCGGAGGTAAAACCCTCGGCTGGCGAGGGTGGAGCCTGAGGGTGGGCAGAATCGCGGGTTAAGAAAGGCCGAGGTCGGGGGCGGGGAGCGGTGGAGAGGTCTGGCGGGTCTGAAGCATGAGGAAAGGCGGGGCCGAGGGTGAAGAAAGGCTGAGTGGGGGCGGAGCCTAAGACTGGGCGGGGCCACAACGAAGAGTTGCTGGGAGGGGCGGAGCCTGAGGGTGGGCGGAACCTCGGGCAGTAAAAGGACCGTAGGGGGGCGGAGCCGTGCGTTGGGAACGAAGCTTGAGGAAAGATAGACGCGAGGGTAAAGAGAGGCGGAGGCAGGGCGGGGCTGGTGAGGGGGAGGCAGGTGAAGAGGCGGAGCCTGCGTCAGGCAGGGAGCCGGGTTGGCGGGGCCACGCGAGGGAGGGGCAGGCGCGGGACGGGGCGGCTCGGGGGCGGGGCGACGCGCGGGTGGGCGGGGCCGGAGCGCGGCTGCGGGAGGCGGCGCTGCCCGGGCGGCGGCTGCGGCGCGGCGGCGGTTGGCCGGTGGGGGTGGGGCCGCGTAGGGCCGAGGCTGCCGGCCGCTGCGAGCGGCAGTCGCTGGGGTCCTGGAGGCGGGTCTGGCGCGGCTGTGAGCGTGTCCCGGCCGGCGGGCGGACGGAGGCGGCGGCTGTGGTGGCGGCTGCGGTGGGAGCCTGAGACCCGAGTTCGTCAAGCGGCGGCTCAGCAGAGAAGCAAGTGCCTGTGGCGGAGTCGGCGGCTCGGGCGACGGCCGCGGGGCCGAGGTACCCGGGGGCCGGCGGCGGTGGGAGCCGGGCCTCTTGCTGCTCGGTCCGGACCGAAGCTCGGGGGCTGCAGCGGGGCTCGAACCCCACCCACCCTCGGGGCCTCCGGTCCGCGCCCTCCCTGCGCTCGCGGGGGGCCCAGCGGGACGGGTGCGGGGCCGGGGTGGGGGCGCCCCGCCGACCCCTGCCCGGGGCCAGACTCCCCTCCCCCGACAAAAGACACGCCCGGCCCGGGCGGCCGAGGGCGGCTGCCGGCTTCTGCCTTCGCCGGCCTCCCCTCGGCAGCCCCCCGCGGCTCCGTGGGGCTCGGCCGCCGGGGACCCCGGGGTTCCTTTTGTCTGTCAGCTGGAACTGCAGGCCGGAACTGTGGGCGAACCCCGCCGGCGTGCAGCGTGGCTCCCAGCCCTTTCCTGCCGCGAGGAATCCCCCTCCCGGCCATCTGTGTCTTCCCCCGGCGTGCGAGAAGGAGCCCGGACCCCAGCTCAGCCCCGGCTCTCGGTGGGAGATGAGGTCAGGGTTCCATCCCGAGACCCGTCGTCCGTGGGAGACTGAGCCCCTGGCCTCATCCCTAGCTCAGGCTCTTGGGGGGAGATTGAGTCCCTGAACTTCCTTGGTAGGAGATTGAGCCCCTGACCTCCGTCCTCAGCCCCCCTTCTTGAGTACGAGATTTGTAACCCTGATCTCCATCCTGAGACCCTGTTCTTGGTGGAATATTGTACCCCTGACCCATCCTGAGCCTCGGACCTTCGGTGGGAGATTGTACCCCTGACCCCATCCTGATCTCCAGTTTTTGGGAAGAGATTGTTCCCCTGACCCATCCTGATCTCCGGTCTTTGGGGGAGGGGGAGATTGTGCTGCTGACCCCTATCCTGAACCCCCGTTCTTGGTGCAGAGGACTGCAGAATTCAGGATGGGCTTGGGTGTCATTTGTTGTTCATATAAGGACAATCACCCTCTCCCTCCTCATTTGTTTTTTTGTTTTGTTTTTTCTTTTTCTTCTTAATTTTCCACCCAGTTCCCATCTAGCTAAAACCCTGGGATTCTTTTCCGTAGATTTTGCAAACTATCCACAAAGAAGTGTGGCCAATCAGCTAGTCCCAGCCTGACTTGACTACAGTGCAAGTTGATGGAGCTTCTTAGTTGCGCTGTTCTACCAAACTAGTCAGAGAGAGCTATTTGGCTATAATTAAGGATGTTAATGGAAGTGCATAAAGAGTCTTTTTTCCCCTCTCATGTTTTTTTATAGTGAGGTTTTGAAATTTTAGGTGAATTAGATTAAAAGGGGGTTATAAAAGGGCAAGTTGTCTTCCCTAGAGGAAGGAAAATTACAAGGAAAATGAATTTATTTAGGGATAAATTGTCCAGCCTTTTGAAAGTGCTATAGATGAAGTATTTGGCCCAGTGAGGTAATTTGTAAATTGTATCCTTTGATTCATTAGCTTTTAACATCATAATGTACTGACTGAGGTATTTTTGTTTTATTTTAGTTACTTATGGAAATGGTTGGTTACCTGGGCATCTTAACATTGAGTAACCTCTGAGTCGGGTTTATTAGCCATCTGTTTGCTGTCTGGAAAGATGCATTCGAAGAATGCTTTCAACTGAGAAGGTCTTCAAAGTGCTTTGCCTTTTCTGCCCTGTGACAGACTAATCTGAGACCATGCGAGATGGTTGCCCAGAATCCTGAAACTGGCAAAAGCAAGTACCTTGAGCAGCCATCCTTCATGAACAGATTCAGTCCTACCTGTGTACTGTGTTATGTGTCATCTCTTTCATGACTTTTAAAACAATGAGCAGCTTTTCTGTGTCTAATTTTCAGATACAGGTTTCACACTTGGAGCTTGGAGCAACATTTTGTTTAATTTGAAAGCTTAGGCTTTCCAGTAGTCTTCCAAATGCATTGTGTCCTCTGTACACTTGAAACATCCACAATCACATGACCTCTAGATAGAACCATGGAGCTCTGTGACCCAAAGAGATACAGGAAAAGTGTTGCTGAACTTTAGCACCAGGCATTTTCCCATCAGTTCAGCAATTAAACTAATGTATGTATTCTCTGATCATCCAGAAGATGGAACCAAATAGTGCTCCACACATTCTGTTGCCAAAAAGATTCTGTGGCTGTTGAATTTTATTCTATCATTCAAAATCAACTTATGCAAGTCCGGAGCAAATGGATATAAAGACCAATGTTGATGTATCCGGATTCTAGTGAAGGTTGAAGATTAAAAAAAATATTATGACTAATCCTTGGGAAGAGAAAGGCTGCAAAATGGCCCAGACAAGTTTACTGCAAGGAAAGCAGTTTTACTGTAGGGAGTGGGTTTTCCACAAGCTTCAGCACTGTCTCCAGGAGAAGACCAACGGTTGTAACAGCACTGCCAGTACCCCATCCCTTGTCATGAATTCTGGGAATAATGCTGGTGCTGTCTCTGGCAAAGGAGCCGCCTGGGGCGTGTTGCTGGTAGGAGGGCCTGGCAGTGGCAAGACAGCACTCTGCACTGAGCTCTTGTGGCCAAGTTCACCGACAAGCCTGCAGAGAGGTTTACATCGCCAGGCCTTGGCGTTTCATTTCTGCAAAGCCCAGGACTCTGACACTTTGTGTGTTGGAGGGTTTATCAGAGGCCTGGTGGCCCAGATCTGCCGCAGTGGACTGCTCCAAGGGTATGAGGACAAGCTAAGAGACCCAGCTGTGCAAAGTCTCCTGCAGCCCGGGGAGTGTGAGAGGAACCCCGCTGAGGCCTTCAAAAGGTAACTTGGATGTCAGATGTGGTGTGCAACAAAGTGGTTTTTAGTTTATTTAGTTATTTATTCATTCATTTATTTGTTTATAACCATTGTGAGTTACCTTTATGCAGGGTGTATAATTGGGCATTGCTGCTGATTGATAATACACCTGTTTGGTTTTCATATTGAAGGAAGCAAAACTTAGGTTTTGTACTTTTGCATAGTTTATGGATTAAAAGTCAATCTTGATTTGCTTGTTGGATAACAGAAAGCTAAATTTCTCAGACAGTACCCATACTTGGTAAGAGAAGTTTGATCCTGTGTTGCAGGGAACTAGTTAGTTGCCTGAAAGAACAGGAGACTGGGTTTGCAGGGAGGTTTATAGTAGCATTTTTTTAGTAGCTGTTTGGTAATTGAGTTGTTTTTGTTTAGTGTTGCCTTTTTAAATAAGAAAACTTTTTTCCTAACAAATCATTGGCATTGAGAATCTGCAAAGAATTTGCCAATGTTTTGGGGAAGGAATGAACTAATTGGAAAGCTGAGTGATATGTTGTGGTGATACAGAGAAAATACTGTAAGTTTAGAGTCACTTGAGTGTTTTATTGAGTGATACAAAAACATTTTGTTCCCCTAAATTCAGGTAGGCATTTTCCCATGGTATGTGTATTGGTCTAAAGTGGCATTTCAAAGTGGTTTCAGATTCTTAAATGTGTTCAAGAAAACATCATTCCTTGAAAATAATCTGAGTGTATCTGCTCTTCTGTTCATTATAAAAAGTAGCAGACAAACATACTTGGTGTTTTCAAGGCTTCTCTTGGGCTTGAGTATGTATGTTGCCTTTTTCTTTTCAGCATTAGGTGGGTCTTAGCAGGGAAACGTTTGTGACCATGGCATACAGTACACTCTGCACCGGAGGTTTGTGTGTCTCTGTGAGTGTTTACAGGAAGGATATGAATAGCTTGGAGAAGGGTAACATTGGTTTCTACTTGTCCTCAAATCTGTATGAAATCTATAAAATTTAAAAGTGGTTATTAATAATGGTAGCAGTCTGTCACTATTGTAAGTGCTTAACAAATCTTTGATCTTCCCAACTGTCTTGCAAGGTGGGTGTTCTTATTCTTCCCATTTTATTGATAACTTGAAAGGGGGGGGGACGCATAAAAAACTGCCCATGGTTTTAAGAAGTTTAGGTTAGTGAGTAGCACATCTGAGATTTGAAGTATGTCTAATATGTAATTGTAGGAATTCCCTGGAGAAAAGACTTTCATATGGGATGTGTCAATGTGATTTAAGGGTATGTCTCAGATTAACATTATAAGTGAGAGGAAAGACAGGGTAGATAGAATTCAGATGGAGATTGACCATGTTAAAGTCAGCTAAAGGACTTGATTTGAGAAGTGTGACAATCTTGTAGGATTCTAACATGTAAGTACAGCCCAAAAAGGCAAAATTTTACATATTTCCCTGTTAGCCATCAGAGTAAGGGTAAATTGTTATATCATGTGTAGTTAATGAAGAAATCAGTTACAGAAGGCCTGTGGCACAAATGTTAGATGAAAGGATCAAGGGACAGTTGAACTTGATTATTTTTTTCTTATATTTTATTCTCTGTTTGTATGTGTGTGTATTATCTCTAAACTTTTTGTTCAAGGCTAGCACTCTACCACTTAAACTAGTTTATTGAAATTATTTTTTCTTCCTAACAGAATAATGAAGGGAACTTAAATACCACTTTGTCTTCCTGCAGATAGGGTAAAGTGTGCTGTATCTTTGCTTCAGTTGTCAAAAACCTTTCTAGTGCACTGGAAATGGGGCTTGATGGTAGCCTAGCATGCTTGAAGCCCTAGATTCAATTCCTCAGTACCACAGAAAAGGCCAGAAGTGGCGCTGTGCTAGCCTTGAGCACAAAGAAGCTCAGGGACAGTGTCCCAGCCCTGAGTTCAAGCCCTACTACTGGCAAAAAAATAAGACTTTCTTCTGACCTTCATTCATTAATTCTTTTTTTTTTTTTTGGTCGATTATGGGACTTGAACTCATGGCCTGGGTACTGTCCCTGAGTTTTTGCTCAAGACTAGCACTCGACCATTTTGAGCCACAACTCCACTTCCAGTTTTCTGGTGATTAATTGGAGGTAAGAGTCTTACAAACTTTCCTGCTGGAGTTGGCTTTGAACCACAATCCTCCTGAGTAGTGAGGATTACATTTGTTTTGTTTTTTTTTTTTAATTTTATTTTATTTGAGAACATACTGTACAGAGGGGTTACAATTACATGGGCAGGATAATGCATACATTTCTTACCAAGCATTGCAGCCTCCTCCTTTGTTTACCCTTCACCTCCCTTCCCAGCCTCCCCCCTCCCCCCCACCCAATCATACCTCCCCTCCCCCCCCCCTCTGACATTGTAAAGCTGGTTTTGACATGACATTTTGTACTTCTCATTGTTGCAACAGGTCCACCTGAATCCTTAAACGACTTGTTTGTCCCCATCTCCTCCACATGTTATACTGACATCAAATATAGTGAAAGCGGGGGTTACACTGTGGGGGAGGGACATACAAAGCAACCAAGAAATAATCTTATAAATGCATTAGAAACACATGCATGAAAGAAACAAAAACATTAAAATACATATTTGAGGGTTCGTTTTCCTAACATCACATTATCTGACTTTTTCCACTTGACTCATACCTATACTAGATATTGCAAATAACGGAAACCATGGGACCTATGTTTCTTTGGGCCTGGCTTACTTCACTTAATATAATTTTTTCCAAGCCTTTCCAAATGTTCAACATCCCTAGCCATAAAAGAAATGCAAATCAAAACAACATTGAGATATCACCTCACTCCAGTTAGAACAGCAAAAATCAAGAACTCTAACAACAACAGATGCTGGAGGGGATGTGGACAGAAAGGAACCTTACTTCATTGTTGGTGGGAATGTAAACTTGTTCAACCACTTTGGAAAGCAGTATGGAGGTTCCTCAAAAGACTTCACATAGAACTCCCCTATGACCCAGCAATCCCACTTTTGGGCATTTACCCTAATGTTTACAAAAAAGACCACACTAAAGCTACCAGCACAACTATGTTTATTGCAGCATTATTTACCATAGCTAAGATATGGAACCAACCCAGATGCCCCTCAGTAGATGAATGGATCAAGAAAATGTGGTATATATACACAATGGAATTCTATGCCTCCATCAGAGGATTACATTTGTAAGCCACCAGCACCCAGCTTCACTCATTAGTTAACAGCTATTGAGCAGATATTTTGCGTTAAGCAGTTGTGCTGAGATACTTACTTTGAGAACATTCTCTGTGTTAGCTGACGTTCAGCTGGAGGCAAGAGGTAGTTAGGACATACAATTACCTACCATTAGGGAGCTTAAGTTTTAACATCATCTTCTTTCTTTTAAAAAAAATTTTTTTTTTATTGTGAAAATACTGTACAGAGGGGTTACAATTACATGGGCAAGATAATGAGTACATTTCTTATCAAGCATTGTAGCCTCCTCCTTTGTTTCCCCTACCCATCCCTTCCCCTCCTCCCTACTCCCCCCCAACCCCCCCCCCCAATCCTCACATCATCTTATCCTCTTTTTTTGCGGGGGGGGGGGGGGGGGGGGGTCCGGTCGTGGGGCCTGAACTCTGGGCCTGAGCGCTGTCCCTCAGCTCTTCAGCTCAAAGCTAGCGCTCTACCACTTGAGCCACAGCGCCACTTCCGGCTTTTTTCTTTTTTGCTTATGAGGTGCTGAGGAATCGAACCCAGGCCCTCAGGCATGCAAGGCAAGCGCTCTACCACTGAGCCAACTTCCTAGCCCACATCATCTTATTTCTATGAAGAGAAGTAACAGATAAAGTAAACATATATTTATTATGCTTATGTAACACACGAACATTTTAGCATTAATAAAAATTATTCTGCTAAAGGGAATGAGTAATGGCAGATTGATTTCATGTATTTTTTAATTACCATTTGATTTTAAATAATTCTGTACGTTTACAGTTCATTTTTTTTCTTTCTTTTTGTATGCCATTTAGCAGGGCTTGCATCCAAGGTTTCTTGATCTCAGTTAGTTTTCTTCCTCATGTCCAGTACCATGTCTCCAGTCCTGCATTTTGCTGGGTATTTGGAGATAAGAGTCTTACAGCCTTTCCTGCCCATGCTAGCTTGGAACTGCAGTCCTCCTAGTCTCAGTCTCCAGGGTAGATAGGATTACAGGCCTGAGCCACCAGGGCCCATCTAACCATTCTTTTTATTTACCTTGTAGTGAAAGGAACTAAGTAAATGATTATATTTCATTTGAGTTTTGAGAATTAAAGGTTAATTTCTTTCATCCTGCCCTCCCCCCAGGCTTTATTACAAAATTGTACATTGTATTTTAAATGTATCTTTTTCCAGTCTTAATGTTAGAAGAAGAATTTCTTGGTAGCCCTATAAATGTAAAATGAATTCTAGGTATTTTAGATAACCAAATGAGTATGGAGAAGTGGGCAAGACAGAACTGAAGATGGCTGCTTCCTTCAAATAGGCACTCCTATGAGACTCTCACTCTCTCTCACGGACCTTCAAGCCAGTGGTCCTTCTGGAAATACAATGGATTTGGTGCTGGGAAATACAAATGTTTGTTCCTGGTTATGTCCTTCCCTGCTTTTATTTCTCGCAAACAATGTGCCAGGACCAGGTATGAGTTTTCTCTGTGATAGCACATTTTCCATGTAGAATAACAACAGTTTTTTCTGTGTAATGTCAATACTAAAAATAAAATGCTTTTATGAGTACTATGCATGAAATGTAAGTGGAATAAAACTATGATGAAAAGTTAAACAATGAATTATAGGCTTTAAAAGTACAACAGAAACATTATGTTTACTGGGTTTAAAAAGTAAGGTGACTGATTTTAAAAAGATTGAGCTGGGCACTGGTGGCTCCAGCTTGTAATTGTAGCTAGTCAGGAAGCTGAGATCCAAGGATCCTGGCTCAAAGCCAACACACAGGCAAGAAAGTCCATGAGACTCGAGACTCCTTATCTCCAATTAACTATCAAAAAGCTGAAAATGGAGCTGTGGCTCAAAGTGGTAGAGAACTAGCTTTGAACACAAAAATACAGGGACAGCACCTAGGCCTCAAGTTCAAGCACAAGGATTAGCATGTGTGTGTGTGTGTGTGTGTGTGCGTGTGTGTGTGTGTGTGTGTGTGTGTGTGTGCGTGTGCGCGCGCGCGCACACAACGAAAAAGATTGAAAACTGGGAGTCCAAGCTGACATCTGTTGTTTATGTCAAATAGGAATCCTTGGAAACTTGCGTATTCTTACTAATCTTCATTGCTCTTAGGATATTTATGATTGTTCACTTATATCTCTAGGTTTTCATCTTACTTTGCAGTTATTTATGTATATATCTTCTATATTAAGCATTGCTTCTTAATGAATTTTTATATGTACCACAGCACTTTGTATAGCATGTTTCATAGAATGATTGCTAATTACATTTGAGTGAGCACACAATACTGTTTGCTTATTTATTACGGTGTATCTGAGCCTAACTGAAAGCTCTTAAATAAGAAAGAAAATTGAAATGTTTTGTTATTTAGGTCACTTTTAATGAAGACCAGGCTAATGTATAATTTACCAATAAAGAACTGTCTGCTATTTAACATGTACTGTGGCATCAGACCAGATAGTTCCATGTAGCTAGCTACTATCTCCTATCACAGCTAATCCCCACACACAAGACAAAGAGGTTCAGAACAGAGGGGAGCTTCTTCCAGTCTTCCTGGTGGTCTCAAGTCTCTGGGTTGGCAGACTATTCCACTTCCATAGTATGGCTCATAGAACTAAGTGCTTACGACAATTGTCATCCATTCTTTTATATGTTTATAAGATCCTGGTGACAGTGTCTTTGTTGTCCAATTGTTAAATGGTGTACATTTGCATAAAACATTGTCTTTTAGTCTTAGTTCATGTGATTTTTTTTCTTTAAATTGTCTAATTGTTTTCAAGTTTAGTCGTTTTCACTGTAAGGTAGACTTCCATTTAGTCTTTTGAGAGAGAGAGAGAGAGAGAGTCCTAGAGCTAGAACTCAGGGCTTGGGCGCTGCCCTTGAGCTTTTTCCTCAAGGTTCCTGTTCTGCCACTTGAGCCACAGCTCCACTTCTGGCTTTCTGGTGTCTGATTGGAGGTGCATGTTTCACAGACTTTCCTGCCTGGGATGGTTTTTGATCCTTAATGCTCAGATATCCCCTCCTGAGTAGCTAGTATTACAGGACTACAGGCCATTGTCCTGTCCCCTGTCCCATCATCCCCCCCCTCTACCACCTCCCTCCCCCACTGTGCTTTGTTCATACTTTTGTAGTAAGTAGTGTGCGTTGAGTGTCCATTCCTCTATGTCTCCAGCACTTGCTTTGTTTTCAAAATTATTTATTTTAGAAAGTAAATAAAGTTGTAGCACAGTTTCAAAACACTTGTTTTGTTAGTGAAATTTTTATTTTGATATTTTAAAATTGAATATGTGCTGGGTGCTGGTGGCTCATGCCTATAATCCTAGCTACTCAGGTGGCTGAGATCTGAGCTTCCTGGTGTGAAGCCACCCTGGTAGGACATCTGTGAGTCTCTTATCTCCAATAAACTACTCAGAAAAAGTCAGAAGTGGCACTGTGGCTTAAGTGGCTACACTTGAACACAGAGAAACCCAGAGTTCAAGCCCTAGGACTGGCAAAAAATAAAATAAATAAAGTTGAGTATGTTAAGTATATCCTTTCCCTGTAGTAGATGATTCTTTTGGAGTCTTATTGTAAAGTTTTCCCCCTCGACACATACCTGATTGTTTTGTGTGTGTGTGTGTGTGTGTGTGTGTGTTTTATTTTTTTTTTATTGTGAAAATACCGTACAGAGGGGTTACAATTACATGGGCAAGATAACCTGATTGTTTTAAACAGCATTTGTTGAGTATCTCATCTTTCATGCTTTATTTGTAATGCTACCCCTGTGAGATATGCTTGCACACGCATACACACACACACACACACATACACACATATACTCATTTGGCACACACAGTTATATCTGTATTTCTGTGTTCTCTAATCTGCTTTGATTTATTCATTAGTTTATCAAATGTATATTAGATCTGGGTACCAGTGGCTCACATCTGTAATCATAGCTAATAAGGTGGCTGAGATTAGAGGATCATGATTCCAAGCTGACCAGTGCAGGAAAATCTATGAGATTCTTACCTGTTATTAGCTAATACAAAGCTGGAAGTGGAGCTGTGGCTCAAGTTATCACCAGTATTGAGTGAAAAAGCTCAGGGACAGCACCCAGGCCCTGAGTTCAAATCCCAGGACCTGCACACTCACAAAAACATAAGGCGTCAGGAAATTACCAAACTGACATTAGGTGTATAGTCTAGTTACTGGGATAATTAGTAAATAAAATGATAAATATGCTCTGCATTTGATAAGGTCACATTTTTGAGAATTAGAGCAGATACAAAGATAAAAGTGTTAAGGAGTGAAGTTAAGTGTTATACAGAAATCAAAGCAAGGTGAGGAGAGGGAATGGTGCACTGGGCTGCAAGGAGGCTTGTGTTTTGGGTGGGGAAGAGTTTTAGGGTGTTGTGAAGGAAGTCTGACCAGTCCTTCAGTTGAAAATGTAAGAAGTGCAGTGTACTGACATGTTTGGAAGTTGGTTTTGTGTTTTCCAAGAAAACAAATGAACTGCTGTGACTGAAATAGAGTAGCAAGGACCAAGTAGTAGGAGATAGGCTTGAACTTGGAACATCCGATTCTATTTTATTTTTTTCCTCAAAGGCTGGAGCTCTACCACTTAAGCCACATTTCCATTTCTGGCTTTTTTTGGAGATTAATTGGAGATAAGAGTTTTACAGACTTTCCTGTCCAGGCTGGCTTCAAACTGTGGATCTTAGCCTCCTGGGTAGCTAGGATAATAGGTGTGAACCACCAGCACCTGCTTGATTTTTTTTTTTTTAATACTGACTTATCTGATAGCATATTGGATGAGAAAAATAGTCAAATATGATTCAAAGAATTTTGGCCTGAGAAACTGGAAGGAGAATTGTTAGTCACTGAAAAGCAGAAAATGGATGAATACAGATGAAAGAGGGTTGGAGGTCAGGAGTTAAATTTTTGTAGCTGTTCAGCATTGGATGTCTAAGCAGATTTATAGGTGCTGAGAAGATACAGAAAAGAGGGGCTTCCAGCCCATATAAACTTGGGGGGGTCCTGAGATATAAATGGTAATGAGCTTGTGTAAGAAGAGATATGAACCTTGGTGTGCTTTAAGATTAAATGGTTCATAAAATGTGAAGAAACAGCTGCTGGTGTGCTAGGAGGCAGCTTAATAAAAAGGTGAAGGACGTGCATAGAAAGCGAGAAGGATAAAAGAATATTTCTGCCCAGTTGAGGATAGGAGCATTGGAGTTCATATCTTGAGATAAAACTAGATTTAAAAGTAAAGCTTGATACTCACATCATAAGTGAATGGGGGGCTGGGAAGGTGGCTCAGTGGTAGAGTGCTTGCCTTGAATGCCAGAGGCCCTGGGTTCGATTCCTCAGCACCACATAAGCAAAAAAAGAAAGCTGGAAGTGGCACTGTGGCTCAAGTGGTAGAGCGCTAGCCTTGAGCTGAAGGACAGTGCCCAGGCTGAGTTCAGGCCCCATGACCCGACCCAAAAACAAAAAAAAATAAGTGAATGGGAAGAGTAACCAATGTAGACAGAATTTTGGAAGCATTAGTGGAATGGGAAACAGTGAAGTTAAGTAGTAGCTAGAGAAGGTTGTTTTTAGAAAGATATTACAGGATAATACCTATGAATAATAGTGAATAATTTGAATAGTAATGATTTTTTAAAAAGAGGGTGTAGCTGGAAATGAAATGGGTTGATGGGGTAGATATTCTAGTGATTGCATGAAATTTTTCTTGTTATGTATCCCTGCAATGTGTTTTATTTGTTATTTCTACATATGCTTTTTTGTTGTGTAGGAAGCAAAGTCAGGATCTGTGGGGGGCTATAGAGGGATAGAGTTAAGAACAGTGAGAGTTGGTTACCCATTAGTGTTTCTCAAAGTGGAGGATCTCTTATCAAGAGATCTGTGAGGTCAAAACTATTTTTCAAAAGAATACTAACATAGTAAATGCTTGTAAAACTTCTCATTCCCTTCCCAGGGTACTTTGGAACTTCTAGCACTACACAATGTGAGATATTGTAAGAAGCTGAATATCACAAAATTCTTGAGATTTTTATTTATAATTAGGCTTGTATTGAATGTGTAGATTACAGTATTGAATCACATATCCTTCTGTTCATTTAGATTTGGTTTGCTGGTATTTTTCAATTTCTTTAATGCTATTTATTTACAATGTCAGCCCTGGGGCTTAAAACACAGGGCTTGCACACTGTCCTTTAGCTTTTTTGCTCAAGACTGTTGCTCTACCACTTGAGACATAGTTTCACTTCCAGTTTTTTGGTGGTTAACTGGAGATAAGAGTGTCACAGATTTTCTTGCCTAAGCTGGCTTTTAACTATGACCCTCAGATCTCAGCCTCCTGAGTAATAGGCATGAGCCACCAGTACTCAGTGCTAGTCATTTTTGTAGAATGACTCCTAATGCACAACCTTACTGTTATCATTATTATTTTTTTACTGTTATTATTACCTTAATCTTATTATTACTCATTAATTGTTAACCCGCAATCTCTTTCATTTTAAAAAGTATTTCCTATATTGAAAAGCCTCCTGAAAGTATTATTTTTATTATCTTGAAGATAATGTCTTTTTCCTCTCTGGTTTCATTTAAATTTTTTTGTGTGTCTTGAAGGTTTTTGTTGCTTTTCATTTTAGTAGATGCCTATGCATTGATGCTTTTCCTAAGTTTTGTGACTGTCTTGTTTATTTTTTACCAGGCTTCGCTGTGATTATTTGCATACATGCATATAATGCACCCATTTCTTCAGATATTTCTATCTGCTTTCTCCTGTTCTTTTTCTTTGCATGTGTGCTGCACTTGGAACTAGATGTTCCACTTTTTTTTTTTCACTCATCTCTCTTCTCTTTGTGCTTCAGCTTGGACATTTTCTGTTGACTTCTTGTTTTAAATTTCTGTTTGTGCCTTCTGTTGAATGCTTTCATAGTTCCTGATGTTGTATAAGATGTTTTCTTAAATAGCATGGAAGTTTTAGTTATTTTGTTTTTTTAAAGATTCCATTATGTTCAATGGAAGTTTTGTCTACTTTATTTTCTTCAACATGCTAATCACATTTATTTTAGCCTGTGGTAGTGAAGATAATTTATTTATCTGTCTATATCTATTGTTTTTTTCCTACAAATTACTGATCTTATATTCTTGTTGCTTTTCTTCTAGTAATTTTTAATTGTAAGAATACTAGAGGACTGTTTTGTTCCAGAGGTTGTTTATTTGTATTTTTAAACTCATTTTTTGATCTTCAAATGGCAGTCCAAGGGGTTATAATTTAACATGGCCATTGTGTGTCCACTGCTCCTTGATCAGAGGCAATCCCTTCCACCATTCTCCCAGTCACATTGTTCCCCCACTTCCTTAGTCACATGTGTATTGAATATTATGGCTGTGTTCATCCAGCATTCTCTTTTCAGAGGTTGTCTTTGTGGTTTTTTGCTGTTGTTTTTAAATCAGAGGAGGTTTTCCCTGTCCTCTCCTGGCCAGCTTTGATGAAAGGGGCTGGCAAAATTAGGACTCAAGCTGGCTGGGCTCCATCCTCCTGTTCTCATAAGGCCGCTGGTTTATATCTGTTTTTTGCTCGGATCCACCTAAAGATTTGACCAGAGCCTGTAGGTGTCTCCTCAGCTCCTATGACTCCACAATACACTTTTCTCCCGAGTAATATTTAGGTTTAGCTCTGTGGCTTCCTGCCCCATATCACTTCAAACTTTTACAAATCTCTTTGAATTCTCTGTCTAAAACAAGCACCCTCTCTTTGGCAGAATTTTGTTTCCAATGTACAGACTAGGAGAGATTTCATGTTGGCCTTTAGACATACTTGACCTAGTTTCCCACTCTTTTAAGTACAGCCCAGAAGTTAGCAAACATACCTTAGGGAAATTTAGTCTTGTGGTCAGGACAGTTCACATTTGTACTTTAAAAGACACCCAGCTGACCTCTAAAGCCCTACTGGTTTTGTTCCCTTGATAGAATCCCTCTGGGTGGACCACATCTGATTCTTGGTCTCTGCCTGTAATCAGTTTATGCTTTTCAAGCGAGCAAATGACCCTTGAGAAGAAATCAGCAATCTGTATTTCACTTCTTTGAAAAAAAACTCTTCTCTGAAGTTTGAATTCCTCCTGTGTTTTTGCTTCAGCAGCCCTCTATGTCTACAAAAACACAGACCAGACTGTATAATCCATTTTCATCTCTTTTTTGACCTCCTACAATTGTTTGTTTATTTATTTGTCCTAGTCCTTGAGCTTGAACTCAGGGCCTGAAAGCTGTCCCTGAGCTTTTGTGCTCAAGGCGAGGACTCTATCACTTGAGTCTCAGCTTCCCTTCCAGCCTTTTTGGTGTTCAATTTGAGATGAGCGGCTCATGGACTTTCTTGCCAGGGCTGGCTTCTGACTGTGATCCTCAGACCTCAGCCGCTGGGGTAGCTAGGGTGGAAGGTCACTGGTGCCCGGTCCCACCTACATTTATCTTGTTCCTTTTTGGATTTTGGATTTATGTTTTATCTTCTTTAGTAATTGGTTTTTTTGTCTGTAGTTTTTGTTTTTTTATTCTCAGGGATTGAACCCAGGGTCTTGCACTCTTACCACTTGAGCCTGTATTTGCAGCCATTTAGGTTTAAATATGGGCTCTTGTTTCCTTTCTACTTGGGCTAGCCTTGAAATTCCTCCCTAGTAACTGATGTAAGGGTGGCCGAAAGGACTCTCCCACGTGGTTCAGGCAGAGGATGGCTTATAGAGAGAGACACCAAACTGCTGCCCAATCAAGATGGAGTCGGGTGGAGCAAAAGGGATTAGGTGGGAGGAGAGATTCTACTGAGCGTGGGGGGGTGGGGAGGCGAGGCCACAGCAGAAGGGGAAATGATCTTGGAGACCAGGCCCTCCCTCTGCCCCAGCATGCCAGCTGCCTGGGCCACAGGTGCTGGGCGGGGACTTCCAAGGTGCACCGGGAGAGAGCCAAGGGAAGGGGCCATTTCTCCCGGGCGGACACAACCACCAGTATTATAAATATGCACCACCTCTCCCAGCTTATGCTATTTCTTTTTCAAAAATCTAATTTTTTCTGCTTTTATTTCTGTGGATATTACAAATGTCATGTTTAAAATTCTTTGGCAGTTTTCATAAACAACTTCCATGTGGGTGTAAGGTTTGGAGAAAGGAGACCTCCACGTGGTTGTTCAGGCAGAGCTCACTAGCTGCCCTGCACAAGATGGAGGTGTAGAGAAGGACCACTAATTGCAAGGTTGAGGTTGGGGGAGAGGGCAGGGAGGAGGCGTGGTCACAGCAGAGGTGGAAGTGACCTCAGAGCCTGGGGACCTCCCCACTGTCCCCAGCTGTGCCAGTTACCTGGTATACAAGTGCTCTGTGAGGACTTATTGAGAGGACCACCTGTGCTTGGAGTGAAACCAGGGGAAGGGGCCATTTTTCCCCAGGGGGAACAGTGGGTGTTTGTATACACACACACACACACACACTCACTCTGACTTTCTCTTGAGCATGAGGAGTTTCACTTCCCCTCTCCACTTGTGACCCTCTCACAACCACCATTTCTGCTGCTTTATTCTTCCTGCTGTAATTGTGATGGATTGTCTCACTCACTATTCCCTAGTTCCCAGTGAGATTCCAGTGAGGGCTGAATTTTGAGATGCAAAGTTCCAACTCCAAGCTGCTATTGGCAATTTTGTAGGTGGCATGTTGACTCAAGATCTTTGTGGAGGGGCTGGGAAGGTGGCTCAGTGGTAGAGCGCTTGCCTTGCATGCCTGAGGCCCTGGGTTCAATTCCTCAGCACCACATAAGCAAAAAGAAAAAAGCCGAAAGTGGCGCTGTGGCTCAAGTGGTAGAGCGCTAGCCTTGAGCTGAAGAGCTGAGGGACAGCACCCAGGCCCAGAGTTCAGGCCCCATGACCGGACCCAAAAAAAAAAAAAGATCTTTGTGGATTCAGGTCCTCTCTCCCTTGAGGCCAGCTTTGTGCCTTCCATGCTACAGCTGCTTCTGATTACAGGGAGCCTGAGCTATGCTCCTGTAGCTGCCCACAGCAAACAGCCAGGCTGCCTCTGCCCATTCTAGGCAGGCCTTGCATTCATCTCACTTGCAGAGCCATGTTTATCTACTTCTCATGTTTGAAGATGTCTGTCTTTCCCCTGGCTGCTATGCTTTTTTTTTTCTTTTTGCTTCCGTATTTCATTTTTCCCTGTGTTGTTTTAGCAAAGAGAAGGGCAGTTCATGAAAATATGAAATGACATTGTACTCATAAATTGATGTGTTAAAACCCCTCTGTACAACTAAAGGTAATGAAATTATAAAGATAAAGATTATTATATAAAAATTATAAAGATAATGAAAAAATGAAATTATAGCAACTCCTTCATCAGAAGTTCAGAGACATTTTGATCAAACTCCTGACTTGATTTTAATTCCCAGTTGTATTTACATTTTTTTGTGTGTTTTGGTAAATGAATAGGTGCTATTTTTAGTTATCTAATTGTATTTTTTTTCAGTTTTCCTGTTTCATGTATTGGGTGGATGATTTTGTTCTGAAGAAAATAAGAATTCTAAATGTCCTTTGAAAAGAAGACAACATACATGGATTAGATACTTAGACCAGGGCATTGGTGGCTCACGCCTATAATCATAGCTAGATCTCAGAAGGCTGAGATCTAAGTATCGCAGTTTGAAGCCAGCCCAGACAGAAATGTTTACTAGACTCTTATCTCCAGTTAAGCAGCAAAAAGCCAGAAGTGGAGCTGTGGCTCAAGTAGTAGAACATCAGCCTTGAGGGCAAAAGCTGAGGGACAGTGCTGAGGCCCTGAGTTCAAGCCTCAGTATGGACACCAAAACTAAACAGCAACAAAAACTTCTCGTCTTCTCTATAAACATAGCTTTAAAGTCTGAATTTTTGAAGAATTTAATCATTTGTTAATAAAATGATAAGCAGATATGTCTTCCTGTGCTCCTAGATGATTTAGAAAGTGCGAAATATTGGGGATTAATCTTGTAACTTGGCCTCACACATCTTGGCACATTCCCTACCGTTGAGCCACATTCCCTAATTGTCTTAACATCTCAATGCTAAATATTGCAGGGAATTGTGAGATTTCAGGCTCTAAAATTCAAAATGGGTTATCTGGTCATTACTTTGTCTTAATCATCTTGCTTTCACTATAACAAATACTTGAGAAAATTGACTTTAAAGAGAGAAGGTGTTTGGGCTCACCGTTTTTTACATGCTTTCTTCTGGATAGCTAATCCATTGTCCTTAGGTCTCTGATAATGATGGGAGCTAGTACAAACCAGAATTTCTCAGCCCATTACCAGCAGGTGCCCAGGATCCCCTTCACTAATGTGCCTCTAGCAACCTCAAGACCTCCCCCTACTGTCTGCCACCTTCGAATAGTGGTGAAGTCAGGACACTTAACCCCTACTATACATGATGCTTAATGCTAAACATCCTTTTTAAATACCATGGTCACTGGTAATAAATGTTGAAAAGTATTTGGATTCTTATAATTGAAAAGTATTAGACTATTGGAATTTTTGTCAGTAATTATTCATAATTCTAACTTGTTTGCCATGCTATAGTGAAGTCACAGGAGAATGAAACACATTTCAAGAAGTCTTCCATCTGGGGAGGGGAGGCTGTGTTTCTTGGTTCATGCTTTGTCTTCATAAGGGACAGGATCTTTTTTCAGGACACTAAGATACCATTCACGAAGCTCCACTTTCCTGATCCAAACTACCTCTTGATTCATAAACTTGATGTTAGGATTTCCTCCTGGTCCATGAGTTTGAGGTTAGAGAGAGAGAGAGAGAGAGAGAGAGAGAGAGAGAGAGTGTATGTGTGTACTGAAGCTTTTGTGTTCTTGATCTATAGCTCCACTTCTGGCTTTTTGCTGGCTAATTATAGATAAGCATCTCAGGACTTTCCTGCCTAGGCTGGCTTTGAACTGCAATCCTCTGATCTCAGCCTATTGAGTAGCTAAGATTACAGGTATGAACCACCAGTGTCCAACTTGAGGTTTCGATTTTAATGTTTGAATTTTAGAAGGGACAAACATTTCAGCTGTGGATAAATGGTTGTTTTTTAATGCTTAGTTGTATTTAAGAAGACAAGGAAGTGAGTGCTATTATACATATTTGACTTAGAAGACAAATTCATGACCTCCCCATAACCAACCCATGTCATGACAGACAAAACCGTTTTTAAAATAACTAGCCATCTAAGTCTCTTCACATCATATTTACAGTGTTTATATACTCCTAGCTACTTGGTACCAGAGATGGGCAAGACTATGATTGTAGGCCAATCCAGGAGACATCTTTGCTAGACCCCATCTCAAGTCAGGTGCAGTGGTGAGTGCCTGCCATCCTAGCAACTGGGGAAAGCATAAATAGAAAGATCACGGTGCAGGGTGGCCTGGGTTTAAAAAACAAGAACAAAAGCAAGACCTTGGGGTGGGGGGGGAGGCTGGGAAGGGATGTGAAGGGTAAACAAAGGAGGAGGCTGCAATGCTTGATAAGAAATGTGCGCATTATCCTGCCCATGTAATTGTAACCCCTCTGTACAGTATGTTCATAAAAATAAAATAAAATAAAATGAAAAAAAAAACAAAAACAACCAAAGTAAAAAGGCTGGAGGTAGGACTTGAGCAATAGAGTGCTTGCCTAACAAGTGCAAAGCTCTGAGTTCAAACCCCAGTACACGCAAAACAAAGCAAAAAATGTTAATAACAACAGATAATCAGAAATTGAAAAATCTTCCTTAAAACCTTGTGTTTTGATAATGTACTAATCATTGCATCAGTATTGCACTGATCATAACTTAGAAAAAGTTGTTGGAATTTTTATGTTAAGAATTAAAGGTTTAAGTGTTTTGTCTCACATTTAAAACTAATGGGTAACAAAGGAGAAGAGAGTGATATTGTGAAGTTAACAATGATCATAAGTGAAGGCCTAGTGCCATCCTCCCCTTTCTAATCCAAACTACAGGACCTCATTCTGTGCCTTCCCCCACTTCCACCTTGCACACCTCAGCCCACAGCAGAGATGTTGTAAATGTCCATTTATGCTACTGAGTAGCAAACAGAGGGCATAACACTTTATCTCAGAAAAACTACTGAAACACACATTTTGGATATGTGAGCTGCAGTGGTGCTGCTCTCTCCATTCTTCTCCTTCCTTACCTTTTTCCTTCTCTCTCTCTCTCTCCCTCCCTCTCTCTTTCTCTCTTTCCTTCCCTCCTTTCCTTTCCCTCCCTTTACCTCCTTTCTCCCTCCCCTCTCCCTTCCACATTCTTTCTCTCCCTCTTCTTGTTCTATACTTATTTCTTACTTTCTCTCTATATCTCTCAAACTGATCAGTTACCCTAAAAAAAAGTCTGTCACCCCAGATTTAGAACAGTATTCTGTTCCTAATTGTTGAACAAAAATAATAGGAATCGGTTAACAGCATGCCATGATGAGGAATGCAGAAGCCTGTGGCAGTTACATGTATAAGCCATGGCCCCTCAGACGTGTTGATAGATAATACTCTGCTTGGGCTGAGTGGTTGTATTTTAGTTTTAATTAACCATATCTGTTATTTACTTTATGTTAAAATATGCTTTCAGAACTATTCTTATTGCTGTAAAAATGGAACTATTAAAAACAAATTTTTCTGAAAATATCCTTCCTCTTTAACATTAGGGAAGGTCAGAGCCAATTAATGCTGGGTTAATTTAATAATTTAATAATTGAGGTAGATTATATAGTATAGATGAGTCATAACATCATATATATACATATATATATATACTTAATTATCAGAAATGAAGACATGTAGGGACATATTCTGACATCTAAGAAAAATTTTGACTCCGTTATTCCCTTCAAGTGATTGTAAGAGATGATGGTTTTCTTTGAGGTATTACATATTAAAAATGTTCCTGTAATTGAGAGTATCTCAATTTTGTTTTTACTTCACTGCAAGTCTAGCATGTCCTTTATGAAAACTTTACTTTGTTTCTTCCTGGAGTCTAAACCTAAAAACAAACAAAAAAAAATCATAAAATGAACCTTAATCTAGCACTTTGACATATGATAAAAATGGGGTTCTTATCCACACTGGGGAGCAGTCTGCATTTCTATTGATCCAAACATTAACCTCACCCAGAAACACCCTCATAGACACACCCAGAATAATGTGTGATCAAGTGTGTGAGTGCCCCTCCCCCCAGCCCAGTGAAGTTGGCACAGAAACTAACATAAGCCCATAGGAGCTGAACAAGTCAGCAATGAAGTGTTTAATTTTAAAGATGCAGCATTGCAGTGGATAAGCACTGTTCTGAAGGGCAACAGTGAATAAACCCACTGACTCCTGTCCTCATCCAGTACACACTTATAGATAGTTCACTTTTGCAGGGTCCTGGACTAGCTGTTAGAATTGTGGCAGTGAATGATAGATGATACCTGCCCTGTCCCCTACAGTTTTTGAAGTAGATGCCAGACTGCTTACTTGATTAATTATCATTGTTGTTCAGGACTTTTGTGGCTATTGTAGTAACATTGTTTTCAGGTGACCACTCTCTCATAGTTAGTGATGCTTGAGTGGAACCTCAGGCCATGAAGTAAAAAGGGACAAGAATTGTCTCAAGAGACTGCAGCTTGGAGGAAGGTCCTGAAGGTGACAGGAGATAGATTAAAAAATCAAGAGTGAGGGCTGGGAAGGTGGCTCAGTGGTAGAGCGCTAACCTTGAGCTGAAGAGCTGAGGGACAGCGCCCAGGCCCAGAGTTCAGGCCCCACGAGCGAACCCCCCCAAAAAAAATCAAGAGTGAGTGACATGGTTGAGAAATAGTGTAGGTGCCCATTGCTACTATTGTCCCAATCCCAAGATTTTTTCACTGAGGGCTGGATGGGATTCAGTGATTTAGGAGAGTTGGGCTTCAGTGGCTTCAGAGGTATGATCAGATAAACCAAAGAGAACCAGGCACTATAGTTTATAGTGCCTTATAGTTTAGCCTTTGCTTGCTCAGGATTGCACATACTAAGGAGAAAGTTAGTTTCTTGAGCTCTAAATACTGACTCCCTGGTATACACCAAAATATATGTTTGAGTTCTCCGAAATATACTAGGAGAAATAATTATGTTCTATGAGTTTTAGTCTGCATATAGTAAAATGGACTTCCATCACATATTTGTATGATTTTTGACAAATGCATAGATTCATGAATCCACCATAATTATGGTGCAGAGCAATCTTGTCACCCCTAAATTCCCTCAGTCTCCTTTTGTAGTAAACCTTTGCCTGTCTCAACCCTTGACAGCCAGTGATGTAAACACTGTCCCTGTAGTTTTGGCTTCTCCAAGTATTACATGAGTGGTTATGCATGCAGACTTTGAACCTGGGTCCTTTTGTGATTGATTGATATGACAGGACTGATCAATCTTGTGTGGTTCCTGAGCATTGTCCTTTATGCTGCAGAGGAATCCTCCTATGTGGACATGCCACCTTGTGCCCTCTAAAGAGCATCTGTGTAGTTCCAAGTTCAGGAGGATAATACCCAAGCTGACGGACCTTTGTGTAGGTTCTTAGAGTGATTATAAGTTTGAACATGCTTAGGTAAATACCAAAATTGAGGTTGCTGGGCCATGAACTAAGTGTATGTTTAGGGAACTACCAAACTTTTCAAAAAACATTCTCTATGCTACAGGGCACTGGTGGCTCATAACTATAATCCCAGATACTCAGAAAGCTGAAATCTGAGGATCACACTTAAAAGCCAGCCTAGGCAGGAAAGTCCATGAAACTTTTACTCAAATTAACCACGAAAAAGCCAGAAATGGAGCTGTGACTCAAGTGGAAGAGCACCAGCTTTCTTTGAGTGACAAAACTAAAGGATATAGGTAGTGTCAAGGCCCTAAATTAAACCCTAGGACCAGCACATGTGTACCCTCGTGCACGCACACACACCTTGAGGGGCTGTGCCCATTGAGGATGGCTGATCATCGCCATATGACAGCATCTGCACTTTGTATTCAGGGATGTTTGTTTGTTTCAGAGATTCTAATGGGTGGTAACTCACTCTTGTCTTATCTAGAGTTTTCCTATTAAATGATATTGAATATTTACATGCTATTTCACTCATGTATTTTTTAGTGCCTATACTGCTCTTCCTTTAGAAATTGTTACTTACTCTTGCTTGCAAGCTTTTCATATATTAATCAGAAATTTGCTTTATAACTATAATCTGCAATCTAACTTGTGTTTTCATTCTCAAAATAGTTACTAAACTTAATTTTGATAAAATCATAGTTAACATTTTTACCTTTTGCATATTTCTTTTTCCAGTATTGTATTGTGCTTTGTATTGTGCTTCCTACATCATCCTTTCTTTGGCATCATTTGTTGAAAATACTCTCTCAACTGAAATACTTTCACAACTTCATGGAAAGTCATTTTCCTGTATTTAAGCTGGCCTGCACATGTCTGTCTTCAGCAAATACCATGCTACCTTGATTGTACTAAATTGACAGTAAATCTCAAAAATGGTAATGTGGCCTTCAGCCGTGTGTGTGTGTGTGTGTGTGTGTGTGTGTGTGTGTGTGTGTGTGTGTGTGTGTGTGTGTGTGTGTGTGTGTGCCATAGCTTGAATTTAGGGCCTCACATTTATTCTGCTCGCTTGTTTGGTTGATGCTTTCCTGCTTGAACTGTACCTCCAGCTCAGCTTTTGGTTGATTAGTTTGGAAAGGGAGTCTCTCGGACTTTTCTGCCTGAACTGGCCCTGACCTACGGCACTCCATATTTCACCTCTCTGGGATGCTACCATTACAAGCATGAGCCACTAGGACCTAGTATTCTTTATCAAAATAACTTTTATGTTTATTTGTTGAAAGCCATATATCTTATGTAAAACAAATGAGACAGAAGTAAATTGCTTTTATGTTTGAAAGCAAGTTGACATGATTTTTTTTCTGCTGGGACCTTGAGCATGTGGAGAAGGGGACAGCATGTGCAAGCATGTGCTGATGCCCTGGTCCCTCCTGTTCCTTGGAGGCTATGGATCTCTCTACAAGCGCCTTGTACTTAGGTGGGATCATTTTCTAGGTAGACTTTCTTAATTAATACTTGCAACTTTTGAGACCCTCTGCAGCTGTCTCAGCATTTGGGGTAGGGGAGACACAGGGTAGGTTCAAGTGCTCTTTCTCTGATTTAGCCCCCATTATGCCCCTTGTTCTTGAGCAAGGTCCTCTCAGCTGCCCTGTCCATCCTTTGTTGCAGAAGTAGTGTTCACCTTCTGCCCTCTATTCCTCAGAGTACAAAGAAAGAGCAGTTAGATGGAGGCATTTATCACTGTGCTTGCCTGCCAGGTAGATAGATAGATAGATAGATGGATGGATGGATGGATGGATGGATAGATAGATAGATATAGATAGATAGATAGATAGATAGATAGATAGATAGATAGATAGATAGATAGATAGATAGATAGATAGATAGATAGATGCCATGCAAAGTCTTTATTTGGGATCACTCTGACCCTTTTAAAGGGAGGAGGATGGCTGCAGAGAAACTCCCGGAGCTTCTGGAAGCATGAAGGGCACTGCTCAGTGAAATTTCTTGTAGAGGTCCTCTTGTAGAGGTAATAAGTGATGCTACTAAGATACAGGTGGCATCGAGAAATATAGAAAGTGGCCTAATTGTGCCCCAGAGATAAGTCGGATATTGGTATTTAGGGCTTAGAGGGGAAGAAGAATGCTATAGGATCACCATGCACCAACATCAACTCAAAATGGATTAAAAACCTTAACATTAAACCTGAATCTCTGAAACTACTGCAGGACAGAGTAGGAGAGACACTTGAACTAATAGGCACAGGAAGGACCTTCCTGAACAGAGTCCCAGGGTCACAACAAATTGGAGAGAGACTCGACAAATGGGACTACCTTAAAATAAAAAGCTTCTGCACAGCTAAATCTATCCCAACCAAGCTAGAAAGACAACCAACTAATTGGGAAAAAATATTTACCAGCAATATATCAGACAAGGGGTTAACATCCAGTATATACAGGGAACTCAAGAAACTAATCCCTCCCAAACCTAACAAACCAATTACTAAAGGGGCAAGGGAACTAAAGAGGGACTTCTCAGATGAAGAAATAAAAATGGCAAAGAAACACATGAGGAAATGTTCACCATCCTGGTGGTGAAGGAAATGCAAATAAAGACAACCCTGAGATACCACCTTACCCCAGTCAGAATTTCCCACATCCACAAGTCAGCCAACGACAAATGCTGGAGGGGATGTAGAGAAAAAGGAACCCTATTACACTGCTGGTGGGAATGTACACTTATACAACCACTTTGGAAAGCAGTCTGGAGGGTCCTTAGAAAGCTAAAGATTGACCTCCCTTACGACCCAGTCATACCACTTCTAGGCATCTACCCTGAACAACAGGAACCAATATACAAGGACACGTGCACCTCCATGTTTATTGCAGCACTGTTCACAATAGCTAGGATATGGAAACAACCCAGATGCCCCACCACAGATGAATGGATCCAAAAATTGTGGTATCTATACACAATGGAATATTATACAGCCATTAGAAATGACAAAATAATTTTCAGGGAAATGGATGGAGCTAGAAGGAAACATGTTGAGCGAGGTAAGCCAAGAACGAAGAGACAAACGGTACATGGTCTCCCTGATAAGTGGATGCTAAATTCAAAATGTTAGGTGATACGACAAAACTAACAGGACTTAAGATTAACAAAGAACTCCCACTCATCTGGTTGAACCACTACTAAATATCCCCATGCTGCTGATCACATGTATGGTGTATATGTGTACACCGTTATATGTTATAGATCGTGATAGACAATTTGCTCCAGGAAAGTTAGAATGAACTTGACTTTAAATGAGCATCATTATTCCACAATACTGTGAAATTTGGGAAATTATGTAATCACTTAATCACAATTAAAAAAAAAAAATTACCTCAGGGAAGGTAGGGAGGGAAGGGATGGCAGGGGGAAAACAATGGAGGGGGTAACAATGCTCAATAGGAAGTGTACTCATTACCTTGCTCATGTAACTGCAACCCTCTGTATAGTATCTTTACAATAAAAAACTTTAAAAAAAAGAATGCTATACGAAATATTATGTGACTATCCTCATTCCTAACCAGATGTGCTATGTCTTCTTCGGTGTGTGTGTGCTCAGTGTGACCCAACCATCTAGAGTACATGTTGACTGGAAATGAATGAGCATACTGTCATTCATAATAAATTTATATTCAGCTGTAGGAGAAATTATATGCATAGGAAATATTTTATTCAGTGGAATAATAGGAACATTTTCTTTACTAAGCAATAAATAATAAACACCTAGAAACTTTTTTATTAAGTATACTTTGTGTTTTCAAGCCTTATTTATGTAAATCTCATGGGAAAAACAATAATAAAGTACTTTTAAATTCTGTTGAACTTCCCCATTTATGATGATGATGATAATAGTGACCTCAAAGCTAATGTTTTCTTCCTCTGTTCAGCATTGCCATAGACAATTCAAGCTTTTTAGCACTGACTGAAAACATCAGAAAGAAAATATTGAAGCCTGCTTTTCTCCAGTTGCTATTGCTAGGCTCTTTAGTTACCCTGAGTTATATACATAAACACATACACATAATATCATAGAAACCATGTTGCTGAACTAGTTAGAACCAGTATTCTCCCTGAAGTAATTGAAATGGATAAGGTTTTAGATCTACAACTGTAGTTTTTAGTCACTGCTAATTTGCAGTCCTGATGTTTGGATAAGGGATGCTAACCTCCTGGGCAGTAGCATTGACCATGCTGCTGTGGATGTGTCTTACAGGTGCGTGCTGCTCCCACTCTTGGGAATGAAGCCTCCCCAGCAGAGCCTGTACCTGCTTGTTGACTCGGTGGATGAAGGGTGGAACATCGCCGAAGGTGAACAGACATCTAGCAGCTTCTCTGGGACGGTGGCTGAGCTCTTAGCTGGACACCATGACTTCTTTCCACCATGGTTGTTACTGCTCTGTTCTGCCCGGAAACAGAGTAAGGCTGTGACTAAAATGTTCACTGGTAAGCACAATTCCTTACTGCCATCCAAAATGGGCTGCATTGATGAACGAAACCTGGGACAGGGTTCTTTCTCAGAGCACAGCCATGGGAGAAAGCCACAGGGGCTTTGATTGCTTGTTCCATCAGCTGTTATCATCCATAGCATATTTTACAGTCATCAGAACACTCTTAAAATTCTGTCCTGGATGCCTTAGTACAGGGCCAGGGGTGTTTTGTATTGTTTGTGTTCTGTCTTTGGGGCTGCCTTTAGTATGCTGCTGTGTCAAGGTCAGTTCTGTTTCCTCTTACTAAGCCAGCATCTTAAGAGCAGTGGTTATGTCTTTAAATTGCTCTAAGTGCCTTTCTTGCTGTATCGGAGAAGCCGTAGAACTAATTGCCTCTTAGGATACTTCCTGATGTTGCTTCCTTTTTCTAAGTGTGAGACAACAGTCTAATATATAAAGGTACACTGCACTTTTCTTCTTTTCCTTTTTTTTTCTTTCTTTATTTTACTTCTCTTTTTAATCAACCCTACTAAAGTTGTGGCTGCTACCATTTGATTATATGCAGCACTTTTTGAACTGTGGGAATAGATTCTAAAACAAGGACTCTCAGTATTTGCAGTATAACTGGAAGGATATGAATTGAGTTAATCAGGAGTCAGCACCATCACTTTTTTTTTTGTCAGTCGTAAGGCCTGAACTCTGGGCCTGGGCGCTGTCCTTCAGCTCTTCAGCTTAAGGCTAGCGCTCTACCACTTGAGCCAAAGTGCCACTTCCTGCTTTTTCTGCTTATGTGGTGGAGGAGGAATCAAACCCAGGGCCTCATGCATGCAAGGCAAGCACTCTATCACTGAGTCACCTTCCCAGCCCCAGCCCCATCACTTTTAAGTATCTCTGTACAATCTTACAATGTGGCAGAATCTTCTGTTACTTTATAAGGATTTTCTGTGACCTGTGATGTCCTATGGGGTGTCAGTCTGTCTCAGTTTCCCTTGCTACTGTGGCAGAACTTTGCTTCCCGTGTTTGGCTTCTTGCTTGTTACTAATAAAATCAAGAGAGTTGCTAACATTGATGCCACACTTACTGTGTCAGGCATAGCAAACCATTTCCTGTGTTTCCTTCACCCTCGTTAGAGGTGCCAGTGCTTGTCCCAGTATGTATACTGTATGTGTTTTACAGTTTACACAGCAGCACCACAGGTATGATCTTAGCTCTTAATACTCGCCAGCTTGTGCTCATAACCTTACCAAAAGCCTTTAAGATGTTGCTATTATTATTATCATTTTATTCTCATCTTTAAGCAAAAGCTTTTATTATTGCTTCTAAATCTAAATCACTTTTTTCACTGCTAGAGAGTAGTATTTTTTCTGAGAATAACTTGTTTTTCGGTTGTCCTCTTCATAGACATTCACAGTGTTGACATTTTGACACTACTAGTTGAGAAACCTTAATCTAATGCTCCAAGATCCACAAACATAATTCCACAAGTGGAGGTTTTCTCATCACAAAAATTATTTCATGTACAGAATTACTAAGAGTCTTATGTAAAATTGCCTAGTCGATTTCTTTAAGCATGGGGCCCTGTCCCCAATATATCTTACCTTGTATAAGTTTATATTCCAAAATCTGAATTCCAAGCATTTTTATTTATTTATTTATTTGGGGGGGGGGGACGGTCCAGTCATGGGGCCTGAACTCTGGGCTTGGCGCTGTCCCTCAGCTCTTCAGCTCAAGGCTAGCACTCTACCACTTGAGCCACAGCGCCACTTCCGGCTTTTTTTTTTTTTCTGTTTATGTGGTGCTGAGGAAACGAACCCAGGGCCTCATGCATGCAAGGCAAGCGCTCTACCACTGAGCCACCTTCCCAGCCCCCAAGCATTTTAAATGAAGGTCGTTATTCAACCTGTATTCCAAAATAGTTTGTTCTTAGATGTCTCTTAAACATGATTTGTGCTAAAGGTTTATGGGACAAACATGGACTTGGAATGGCTGGGTTAGAGAGTTTGTGCCTTTTGAACTTTAGTTAATCTTACCAAATTACTAACTAGAATGATTGAAGTAATTTGCACTCCTACTGAATGAGCTTTCCCTTTCCCTGCATGGCACCATCCAGCAAGGGGTCTTTTCAGATCTGTTTTATCTGTTGCAGGATATGACACTTGGTTTCATCTCCCTAGAATGTCCTCCCTGATCTTTCATTGCCGTCTCTCCACTTAGTTCTCTGTTCAGGTACCACACACTGCATTTTCTGTTAGAGCTCCATTTTGACCTCCTCTCTTAATTACACACTCACTCCCTTAGCTGGCTTTATTTTCTTTAGCATGTCACTGCTGATTAAAATATGTTAGTCTCTCATCCCCTACTAGGATGACATCTCCAGGAATTGGTCCTGACTTACCCACTCACCACTTTACCTCTCCAGCATCTAGAACTCAGCTGGAAAAAAAAAAGTGGTTTTCAGTGATTTGCAGATGAATAAATTTGTGTTTTCTTTCAACCATGATTTACTAGGAGGGAAAAAAAACAACTAGGAATCCAATCCTAAGATGGTGGTCAGATTTTCTTACCATGCTCCTTCCACTTAGATATTAACTGTAAAAAATTCTAAGCTTCAAATAAACATTTCTTCTACCTCCGTTGATGGTAAATTTTTTATTTGGGGTACAACTTTAAGAATATTACTAATCTAATTAAAACCTATTACCAGTACTTTCTTTAAAAAAGATACAGATCATACAGTATTTCTATCTTAAAAGTGTTCTTTCTAGCCATGCACCGGTTACTTAAACCTATAATCCTAGCTACTCAGGAGGCTGAGATCTGAGGATTGCAATTTGAAGTCAGTCCTGGCAGAAAAGTCCATGAGACTCTTATCTCCAGTACACTACTCAGAAAAAGCTGGGTGTGGCACTCTGGCTCAAGTGGTAGACTGCTAGCTTTGAGCACAGAGAGGCTCAAGGATCAAGGACAGTGCCCAAGTCCAGCCCAAAAAAGAAAAAAAAAGTTCTTTCTTTGTATTAATACCAGTATTGAAATATATTTTAAAATATTTGTTAAAAAATTCTGTCTCATGTCTGTTTGGGTTTGTCTTACTGATTATTAAGAGTTTTTATTTCATATTCCTTCATGCTTGCAACTTTCTTCACTTTTTAAAAATTGTAATAGATACTTTGAAGTCTACTAAGCATGTTCTTATATATTTTTGTTCACTGTTCTGTGTTTATACTTTTACACTTAGACTATTCCTGTAGCACATTGTCTATTGAATGGTGTCAAGTAAGGCTCCAATGAGATTAAGTTACCCAGGCCATAAATTTTCTTAATGGGTTCTTGGGGATACTAGGTAATTACTGTGTACCTCACTTTATAGGGTTGGCACAGGCTCTGTCATCCACTATTCTACTTTCTCCAGCTCTGAGTAGTGTCATCATGAGAGCTACATTTATAAGAATAGAAAGTACATCAGCAGTGAAGTGGTCCAACATTTCAATGAGTTTTCATCCCCTACAAATTTTTGTTATTTTCGGCATCACCTTAGAATTTTAAAGTACTTTAAAAATACAGTAAAGTGTTCATGTTCATAAGAAAGAGATGAGTATTAGTAAAAGGAATTAAAGTTGAAAAAGTAACTAGACTGAGGGTATATAGCACAGTGGCAAGTGCAGAGGACTGGATTAAATCTCCACCATTAAATAAAAATATGTTCTGGGCTAGGAAAGTGGCTCAGTAGTAGAGTGCTTGTCTAGCATGCATGAAGCCCTGGGTTCCATTCCTCAGTACCATATAAACAGAAAAAAGCCTGATATGGTACTGTGGCTCAAGAGGTAGAGCCACAGCCAAAATAAGCTCAAAGACAGTACCCATGCTGTGAGTTCAAGCCCCAGACAGACAAAAATAAAAAAGTTACGTGCAATATTCAAAATACTTTATTTAAATTGTCAAATAACTACTGTTTTATTTTCTTTATGGAAGAGTGTATGTGTTCGTTTTGCTTTTTTGTGTCAGGAAGGCTTAATGCCATGCTCTGGCACACAAGGAATAAGAGTTATATCTGTTGAGAGAAAAAAGCAATTATTTTTCTGCCATCTAGATGTTTTTAACACCACAATTTATATACTAGGTATAATCAGTAATACTGACTTACTAGCATTAACTTTTCATTGACTCATTTGTATTGGTTTATTTTACTTCAGAGACCTTCTGTTGGAAGATAGGGAAGTTGCTGTAGCACCTTTCACATGCTAACCTCTCTGCTTTTGTGTGTCTTTTTTCCCTAGGCTTTCGAAAAATAAGTTTAGATGACCTTCGGAAGGCATACATTGTGAAGGACGTCCAGCAGTACATCCTTCATCGTTTAGATCAAGAAGAAGCTTTGCGCCAGCACCTCACAAAAGAGACTGCTGAGATGCTAAACCAGCTCCACATTAAGAGCAGTGGGTGCTTCCTTTATCTAGAGCGGGTTTTAGATGGAGTTGTAGAAAATTTTATTATGTTAAGAGAGATTCGCGACATCCCAGGAACTCTGAATGGTCTGTATCTCTGGCTCTGCCAAAGGCTTTTTGTAAGAAAACAGTTTGCAAAGGTGCAGCCTATCTTGAATGTGATTCTCGCAGCCTGCCGACCTTTGACCGTAACAGAATTATATCATGCAGTATGGACCAAAAATATGTCCTTAACCTTGGAAGACTTCCAACGCAAGTTAGATGTCCTTTCCAAACTTCTCGTGGATGGACTAGGGAATACTAAAATACTCTTCCACTACAGCTTTGCAGAGTGGCTTTTGGACGTGAAACACTGCACTCAGAAGTACTTGTGCAATGCAGCAGAAGGGCACAGGATGCTGGCCATGAGTTACACCTGTCGAGCCAAGAATTTAACACCACTGGAAGCCCAGGAGTTCGCATTGCACTTAATCCATTCAAACCTGCAGTTGGAGCCAGCGGAGCTGGCCCTGTGGATGATATGGAATGGCACACCTGTTGGGGATTCTCTTTCTACTTTAATCCCCAAGGAGCAGGAGGTGCTCCAGCTTTTGGTTAAAGCCGGCGCTCATGTCAACAGTGAGGATGAGCGCGCCTCCTGCATAGTGCGGCAAGCCTTAGAAAGAGAGGACTCCATTCGGACCTTACTAGATAATGGCGCTTCAGTGAATCAGTGCGATTCCAGCGGCCGGACCCTGCTGGCAAATGCTGCATACAGCGGCAATCTGGACGTGGTGAACTTGCTGGTGTCCAGAGGTGCGGATTTGGAGATAGAAGATGCTCACGGACACACCCCACTCACCCTGGCTGCCAGGCAGGGACACACCAAGGTGGTCAACTGCCTGATTGGGCGCGGTGCAAACATCAACCACACGGACCAAGACGGCTGGACAGCCCTGAGGTCTGCAGCCTGGGGCGGCCACACAGAGGTGGTGTCTGCGCTGCTGTATGCCGGTGTGAAGGTGGATTGTGCAGACGCTGACAGCAGGACAGCCCTGCGGGCCGCAGCCTGGGGTGGCCACGAGGACATTGTCCTGAACCTGCTGCAGCATGGTGCCGAGGTGAACAAAGCTGACAATGAAGGGAGAACTGCGCTGATCGCCGCAGCCTACATGGGGCACCGGGAGATCGTGGAGCATCTGCTGGACCATGGTGCCAAGGTAGACCACGAGGATGTGGACGGCAGGACAGCCCTCTCCGTGGCTGCACTCTGTGTCCCCGCCAGCAAAGGCCACGCATCCGTCGTGAGCCTCTTAATCGACCGTGGGGCTGAAGTGGACCACTGTGACAAGGACGGCATGACGCCCCTGCTGGTGGCTGCCTATGAAGGGCACGTGGATGTGGTGGACCTGCTCCTCGAGGGTGGTGCAGACGTGGACCACACCGACCACAACGGGCGTACGCCCCTGCTGGCTGCCGCCTCCATGGGCCACGCGTCTGTGGTCAACACCCTTTTGTTCTGGGGTGCGGCCGTGGACAGCATTGACAGTGAAGGCAGGACCGTGCTCAGCATCGCCTCGGCCCAGGGCAATGTGGAGGTGGTCCGCACACTGCTGGACCGGGGCCTGGATGAGAACCACCGGGACGACGCCGGCTGGACCCCGCTACACATGGCGGCCTTCGAGGGCCACAGGCTCATCTGCGAAGCTCTTATCGAGCAGGGGGCGAGGACCAACGAGACTGACAATGATGGGCGGATCCCTTTCATCCTGGCCTCGCAGGAGGGCCACTATGACTGTGTGCAGATCCTCCTGGAGAACAAGTCCAATGTGGACCAGCGTGGGTACGATGGGAGGAACGCCCTGCGCGTGGCTGCGCTGGAGGGGCACCGGGACATCGTGGAGCTGCTCCTCAGCCATGGTGCTGACGTGGACTACAAGGACGCTGATGGCAGGCCCACACTCTACATCCTGGCCCTCGAAAACCAGCTCACCATGGCCGAGTACTTCCTAGAGAATGGGGCCAATGTGGAAGCCAGCGATGCGGAGGGCCGGACCGCGCTCCATGTGTCCTGTTGGCAAGGCCACGTGGAGATGGTGCAGGTGCTCATCGCCTGCCATGCAGACGTCAACGCAGCCGACAACGAGAAGCGCTCGGCACTGCAGTCAGCTGCCTGGCAGGGCCACGTCAGGGTGTGCCAGCTGCTCATCGAGCATGGCGCCCAGGTGGACCACACGTGTAACCAGGGGGCCACCGCCCTGTGCATTGCTGCCCAGGAAGGGCATGTGGATGTGGTGCAGGTGCTGCTGGAGCACGCTGCCGACCCCAATCACGCTGACCAGTTTGGGCGTACTGCCATGCGTGTGGCGGCCAAGAATGGCCACTCACAGATCATCAAGTTACTGGAAAAATACGGCGCCTCCACTCTGAATGGCTGCTCCCCATCGCCCGTTCACACGATGGAGCAGAAACCTCCCCAGTCCAACTCATCCAGAATGCAGTCGTTGACCATGAAGTCCAGTAGCTCTGGCAGTACTGGTGGGGGTGATGCACAGTCCTCTTTACGTGGAGGCTTACCCAATGGGCCAGCACATGCGTTCAGCTCTCCCTCGGAGTCCCCGGACTCCACAGTAGATCGGCAGAAGTCCTCCCTTTCCAACAACTCCCTGAAAAGCTCCAAGAACTCGTCCCTGAGAACTACTTCCTCCACGGCCACGGCCCAGACAGTGCCGATGGACAGCTTCCACAGCCTGTCCTTCACTGAGCAGATCCAGCAGCACTCGCTGCCCCGCAGCCGCAGCCGGCAGTCCATCATCTCCCCATCCTCCACCACACAGTCCTTGGCACACAGCCACACCTCACCCTGCAGTGACTTTGAGTGGAGCCAGGTGCAGCCCAGTGTGAAGTCCTCAAAACCACCTAAAGGAGGGGGGACATCAGAAAATGCTAGCAAGTCAGGGTCAGCAGGGAAGAAAGCAAATAAGTCCAGTAATTGTTCCCAGTCAAAGGTTTTAGAATATGAAATGACTCAGTTTGACAAAAGAGGGCCTGTAGGCAAATGTGGGAGCAGTGTACCTCTTAAACAAGGACCTGTAGATGCTCAGGGCAAAATCGTGCTGCCTGCTACCCCTCAGGACACAGGCCGGGCTCCACAGCAACTCCTAGGTGGAGAGCAGAAGAGGAGGAATGGGATCATGACAAATCCCAACTACCTACAGAGCAACCAGGTGTTTCTGGGTAGGGCCCCCGTCCCACGGACAGTCCAAGACAGAGGCCCTCAGGACCTGTTAGAGGGCTTCCCTTCCTCAGAGACACAATTAAGCCTTAAGCAAGCCCTGAAGCTCCAGATCGAGGGTTCCGACCCTGGCTTCAACTATAAAAAGGAAACGCCATTATGAAAGGTAAGATCTTGTGAACCTTGAAGGCAAACTCAGGCCAGAGGCAGGAGCTCATACTTGTCATCCCAGCCACTAGGGAGATGGACACTGGGAAGATTAGGGTTGTACCCAGGCCAAAAGTTAGCCAGACCTGGCTCAATTATTATCCAGGTCTAGTGGTATGGGTCTGTGATGGCAGCTCCTAGGGGAGGCCCAGGTAGGAGGATCAAGGTACAGAACTGGCCTTGGACAAAAGAATGAGAAAGATAAAAACTGCTGGTGGTTCAGGCCTGTAATCCTAACAACTCAGGAGGCTGAGATCTGAGGATCACAGTTGGAAGCTAGCTGGGGCAGGAAAAGTCTATGAAACTCTTATTTCCAATTAAACACCAGAAAACTGGAAGTGGACCTATGGCTCAAAGTGATAGAGCACTAGCCTTGAGTACAAAGCTCAGGGACAGTGCCCTGGCCCCGAGTTAAAGACTGACCAAAAAAAAAAAAAATCTCAACAAAGTATCAAAAGTTCCCTTAGAATGTCTTTTTCTCAGATGTTTTTCTAATCTCCTGATCTATTTGAATGTAGTCTTTCAGCCAGTCATCTTCATCCTTTGAAATTTGAATTCTCCTAGCTTGCATTTTCCCATTTCCTCTTTATCCAAAGCACTTGTCTCTAAATATGCTTTATAGATTCTATGGATTTATTATGTTTACTACTTTTCTGACTGAAAAGTAAATATGTGAGGGTAGGTAGGTTTGATCTGTTTGTCAATGCTGTGTTCCATGGACTTGGAATCATGTTTGAACTCTTGGTAATTTCTCAGTAAAATAAATTGAGTGAGTGAATGAATGGACACATAACTATTTATGGATCGCAGATGAACTGGTTCCTCTACAGTCATTCACCCTTTTACGTGATCTTGGATGATAACACAAGTTAAAGCTAGTCTTGTAATATTCATTGTTTTGCTTTGAAAATATTGTATATGTAACACTTAGCAGAGAGTTGGCCAATGTTAAGTTTATTGTATTTTATCCTGGAAGAAGTCAAATCTATAGTCATTAGCAGGTACTCTTGTTATGACAGATACCAAGGAAGATTTTCTTTTTATATATTCTTTTTTGACATTTAAGTAGTTGTACTAAAGGGTTTTAATTGAACATGTCAGTTTGTGAGCATAATGCATCTTGATCAGTGTCACCCCTTCCATCATTCTCCTCTACCTCCCCCAATCCCACCCATCCCCTCAAATTACCTGCTTCTATTTTCACATATGAACATTAAATATTGTGACTGCATTCTCCCATTCTTCGTCTCTCCATTCATCTTTCCCCTCCCCTTGACCTCTCACCTGATCTGTGCAATACATGCTTCAGCTTGCTGGTATTCATTTTGTTATACTGTAAATTAGTAATCCAAAGGAGTTACACCATTGGAATCCGCGCCTGCATATGCCATACTTTAGTTAATGTGCTTGTATATGTATGCATATAACCCAGCATACATAAACATATACATTTATAATTTAGATATAAAAAATCATGTTAAGTGAAGTCAGGCTCGGGCAAAATTTTCAATACTAAGAACAATGGAAAAGTGAATCATGTTTTGACCAGATGGGTGTTTAGATCCCATTATATTCCAATAAAATAGTAGTTTTCATTAGATACACGTATTTTTTTTTTTTTTTCACCACAAAGGAACTCACTAACAGGGTAGGGCAAGTTAGTGAGGAACTAGGTCCATACATACCTCTTACATGTGGGGACATTTTCAGAGGCACGGTTTCTACATGGAAATGCATCTGAAGAGGACATTGGGAATATTTGTTGTTTATACCACCACTGTGTCCATCCGTTTTCTTTTAACAAAAGTCACTCTCTCAGATAGACATGTCTTGTTTCTTTTGTCTGTGCAGATGTGTTTTAGACATAAGTGAAACCTTACTGTAATTAACACCTTCATGTCTTCCCTCCAGTATAAATTTACAGATAACTAGTCACATGTCATTCAAAAACTACTACTCTAATTTGCCTTATTTTCAATAGCACAGCCTTCTAACTCCATGACATTTTTTGTAAAAGCAAAGTATTAATATATAACAAACATTAAAACCCATGTATTAAGGTAAATACCTTATGGAATCATTAAAAGGGAATTACAGCTGAAGGAATGGCTCAGGTATCATACCAAGCATAGCGAGCATGAGGTCCTCAGTTTAAAACCCAGTACTTCCTAAAAAGAAAAAAATGTGTGTGTGTGTATTGTAAGTTAAATAATAAATTCCTAATAGATTAGCCTATTAAACTTATGTTTCATGTAGTCGGTATTATGCAAATATGGGTATATATGTTCTTTCATAAAAATCTTACAAGTATGTAATAAGGAATGTAGAGATTAATTCTTTTTTCTTGAATTTTTGTGTTAGTGTGCTATTCTGGGGAATAGAAGACATTGCAGTGGAATGAATGGTTCTTCAGCTACCAGATGAAAACATAAAATGACTATTGATTTGCTGGAAAAAAATCTGAAGAATGTGATACCGCAGTATAGTTACCTTAATTAATGTGCCTGACTAGTAAGGCTGCCTTCTAAGTGTGACCCTATGTGCTTAAAAATCTCATTGTGTGTGCTTTGTACTCGCAACTCAGAAAAAGCACTGTTTTGAAGAAAAAATGCAGAGGTATACTGCAGCTCCCTGGTAAAGCTGAAAAAAAAAAAAAAACTTTGAGTAAAGTATTTTAAGATTTGATAAATGTGCATGTGCCATGGTCAGATATGTATGGAAGGCAGTGTTCCTTGTATTTATTTTTTTTCTTTTTGTGGCAAAGAAAATGTAAGTGTAGTATTTCAGTCACATTTGCATTGTAGTATGTGCCTGGTTCTTGTACCTTTAAAAATGTTTCTCAATAAAATAAATATCGCAGCTGTCTTACGTTCACTATTCCTTCAGCAGCAGAGAAAATGAGGTTCTACATAAATGCCACATTGACATGAAAACTTGGTTTCTTGAAAGATTTTCAAACAATGTCATTTCTAATAGTTTAAGGAGCTGTTCTGAGTAGTTGAGAAATCTGGCTTTTTCCAATAGAATACTCATCTCTGGCTAAAAGTATGAAAATAAGCAATCAGCCTATAGGCTGCAGAAGATTCCATTCATTACATTCACAGGGTACAGTGTCCCCTTCCATGAACTGTCATTCCACCTCCAAGAAGACAGACTCATTCCTGATGTGTGATCATTCTCAGGGACAAAGGCATGCCTCAGTCACTTGTGTGTCCCTAGCAAGCACACTTGGTATATCTGAAGGAAGAGTTCTGATCCCTGAATAACTCATTCCTACCCTACTCTTCCTCTTATGTAGAATTTATCCATGTAAACGTGAATGCTGGCCTCTTGCTAAGCTCTTCTCTACTTACTAATCACTGCATCACCAAAGTGGCCACTACTCAGAATCAGTTGAGTTGCTTTGAAATGCAGATGAATGGCTTAGTGTGCTAAGTATTGTTGGATGTACTTTTGCTGCCCTTTGAAGGTGATATGGCTGGCCCACAACTGACAGACTAGAGCATGTGTATTATTATTTGATAAAAGCGATGGATTCTCTGTCCACATGCTTTTTCCTGTTTCCTTCTTTGGACAGTGGCTGAATGCCAAGGTTGAGTGAGACAGGTCTGTGAGCATGGGGAGACCTTGGTTCAAATGCCTGTGGGCCCACAGCTCCAGCCTCATGGGTATATTCTACCCAGCAGAGCCCACTGGCATGGGCCAGCTTGAAAAGGCTTGACATAGTGATATAGAAAATGAGGGGATAGATTTGATCTTTTTTGAATGAACCTACCAGTCTGACACATCCCAGAAATTCTGTTCTTCCCTTGTGCTGTTGAAAAGGAGGAATGAGGAAAGAGAATTTGGAGATTGAGCACAAAACCACCGCTACTACTGAGAGGAATCTTTTAGTATCAGAATAATGATATCCTCTATAAAAGACTCATAGGTGAGGCGTTGTTTATGAGAATAGAAATGTGTAATTGGTTGGGATAAGTATTTTTCACTTGAATCTTTGCATAAAGCTTTTCTTTTGGAGTCAGCAAAACTTACTTTCATCTGTAAGTTGTAACCAATAAGTCATAATCCAGATAAGGAGATAAGTTGATGAGTTCAATCAAAGTTAAGGCAACATGGCAATATTGATAATTCGAATGTGAATGTTTCAAGTATTGAATTCTTGTCCCTATGGGACATTTATTGACAACACTTAATAGGACTCTTTCAAAGTAGCCTTAAAAGTGTTAATGATTCTGTTAATAATATGAACACATACTCTAATTAGAACCAACTTCACTCCCCCTCTGGTACAGTACATTGCAATGGCTGTTGAGGATGGAGCATTATCTAATTTCTTCCTAGGCAAATTTTTCTTTAGGAAGTCAACCCTGAAAGCTGCCAGTTTTTCTATTACCCTTGAATTATGGAAATTGTATTTATTTAATTTTATTGTTTTTACAGAATTGCACCTTGTGGCCAAAGGGCAAAGATATGACTCGTTGCATTAGGGATTTATTTTTTTCAAAGAGCTTTTTTGGTAGCCATCCTTTATATACTTGGAACAGTTGGTAGGAAGAGAGCTTATTAAGAAAGTAAGATTTTCATAAGTATTCTGTGGGATGTTTTTATATAAAGTTTTAGAAGAGAAGGAAAGTGACTTTCACTTAGGATACAGGTGAAAGATGCTGGGGATGCTTTTCTGTTTTCTGTGGGGAATTTAATACCAGAGATGGAAAAAAAAATGGCTCTTCTCCATTAAAAAAATGAAAATAGTCCCCCTTCCAATATTAAACCCCTAAATAGCTATTTTTGGAATTGAAATGTTTAAATTTTATAAATCAGCTGTTTCCACTATACAACTTAAATGATAACCATGTGCTTTTAACATTTTTATAACATTCCATCCTTCTCATTCCCCTAAAACTTATGAGTTGATCATAAGAGAAGTGATTTTTTTTTAAATTAGGAAAATGTGCAGGTTTTTAGGCAAGGTTTGGATTAGAGAAAGAACCAGGAGCCAGTGTGCCCAGCTGCTTCTGCACCCCTTCCTCACCCTGCCCTTCCAGAATCCTCACCAAAAAACTGTTCACTGCTGAGAAATCAAGAATAAATACTTTCCTCAAGTGGTAGAGCACCAGCCTTGAGTGAAAGTGTGCCAGGACCTGAGTTCAAGCCTCAAAAAAAACCCTCCCTCCCCCCCCGCCCCCCACACACACATAAATACACATTAAAGAAAAAGAAGTAAATGCTTTTCTCCATATTGTTTTTGGCTATGCAAATGTTTGTTCTACATTTTACACTGTAGGCAGTGTAGCTACAGACACATGATTTGGGTTTTTGTTTTATTTTCTTACCCCCTTTGGTTTTAGGGTATGTAAATAACCTAAAATGTACATTGAATTTCACATTGTAAAAGTTTTATTTTATTCCTTGTATCATATTATGCCAAAAAATCCTTATGTATATGAAAGTGCATAATAAATATATTTGCTTTACAGAAGAGATTTTTGTTTTTTATTTTCTTCTTGAATCAACACGTGCATGATATGTAAACTGCTGCTTAGGTAATATTCTATTAAATGTTTTAAGTATTTACAAGAAAAAACTGAGCTGTTAGCACTTTCCAAAAGAAGGTAGAGAGAGAAAGACATATCCTTTATGTCTTCCTGAAATTTCTGTAAGGATGTCTTGACCTCCTCTCCTCTCCCCCAACTGGCCAGGTGGTCCCGCTGAGATCTTTCTAGAATCCGGGGGCCAAGAAGTTGTGTTCATATGGCTCAGTGGTTGTCACACTACTAAAGCAGACTCACCCTGAAGATTTGTGTTTAATTTCCAAAGTGATCATTTTCTGAATCAGTATGCTCCTCACCCAGTAACCTTGACCCTTTACAACCTTCTGTGTCCTCCCCAGCACACAATATGCTGACCACTACCACACATACACACCAATATGCATACTGCAACTCCCAAAGGAAGTTTAAACAGCCAAGAAATTTTGTTCTTATCTTTTAGTAATTTTTCATGTTCTTCAGTAATTTCCCTACTCATAGCTTATAAAGTTGTTGGGTTAATCAAAAATTGTATTCTAGGCAAGTGTAACATAAGTTACACAGGAAGGGGAAGGATACATAGAACTCCTAGCAGACCTCTGGATACAGCGCAGAGCTCTCCAGCTGTGGTCTAGGAAGCCTGCCCTGGGGACAGGTGGTGCCCTGTGTGCCCCCAGGTCCACACCCTGGGAGGGAGGGACTTCACACCACTGAGCTGAGAATTTTCATGTACCATGCAAATACATATATAGCCTTGTTTTCAAGATTTAGCCTCTGCTCATCAATCCTATAAAAAGTACAATTAAGTGGCTTCATTTTTCATAGCACCTTTGGATATTCACCTTTAAATTTTCTTATTACCAGAATGACATGACTTCTTACCAAATTCTGACAGCTATGTCCTTAGGGGGGAATAAATATGTGTAATATTCTAAAAACCACTGTCCACTTGGAGCATTTACTTATTCTAGGTCTATGTGAAGCTTGATGTAATGGTATAATTGTCAGGACACTAAGTCATTGCAGTATTTTTTTGGCTGTTTTTTTTTCTGCTTATTTTGTTTTTATATCTTTGTTATGTTTCTTCTTTTTTTTTCTTAATGCTGTTTGTGTGTGTGTGTGTGTGTGTGTGTGTGTGTGTGTGTGTGTGTGTGTGTGTGTGTGTGTGTGCGTGCACGGGCACGTAGGTAGGCTAATGCTCTACCACTTGAGCTATAGCTCCACTTCCAGCTTTTCTTATCTTTTTAGGTAAGTAATTAATTGGCAACAAGAGTCTCTCAGACTTTCCTACCCAGGCTGGCTTTGAACTGCAATCCTCAGAACCTCCTGGGTAGCTAGGATTACAGGCGTGAGCCAGCAGCACCTGATTTCTTCATACCATTTTTTTTCAGTACTGGGAAGTGAACTTGACCTCAGGCTTGCTAAGCAGGTCTCCTACCATTAAACTAAGCCTGCATTCCCCTCATGCTACATTTTTTTTGTTTTGTTTATAAACTTAAACTCAACACCTTAAATTAGTCTGTGTCCTAGAAGTGTGTACAAATTGAGTACACCTGCTGACCAGCTGGACCAAGGTATAGACCACAGACATCAACTCTACCTCGAGACATTATCTACAATGAAGAAAAAGCTGTTTCTGACTTCCATTATCTTAGGTAGCATTTTTCCAAATTAAAAAAAAAAACCTACATAAATGGAATCAAATAGTATCACTTCTTTTTGGTGATTTCTTTCCATATAATGTGATCTCTTACTGTGTATCAGCAGCTTACCTTTACAGTATAATTTTTTTTCTGTTTAGGGTAGTATAATATTCTATTATGGTAATAAGCATACCATACTTGTAAAAAATCTATTACTACTAATGAACTTAAGAATTATTTCCAGTTTGGGTTTCTTAAGAAGGATACTGCAGGCAATATAGAGTCTTGCCCATAGATTTGGTGTTCATATATACATACACACACATATATATATGCATATATAGATACACACACATACAATTTCTTTTTAATAAAATGGAAATTATTAGATCTTACAGCATATGTATGATTGATCATCTTTTCAGTGGATAAAACCAGTTTTACAAAGTGGCTTTTATCAGCTGGAAATGTGACTTAGTGGTAGAGTGCTTGACTAGCATGCATGAAGCCCTGGGTTCAATTCCTCAGAAAAAGCCAGAAGTGGCACTGTAGCTCATGTGGTAGCCTTGAGCAAAAGAAGCTCAGGGACATTGCCCAGACCAAGTTCAAGCCCCAGAACTGGCTGGAAAGAAAAAAAAAAAGAGTGGATTTTATCAATTTCCACTTAGTGATATAGAGGCCAGGCGCTGGGTGGCTCACACCTGTAATCCAAGCTACTCAGGAGGCTGAGATTTGATGATCACGCTTCAAAGCCAGTTCAGGCAGGAAAAGTCCATGAGATTCATTTCCAATAAACTACTCAGAAAAAGTTGGAAGTGGCACTGTGGCTCAAGTGGTGGAGCACTATCCTTGAGCAAAAGAAGTGTCCAAGGCCCAGGACCATCAAAAAAAAAAAAAAAGAGGAAGTGATGTAGAACAATTTACCAAAAGTTGCTATTTAAGCCGGACTGTGGTGGCTCATGCCTGTAATCCTAGCTACTCAAGAGGCTGAAATCTGAGGATCATGGTTCAAAGCCAGCCTGGGCAGGAAAGTACACGAGACTTTCCTCCAATAAACAACTAGAAAACTGGAAGTGATGCTGTGGCTCAAGTGGTAGAGTGCTTGCCTTGAGCTGGAGAGCTGAGGGACAACACCCAGGACCAGAGTTCAAGACCCATGACCGACAAAAAAAAAAAAAAGCAAAACCAAAAGTCACTATTTAATTTTTTCCACTCTATTTGTGTGCAAGTATTGCACTACAGTTTGAATTTATTTCTATCCGATGGCTTATGAAATTAGATGTTATACATATGATTGTATATTTGGATGTTTTATTGTGGGGAGGAATTTGGACATTTTCTCCCTTTGCTACCCTGGTTTGTAGAAATTCTTTTCTATTTTTAGATATTATAGGTTCTCTTTATATATTATATATTATAACATGAATTATATTGAATAATATGTTAATATAAAATATTAATGATATAGTGACAATATATTAATATGTTTTATATATTAGGGATATATAATATATTACAATATAACAATATAATTGTGTTATATACTTATAATGTATTAATGTCAGACACCGGGGGCTCACACACAATCCAAGCTACTTAGGAGGCTGAGATCTGAGGAAAGCGGTTCAAAGCCAGCCCGGGCAGGAAAGTCTGTGAGACTCTTATCTCCAATAAAACCACTCAAAAAACTGGAGTGGCACAGAGGCTCAAGTGGTAGAGTGCTAGCCTTGAGCTGAAGAGCTGAGGAACAGCGTTCAGGCCCAGAGTTAAAGCCCTATGACCAAAAATAAATAAATAAAAATGAATAATGTATTAATGTTATTTAATATGTATAGTTATATAATCTATAATATACAATATATAATATAATTACATATTTATAACAATAACTTAATATACTATAATAATACATTTATATTTTGATATATATAATATATGTCTTGTAACTCTATACTTGTCCCTTTTGCTTTTTTTTTGGTGTTGGGGCTTGAACTCAGGACCTATCACTCTTCCTGAGCTTTGTAGTCAAACCTAATGTTCTACCACTTTGAGCCATAGCCCCATTTCTGGCTTTTTGGTGGTTAATGGGAGATATGAATCTCCTGGACTTTTCCTACTCAGACTGCCTTCAAACTGCAATCCTCAGATCACAGCCTCCTGAGTAGCTAGGGTGACAGGTGTGAGCTACTAGCACCCAGCTTATTCTTTTCACTTTGATGTATTTTAATAATGACATAACATCTTTTATGTGCTGGTAGTAGTAGGGCTTGAATTCAGGGCCTGTACTCTCGCTTGGTCTTTTCTGCTCATTTGGTGCTCTACCAGTTGAGTTACAACTCCACATCTGGCTTTTTGCTGATTAATTGGAGATAAGAGTCTTCTTTGATTTTTTTGTTCAAACTGGCTTTGAATTGCAGTCCACAAATCTCAGCCTCCTGAATAGCTAGGATGAGGCACTGGTGCCTAGTTGGGAGAATATTCTTTTTTTTTTTTTGGGTCCGGTTGTGGGGCCTGAACTCTGGGCCTAGGAGCTGTCCCTCAGCTCTTCAGCTCAAGGCTAGCACTCTACCACTTGAGCCACAGCGCCACTTCCGGCTTTTTTCTTTTTGCTTATGTGGTGCTGAGGAATCGAACCCAGGGCCTCAGGCATACAAGGCAAGCACTCTACCACTGAGCCAACTTCCCAGCCCCGAGAATATTCTTATGTAATAATATCTAATCATTTTTAGTTGTATATTTTTCAAGTCTTGTTGAATAAATTGTTGCCCAATATCATCCTGTTTTTCTCAATAGCTTGAAGTGTTACCTTAATTACTGAAGTAATCAGACTTTGTTCACTGAGAAGTTGTGTTTTCACGGTATTGTTGGCCTAGTGAGTTTTATTAAGGAACTCTGAGTCCCAATTTTGTTTTCCTTAGCTTAACTTCTTATCTTTCCTTAGCTTGGCTTTCCATACAACATTTCCATATAGCTTTCAAACAGGCTTCTTAATTATTCTTTAAAACTCTGATATCTTGATAATTGGGTGAGTTGATTTATTCATACAGTTCAGCATTCCAATCAATTTTTTGCATATGTTTTATTATCTAGATCTTCTTCACTTTGAGTAATGTGCTTAGTTTTCTGTGTAGAAGTATAAGCGTTGATTGGCTGTATTCCTGCATGATTTGTTGTTTATTGATGCTGTGTAAATGGAAATTTTAATTTCATTTTCTTTGTTGCTGATATATAGTTTATTTCAACATATTAATCATGTGTTCAAAAATCTTGCTAAGTTAATTTTTAAAGCGAAGTATAGTTTACATTCACTAAAGTTCTTTGAAAATATCTGCCTGGGCAACTACCCAGAACATCATGAGCCCAGATACCATAAAAACACTTGTATATCCATGTTCAGTGCTGCACTATTCACAATAGCCAAGTTGTGGAAACAGCCCAGATGCCCTATAACATGGGTGGATTCCCCAAGAAATGTGGTACTTAATACACAATGGAATTTTACACAGCCATTAGAAAGAATAATACTATATCATTTGCAGGGAAATGGATGGGCCTAGAACAAATCATGTTGAGATAAGCCAAGCTCAGAGAGATAAATGGCACATTTTCTTCCTGTGAAGAAGCTAGATCTAAAATACACCAGAACATGATAAATCATACAGGGCTCTAGGCATTCACAGTGAAACCAAAGGAGGACACTCTTAGGAGAGGAACACAAAAGCACAATGCCTATGTGCATCTCATCATATAAAATTATATGTATCTAAATGAACTCTGGGAAGTGGAAACAAGGGTTTATTTTTGTTTGTGGCTGTTTTTCTTTTCTTTTTGTCTTGTTTGTTCATTTATCTGTCTTTTGGAGAGGAAGAGGAGCACAGGAATGGAGGGACCAAGGTGAACAAATGCAGCAGTGGTGCTCACTAGACACTGTGTGGAAAATGAACTCTACAACTTATGGTGAGAACTGGAGGGAAAAACTGAGAGACTGTGGGAAGGAACAACATTGTCAGAAAAGAACTGTTCTCATTACCTGACCTAGGTAACTGTAACCCCTCTGTACATCACCTTTATAACAACAATAAAAAATAAAATAAAAACTATAGCCTGATAAATGTGTATCATATAATCACTATATCACTTCATAAAGTTTTGAAATGTTTCCTCCTGAAACTACTTAAGGGATCCTTCTATCTTTCCTTTCCTCTTACCTCCTTCCCTTCCTTCCTTTGTTTTTTTTTCTTTTTCTCTCACTTTCTTTGGGGTTTTTGTTGTTGTTATTTTCTTGTGTTTGTTTTTGTTTTGACAGTACTGGAAGTTGAACTATGACCTTTTTGCTTCAGTTTATTTTCTGTTAAGAAAATAAGCCCCAGGCTTTATTATTTCTGCTTCCCATTTACCTGAGATTTTAGGTATATGCCACCTCATCCAGTTGTTTTTGAGCTAGGATCTCACCCACTTCTTTTTTTCTAAACTGGCCTTCTACTATGATCCTCCATCTTCACCTCCTACTTAGCTGGAATTATAGGCATATACTACCAACTAAAACCCCTGACTTTATTTCTGATTGTCTTTTTAGGATCATCTTATAAGTAAAATCATGAATAAACTAGTGAACCTGTATTTTTGGTTTGTTTTGCTTTGAGACAAGGTCTTGCCATGTGGCTCAGGCTGGCCTCAAACTTGAGTTCTTTCTGCCTCCTGAATGCTGGAATTACAAGGACATGCCACCACCAGCTGTTGAATCTGGTTACTGTAGTCAGTGAAATGTTTGCAGGGCATGGTTTTTAGTACTGAATAGTACTGATACCCCATGGTAAGGTCATGTAACTGGCATGATGACTAGCAGGAATATGTAGACATTTGTGTGGACATAGGAATTCATTTGTCATTGCCAATACCTAGCAGTTGGATTGCTGGGCTGGAGGGTTTATTTATGTTTAAATTCCTAAGAAACCAGTACAACATTTCCCAAAGTACAGGTAAGTTTTTGCATGCTTGCTGACAGTGAATATTCTGTTCCAGTTTCCCCACAAGTTCTCTCATATTTGATCAAGTGTGATTTTTGTTGCTCTTGAAATTTCCGGATGATTGTTGATTCTCACGGAATTGTGAGTCAGGCCCTGAGACCATATTTGCAGAGACTATTCACAGGGACATGTTGCAGAGTGGAACAGCGCTGATCCACAAATCTTTCTTCAGATGACCTCGGTTTTGCTTGCATCCATGTGTGCTTGTACCGGTAGGTGCATGTGCATACACAGAGGCAGGCACTTAGTTCACATGTGCGTGCACACGTATGCACACACACAGCCTCCTGACATTCTGATTGGGGTGCCATTGATTCATACATTGTTTTGGGGAAATAAGTTGCTTAGAAATACTGTCTTCTGGTCACATTCTCAGGAGAGGTTCACACTTCCTAGTATTTAGAAAACAGTTCTGATGCATATTTGTTAAATTAATGCCTAGGCTTTTGCCACGTTTAAAAAGAAGCTTCTTAATGATTTTCTTCTAGAAAATCTCTTTGTCATAACTTATTTTATCTTGATTGATCCGGTCATCTTCATGCAATGCTATGAACCTAACTGGAAACTATATGAAAATGGCATATTTTATGCTTTCTAATAATATGTAGTTTTCCAGGAGAATTTGTGGAATTGCTGAAAATTATCAAAGTAACATACAAATAACATGCTTCAAGTTCTAAATTATTGAGGAGGCTGGCCCATGTTTTGTTTGTTTGTTCATTTTTATGCCAGTACTGTGGCTTAAACTAAGAGCCTTGATCTCTTTCTTGGTCTTTTCACTCAAAGCCTGGTGCTCTACCACTTGAGCCATACCTTCACTTCTGGCTTTTTGTGGTAATCGGACACAAGAGACTCAGGGACTTTCCTGCCCTGGCTGGCTTTGAGCCAGGATCTGGAGCTTTCAGCCTCCTGAGTAGATAAGATTTAAGATGTGAGCCACAGGTTCCTGGCAATAGCAGTCCTTAAAAGACAGACAAAGATAATCCCCTTATCACCCCCTTCACTTAATGTCTTACCAAATCAGACCATGAACAGGACACATGCCTACTAAAATCAAGGCTGTGGATCGTGATGGCAGCCTGGGACTTCCTACCTGGCTCAGGTGGTCTATGGAGCCCACAGGGAATAGGACATGAGATGTATCCCAGGAGCTCATGTCACAGACTTGCCTTCTGCTTTACCACATTTAGCAGAGAGATCCTGACTACACAGAGCTCCTACCCTGTTATTAGAAATATCTTCTATACTTACTGTGTGGTCATTCTTACTATGCCTGACCATGACCTACTTTCACATGTTAAAACTCAGTTCAAGATGGCTGGAGGGGTAGCTCAGTGTAGATAGGGTACACTTAGCATTCATCCCTGGCACTAAAACAATAAAGAGCAAGGATAAGGTTAATAGTTAAGAATCTGTTATTATTACATAAACACCACCTCACCCACCATAGTTTTGGTTTTCAGCAAGGAATATGTTTTCTCAGTAGTATGCAACCTAGTTAGAGTTCTTTATTTCTTAGCAGAATCAAAACTGCATCTGCCAGGGTCTGGTGGTTCACGCCTATAATCCTAGCTACTCAGGAGGCTGAGATCTAAGGATCACTGTTGGAAGTCATCCTAGACAGGAAAGTCTGTGAGACTTTTACCGCCACCAAACTACCAAAAATAGCCCCAAGTAGGGCTGTGGCTCAAGTGGTAGAATGCTAGCCTTGAGCAAAAGAAGCTCAGGGACAGTGCTCAGGCCCTAAGTTCAAGCCCCAGGACTGGCACAAAAAATAATTAATTAATTAATTTAAGCATAACTAGCCAGCATTCTAGGAAGTGTCACTCTTGCTCACCCTCAAGATTATAGCTTTAATGTGTAGTAAAATCCATGCCCTTTACTTGTGTGCTAGTAATAAGGCTTGAACTCGGACCCCTTGTGCTCTCATTTATGATTCTTTGTCCGCAAGGTTCGCTCTCTACCACTTGAGCCACACTCCCAATTCCAGATTTTTGCAAGTTAATTGGAGATAAGAGTTTCAGACTTTCTTGCCAGAGCTGGTTTTAAACTTTGATCTTAGATCTCAGCCTTCTGAGAAATTAGGATTACAAAGTGGGTACCACCAGTGCCTATCAGAGAGATAGAACTCTGAAATATACAAAGAAGAATCCTTTTTTACACAGTCCAAGTCCAGGAAGTCATCTGGAGATTCTAGAGCAAGGATGTTCAAATGTGGCAGGAATGTTTCCATGGTCCTTGTCCCTGCGTATGCTCCAGGAAGCAGGCCCAGGCCATGCCTCTGTCCTCTCCAGGCAGGAGCAGGACACCTAATTCAATTCCTGAAGGGAGTATTCCATGTAGGAATAAATAATCCTCAATAAGGAATCCCAGTGCTCTTAGGAAGAGAAATAAATGTCAGAAAAAACTCAAACTTGGAAACATCAGCTGTTTACTGGGTGCCTGTGGCTCATACCTGTAATCTTAGCTAGTCAGGAGGCTAAGACCTGAGGATTGTAATTTGAAGCCAGCCTGGGTAGGAAAGTCCATGAGACTTGTATCTCCAAGTAACCACTAAAATTCAGAAGTAGAGCTGTGGCTCATGTGATAGGACAAAAGCTTTGAGTGAAAAACAAAGGGATAGCACCTAAGCCCTGAACTCAAGTTCAGTGTGCTAGTGATACCATTCTCACGGGCGCAAGCATGCATGCACGTGCGCGCGCACACACACACACACGCACACACACACACACACACACACCTCACCAGCTCTATGGTTTAAGTGGGGTGACATATGCAAAGAACTGTGAACAGCCTGAGGCTCACCCTGTCGCAGGCTCTCATGAATGCCACAGAAGACAGAACACTTCTAGGTTAAAGGCAAAGGACTTCTTCCTAAATACAGCAGACATCATAAGCTTCAGCTTTATGGAGATGGGACAGGTGTGTGCTATGTGCACAGAGGTTCTGAGTTGCACTTAAGAAACCTAGAGCCAAGGAACCTTCAATCTTATAAATAACATTTGTTTTTTGTTTTTACTGCTATGTTCCAGTACAAGGGCTTTGCACCCTTGCTTATCTTTTTCACTTAAGGCTGGTACTCCATTTAGCCACACCTCCACTTTCAGGCTCTTGCTGGTTAATTGGATAGACATCTCTTGGATTTGACTACCCAGCTTGGCTTTGAACCTCAATCCTCAGCCTTCTGAGTCGCTAGGATTACAGACATGTGCCAGCAGTGCCCAAGTGCCAGGCAAGACCACTGTTGTCAGTCTTATTTCAGACAGCTGAACAGTTGTCTTCCACTGTGGAAGGACATACTTGATCGTCATGGCTATTGAACTACACAATCATCTTTGCAAGGACCGTCCAGAATAAAAAATGCCACAAGATGAACAGGGAGACCCTGTTCCATATCAAAGTGAACAGATAAGTTAAAGCAACCAAGATACTGGACAAAAACATCTGCTTTCAGTCAAAGATGGAAGCTGAGATGTAGCTCGGTGGTAAAGCACTTGCCTAGCAATGCAACAGTCTGGATTTGGTCCTCAGTATCAAAAACAAAAGACAAATATATATATATATATACATATTTATATATAATACATTATTTAATGTATACTATATGTAAAATATATATGTTTTGTGTAATAGATTATATAATAAATGTTTTATATAAATATATAGTTATATAACTATATAAACCTGTATATAATATTTTTCACTTAAATATATGTATATAGTTAATGAAAGTTGGAAGAAAAAGACAACATTCAAATCATTAGAAATAAAAAGAACTCAAAGGTATTCAAGGGCAAGGATAAGATAGACTTATGTAGCCAAGAGATTTAGGCTGTGCTGTCCCAAAGCATGCCAAGTGCTGGCACTGGTCCCAGCACCAGAGTGATCTTCAAATACTGATTGTCATTTGGAACATGTAGGTCAGGTTGGCCTCCAACAGCAGGAAGAGGCAAATATTCCAACCTCCCATTCGTTAATAGATCTTAAAAATTTACATGAAGCGCTGGTGAAGAAGGTGAAAGACCCTGACTTATTTCATTTAACAAATATTTTTCCAGGTCCTTCCATTTCCCTACAAATGACATGATATCATTCTATCATTCTTCTTAATGGATGGACAAAATTCCAGTGTGTATGTGTGTGACATTTTCTTGATCCATTCATCTATTGAAGGGCATCTGGACTGTTGCATGGCTGTAGTAAATAGTGCTGTAATGAATGAACACACAAGCAGTTTACTGTACCTGACTTGTAATCTTTTGGATAAATGCCCAAGCGTGGAATTGCTGGATCATGGAGTGAGTTCTACGTTTAGTTTCTTGAGGAGCCTCCAAACTTCTCTCCAGCATGGCTGCACTAATTTATACTCCCAACAGTATAACTGGGTTCCTTTCTCACCGCCATCCATGCCAGCATCTTTTGTTGTTTGTATTCTTGATGATGGCCATTCTAACTCAGGTGAGTTGTTCTGATTTACATTTCCTTTATGGCCTGTGATGTTGAATATCTTCTTGAAACAAAAGACAATATGTTCTCTCTCATATATGGAAGTCAAATCTCAAGTATAAATACATTTGTAAACGTATACAGAGTCATATGCTTATATACCCAAACATGTAAACTAAAGTATACTATATGGAGGGGAGAATTCTAGTGGTGTGACTCATTTGAACAACAAACTTGCAATCTGGCAAAATCAGTTCTAGAAAGATGAAGCATGTTTTGTTGGAAGGCAAAGCCAGGAGGAGGGGATTGTAGATGAAGTCAGAAAGGAACAGAAAACAAACGCAGTTACAATATTCAAGGTGCATGTGTGAAACTGGAACCAGGTAATGTGAGAGGACCAGTTGGGTGGGAAGAGATAGGAGAGAATGACGGAAGGGGTCATTCAAGATGCATTATACTCATAAACTGGCATGTTGAATTGAAACCCCTTTGTACAACCACTTAAGGATGGATAGACAGACAGACAGACAGACAGACAGGCAGGCAGGCAGACAGACAGACAGACAGACAGACAGACAGACAGATAGATAGATAGATAATGTACAGGAGAATGTGGAGATCAGGTAAAGCTCAGTTTGAGATTCATCCAAGACATCAGCTTCACTCTGTCATCTAATGAGGGATAGCTCACCTCTGCCATTGCCTTAAAGCACTTACTATTGATCCTGCTCTCAGCAGTTGCTGGTTTCTGGCATAGCTCCCCACATAAGACTCTAAAGAGGATAAACACTGGGACCATCCTGGTTTGAAATATTTTTCCAGTGTACATGCACTGATGTCCTCTCTGTCTGAGCTCCTAGAAACTTCCTGGGAAAACAAATGCCACTTTCCCTCTTTCTAAATGTATATTTTTAAATTGTTTTATGCCAGTACTGAGGCTTGAACTCAGGGCCTTGTGTTCTTGTTTGGATGTTTTGTTTTTCATGGCTCGTGCTCTACTACTTCAGCCAGACCTCCATGTCTGGCTTTCTGCTAGTTGATTGGAGATAAAGGTCTTTTGGGTTTGTCTTCCTGGGTTGGCTTTGAACTTCAATCCTCAGATTTCAGCCTCTTGAGTTGCTAGGATTACAGGTATGAGCCACCTGTGCTTGGCCAATCTATCTTTGCGGATGCCAGCCCTTCCTTAGGGCAGGGATGAGTACAAATGTGGGCCATGAACCAAGAGTGACACCATAGATTCTTAATAGAGGTGCCAGGCAAGTGTGGGCAGGCCCTTGTGAGCCTGCCTGCAGCTGTTCCTCATCAACAGAGCTTTCCAGAAACTGTTCTCAGTTTCTGCTTTAAATATGTATCACTCATTCAAGGGAAAACATTATGGGTCAAGAAAAATAAACTCAAAGGAAATTTTTTAGAAACTTAAATGCACAGTAACATAGAAAGACTCAAAGTTGCAGGCCCCCATTGGTGAATGGTTCTACCTAAATTTAAATTTTTTTTAAGACGTAAAACTATTAAATTGTTCTCCAATTAAATTGTTGAGCAATGAGGAACTAGGAAGTGGGGAACATAAAATAAAAGAATATTTAGCACCTACAAATGCATAATAAAGTTATAGCTGAAGGTTTCTTTTTTCTTTACATGAGTATTCAAATCTTGAATAACAAATTATTCACAACTAAGCACCAGTGGCTCATGCCTGTAATCCTAGCTACTCAGGAAGCTGAAATTTGAGGATCATGATTCAAAGCTGGCCTGGTCAGAAAAGTTTGTGAGACTCTTATCTCCAATTAACCATAAAAAATTCAGAAGTGGAGTTGTGGCTCAAGTGGTAGAATACCAGCCTTGAGAAAAAAAGAAAGAAAGAAAGACCCCCGGGGACAGTGCTCAGGCCCTAAATTTAAGCCCTAGGACCAGAACAAAACAAATGAAAAAAAAAACTATTTACAGTACTTCACAGGATCTGAGAGAAATATTTGACATGGTTGTGCTTCAAGTTATCAAAATACTTCAAAAATACTTCTAAAAGTGAAAATGATCCAAATTTCCAAGGGATACAATTCACTTTGTAAACATTTAAGGACTGAAAGTGCTTATATAGGTTATTTAACCAAAAACACGGCTTCTCAGGCCAGGAACTGGTAGCTCAAACCTGTAATTCTAGCCATCAGGAGGCTGAGATCTGAAGATTGTCATTTGAAGCCAGCCTGGGCAAGGAAGTCCAGGAGACTCTTATCTCCAATTAACCTCCAAGAAGCCACAAGTGGAGCTGCGGCTCAAGTGTTCAAGCACTAGCTTTGAGCAAAAAGCAAAGGGACAGCACCCTGGCCCTATGTTCAAGCCCCAAGACTGGCACAACAATAAAAACAAAACAACTACAAAACATCCTTTGTCTCTTACTTTCTGCCAACTTGAGAACAGTGTTTATCTCTGCCGTGGGTGATGCTCTGGTCCTGCCTGAAAGCAAAATCTGAAGGGTGACATTCAGGTGGAATCGGTGATTTTCCAACCCAGCTGCCATCACAGTCTCTCTGGAACTTTCCTCAGGGCTCACTGCTTGGCTTGTGGGGTGTGGTCCTTGAGCCCTTTTTAGCTTCCTCCTTCAGCAGCGACCTTGGCAAACAGCCTGCATTGCTGGGACCCTGGTTTCTTAGGTGCAGATCAGAGGACTTCCTATCCTCATCTTGGCCCCTAACGATGTTATGCTGTGACTTCTCCCATTGGTTCTTTCTGATGTGCTTCCTTGCCTGGGGAGAGAGGTTTACCGAAGTTTCATTCGTTCAAAGCACAGCAGATCACATTTCTTTCTTCTTCTGTTCCCACAAGTATGGGAAACACACATCCCAGTTGTGAGTGATTTGTTTTTCTAATGCAAACTTTCATGGTGCAGAAAGACAAACCCCGCTGGAAGAGATCCATGGAAGACATGTGAGATCTATTATGGGCCTTAAATATGTGTAGACTAAACATCATTGAGTTTTCTATTATCAAAGACTTATCTGAATATCTGAAAGTCTGTTTCTAGGTAAAGAAACCAGACTAAGATGTAGATCAAGAATCTATTCAGTTGCTAGCAAAGTTGTTATTTTACCTGCAAAACTGGTTCAGAGATCTGGAATATTCCTTACCCATATTCTCCCAATGTGAGTATCTTTTGTGGTCATGGAACATTCACTAAAACAAAGACACTAACATTCAGAGCAGCACTATAAAAAAAAATCATGGGCCTGTTCATATTCCACAAAGATTTCTATTCTATTCTATTGTATTCTACACTACTCTATTCATTACTTTCTATTGTTTTATTTTTTAAATTATTTTATTTTTAAGTTTATTTTATTCTGCACTTCATTGCTTTATTTTTAAGTCGATTTTATGCTATCCTATTATTTTATATCATATATTGTCCTTATTCTATTATTATTATTGTTATTTTGTGCTGGTCCTGAGGCTGGGCTTGGGCACTGTCCTTATGCTTTCTTTTTGCTCAAGGCTAGCACTCTACCACTTGAGCCACAGCTCCATTTCTGGCTTTTGGTGATTAATTGGAGATCAGTAACTCATAGACTTTGCTATATGGGATGTTTTCGAACAGCAATACTCTTTGAGTAGCTAGGATTATAGGATTATAGGATTATATGAGCTACTGGTGCTAGAAAGCCTATCCTATCCTCCCCCATTCTATTCTGATTTCCACCCTTTTCCAATACAAGGAATTGAGCTTAAGACCTGGTGCTTGCAAGGCAAGGACTTTACCACTGAATTACACATATATACTTTTTACAACTGAGATTTCATTATCAATACGTACATTCACACAGCCACCAGTCAGTTACCAGTCAGTTGATGAACCCTTCCCTGAGAGCTAGGGTGCTGCTCTCCCTTAGCTTTCTTGCTCATGGCTGGTACTCTTCCACTTGAGCCACACTGCCACTCCTGGCTTTTTGCTGGCTCACAGACTTTTCTGCCCAGTCTGGCTTCAAGCAGTGATCCTCAGATCTCAACTTCTTGAATAAAAAGGATTACAGGTGTGAGCCACCAGCATCTGGTTTGCAGGCTCCAATTCTGATCATCTCTGTGCCTGCTGCACCAGCCCCACCATTGTAACAAGTGTCAGAACCATTTTTCTGACCACACTTGTGAGCACTATCTTATTACACACACACTGCCCTGAAACTAGTCCTGGGTAAACAGTAACAAAAACAACTCCCAAATTGCCAGGTGCCAGCAGCTCATGCCTATTATCCTCATGAGTACATGAGGCTGAGATTTGAGGATCACTGTTCAAAGCCATCTCTGGCTTGATAGTTTGTGAGACTCCTATTTCTATTGACCACTTAAAACCTCGAAGTGGAGCTTGGATCAAGTGGTAGGGTTTGGCTTTGAGTAAAAAAGCTTCAGTTCAATCCCTAGGACCACACACACAGGAAGGAAGGAAGGAAGGAAGGAAGGAAGGAAGGAAGGAAGGAAGGAAGGAAGGAAGGAAGGAAGGAAGGAAGGAAGGAAGGAAGGGTGAAATGAAGTGGGTCTGGAGGGACAGGATAGGATGGAGAAGGATAGAAGAGGTGAAGAGAAGATACTGAAATTTTGATGGACATTGTGCATTTCCACCCCTTTGTCCAACTCTTTGAGGTTCAGAAAAGTAAATAATGTGTCTGTGTGTGCTTTCACGGGCACGTACTCCTGTTCTAGGACCTGAACTAGGGGCCTAGGTGCTATGCCTGAGTTTCTTTTGCTCAAGGCTGGTGCTCCACCACATGAGCCACAGCTCCACTTCCACCTTTTTAATAGTATTTCAGAGATAAGAGTCTCACATACTTTCCTGCTTGGGCTGGCTTCGAGCCACAATTCACAGACCTCAGCCTTGTGAATAGCTAGGATTATAGGCGTGAAGCCCCAGAACCTGCAATAATTAAAAAAAAAAAAACCTAATTTTATCAGCTTGAATGTACATAGTAAATCATAAGATACATTTTATGTTTTAATAAAATAAGATGAATAATATAAAATCAAGTAAATTGTTGGTCTAGATCAGAGATGCACTGTGCGCCAGTCACTTCCCTCTTTCTACCTGTGACAGCCAAGCACAGGTACCCCGTGGCATCCGGTCACGTGAGGGTTTGCCCCGCCCCCACGCAGGCCCGGCCTGCGGGATGACCGGAGCGGACGGGCTTCCTGCGGAAGTGATCAGACAGCGTGCTTCCTCCAGGAAGGGGAAGGCCGAGGATAGCCAGGTGGGCAGCTCCCCCGCCTGCTCTCCCTCCTCCAAGTTCACACGAGAGCCCGCCTGTAATCCGCCGTTCGTGGTCCCGGGCTTGTGTTTCAGTTTAGTTTCAGTGGCGCTGGAGTGGAGCCCAGGGTTCCACGCAGTGGCCTGGCGCTGAGTGACACCTCAGAAAGGAGGAGTCAGCTGGGCACTATCAGACATGTCTGTAATCCCGGCACCTCAGAGGCCAGGAAGCCCCAAAGCCTTGAAACTCATCTCCGGTTAACCACCACGAAAACCAGCAATGGAGCTGTGGCTCAAGCGGTAGAGTGCTAGCCCGAGCAAGGAAAGAAGAAGCGAGGACAGCGCCCAGAACCCCGGGTTCAAGCCCCAGGAGATTTCTGCTCATAGGCATGCTGGGATGGCAATGGCACCCGACTTCTCCCAGGCGAGCTGGCCCTGAATGGCTAGGGAATCTGGTTTTCCAGGCCCTTTCCTCTCTCTCCGCCCCCGGAAACAGTGTGTGAGGAGTTGTTCTTTGCTTGCTGAGTAGTTTAGAACAGAAACAGAAAGGGATTTAATTCATTCTGCTGCCCAGCAGGGTTTCATGGGATGGAGGGGCCTCCATCTCCACAGGGGGAAATGAAAACAGCAGCAGAACACGTGGGCATAAAGCAATCCTAGGATGTGTTTGCAAAGAGGTTTGGGCTGAGGCCTGGGGCAAAGCCCACAGGAGGGGCCTGAGACCCAGCCAAGGCACCAACCCCTCTGCCCTGCTCTCTCTGGCGTTGGGCACACTATGCAGTAGGTAAAGCCACCCAGCACCTGTGACCTCTCAGAAGGCCTGTCCATCAAGAACCCAGGAGCATCAATAACAGGCTAAATTCTTGACCTTGTTAGGTTGTTTATTTGGGTTTTTATTTTTCTTTTCTTTTCTTTTTTTTTGCCAATCCTGGGGCTTGACTACTGGGCCTGGGTGCTGTTCTGGAGCTTTTGTGCCCAAGGATAGCACTCTGTCACTTGAGCCAGAGTGACACTTTCAGCTTTTTCTGTGATTAATTGGAGATAAGAGTCTCACAGACATTCTTGCCTGGCCTGGCTTCAAACTGCAGTCCTCAGATCTCAGCCTCCTGAGTAAGTAGGATTACAGGATTGTGCCACCAGTGCCCAGTGACCTTGTTTTTGTTGTTTCTTTTGTTGTTACTTTTGTTCTTTTTCTAATTTGTCTTTTTTTTTCAATTTTTTCTTTTTCTATTTTATTTTTTGTTGTGTTTTGTGTTTGGTTTGCTTCTTGTGATTTTTAGTGAAATGCTTGGGAGCACTAGCCTGTGAGTTCTAGATGTTTCTGAGTTTTGAGGGTGATGGGCAGTACAAAGACCCACCACGCTGTACTCCCCAGCTCTCTGTTAAGTGCATTATGGGCAATTGTTTTGCATTTACCTCTTATAAAAAGCAATGAAATTTTACCCCCATTTTGTAAATAAAAAAAATAGTTATAGAGAGCTTAAGTAACTTGTTCAATGTCCACATAGTAAGTCAAAGCCAAGATTCTGAACATTAGGCTGAAAGGAAAGCAGAAGGAACTGGTGACAATTTAGGGTCTGTGGAGAAGAAGCAAGTAGGCTGAGACAGTAAAATGGGAGAAAAAATACTTTTTATTTTCGTGCTAGTACTGGGGCTTGATCTTTGGACTTCGCCATCATTTTTGTCCCTTAATTTTTAAAATTGTTATTATAAAGGTGATGTACAGAGGGGTTATGGTTACATAAGACAGATAGTACATTTGTTTTTGGACAATGTCACCCCTTCCCTCACTCCCAGGTTTTCCCTCCAGCCCCCACCTACAAGTTTTATAGTTTATTTTCCACAGTGTCCAGTGAGTACCATTGCTGCATTTGTCCACTCTTCGCGGCCTCACCATCTTGTTTTCCTCAAGGCTGGCACTCTGCCACTAGACCACACCTCTTCTTAATGCTTTTTGCTGGTTCATTGGAGATAAGAGTTGCTGGTGTTTGTCTGCCTGGGCTAGCTTTGAAGCCTGGTCCTCAGATCTCAGCCTCCTGAGTAGCTAGGATTATCAAACGAGTGGTTCCTTGTCATGTGAGCTTTTCAGACACACTGAACAGTCAGAAAGGCCCCAGGAGAGTTTGGTTCTGGGGACTTTCAGACACTGAAAGCCTGGCATGGCATCAACGGGTTTTCAACAATGAGTAGACCTTGGAAGACTTGCCCACGGCTGGCATTGTACATGGGAATTTTGGAATAAAACCTTTGTATAAATTCAGTGACATTATCAAAAGATAATGAGGCAAAGCAGAACAATAAAAGCACAGGTGAAAGTGTTTTCATTCATTAAAACTAGAACAATGAACTTGGGTTCACACCTTTTCTTGAGGACCCATCAGTAAATAGAACTAGATAAACAAAACCATAAACTGATTACATAGGGTTCTAAAGAGATTTGGAGAAAAAATAAATTGTTTTTAAAACACATAAAGCTGAGCTCTGGTGGTTCACACCTGTAAGCTTAGCTACTCAGGAAGGTGAGAGCTAAAGCTCTTGGTCAAAGCTAGACTGGGCAGGAAAATCTGTAAGATTCTAATCTCTAATCAACCATTAAAAACAGAAAGTGGAACTGTGACTCAAGGGGTAGAGTGCCAGCTTGAATTAAAAAGCTAAGGATATTGCTCAGGCCCTGAGTTCAAGCCCTGGTACCAGCACAAATAAAACATAACAACAGAAAACACAAAGTTAGCATCTAGGGAGACTAGAGAGAAATCTGTGTTTTGATGTTCTCTATTCGAATCTTCTGGAATGTTTGTCCTTACCTGTACTAAATAAACTTAATCATTCACATTTGTCCAGATATTTATATGATGATGTAAAAATATTTTTCAAGGGGCTAGAAGATGGCTCACTGGTAGAGCGCTTGCCTTGCATGCATGAGGCCCTGAGTTTGATTCCTCAGCATCACATAAGCAGAAAAACCAGAAGTGGAGCCGTGGCTCAAGCGGTAGAGTGCTAGCCTTGAGCTGAAGAGCTGAGGAACAGCGCTCAGGCCCAGAGTTCAGGCCCCATGACCAACAAAAAACTAAAATAAAATAAAAAAATAAAAATTCAAGCACGAGAGATTTTTTTTTTTTACCACCTATTGTCATCTTTTTTTCTTTTTTTTTTTTTTTTTTTGCCAGTCCTGGGGCTTGAACGCAGGGCCTGAGCACTGCTGTCCCTGAGTTTCTTTTGCTAGCACTCTACCACTTGAGCCACAGTGCCACTTCTAGCTTTTTCTGTTTATATGATACTGAGGAATTGAACCCAGGGCTTGCATGCTAGGCAAGCACTCTACCATTAAACCACATTCCCAGCCCCAAGATGAGAGATATTTTATCTATATTTTAAGTGCTCCTGGTTGTGTCTTTCCTTTGTTAGTAGAGTTTGAGCTAAGGGCTTTACAGTGCCAGGCTCTACCATTTGAGCCAAACCACCAGGCTCTGGCTTTAATGATTTTTCAGTCTCAGACTTTTGGGGGAGGCTGGCCTCAGACTACAGTCCTCCTACCTCTGTCTCAACTGGGATTACATGATAGATTCTGGTTAACTTGTTTTGCCCATCTGGCCTTGAACCACAATCCTTCTATCTCCACCACCATACCATATACTGGTATACACAATTGTACTCTTACCTGAATGCTGTTGCTTATTAATACTAAAGACTCGCCCAAATTTTCATAAACATGATCAAAACTAAATGTCAGTAATCATAAATTTTAACACCTTGCCAATTACTAGGCGACATAATTTCAATCCTTTACAAAGAAGAAACTGGGAAGGCTACATGAAGAGTAAAACTTACGTCATATTCTAATAAGGAAAGGTAAACTACTTTAATACCAGGATTCGTGCAGATCAGCCTCTTTACAACCCAACAGAGTGACCATACCATTCTGGGCTTTCAGACTTCTATTTATTTTCTTTTCTTAAATTTTGTGTCTCCTGGCTGGAAATGTGGCTTAGTGATAGAGTGCTTTCCTAGCATGTATGAAGCCCTGGGTTCGATTCCTTAGTACCACATAAACAGAAAAAACTGGAACTGTGGCTCAAGTGGCAAAGAAATCCAGGGACAGAACCCAGGTCCTGAGTTCAAGCCCTGGGACTGACTGGCAAAAAAAAGTCTCTCCTTCCTTCCCCTGCCCTCTCCTCCCCTTTCCTGTTCTCTTCCCTCTCCTCCCCTTCTCTCCTCATTCCTCCTCTCCCTCTCTCCTCTTACTGTCTTGCTCTCTCTTTTGCTGTGATCCTAGGATTTGACCCAAGGTACTCTTAGCATGCTTGGTCAAGGCTGGCATTCTACCACTTGAGCCACAGTTCCACTTTTGGCTTTTCATGGTTAATTGAAGATACTAATCTCACATACTTTTCTGCCTGGGCCAGCTAGCTTCAAATCCTGATCCTCAGACCTCAGCCTCCTGAGTAGCTAGGATTATAGGTGTGTTTTGATCAATGATGTCAATGTATTCTCCCCAAATGACTAATGATATTTCCCATGCATGAATGAAAGAGTGAGAGGAAGGTTGGCTTTCTAGAAACTTGAGCCTATTTTCCTTCTAATCTCCTACAGAAGCTCTTGTTCTCTGGAAATTTTTCTTTTAGGTTCACCCATCACACAATGCAGAGGGAGAGTACTTTAAAGGGAGGAGCCCCCTGCATTTGCCTGGAGCACTTTGATTGATGTCAAAAGGCCGACTTCCAAGCAAGTGTCTTTGGAGATCAGAAGATTGTGGCTGCATCAGATAAGCAGGTTTGGGGAATTCGTACTTGGGGAGGTCGGCGGCGCAGCTCCTGGGAGCCCTTGAGCTTTGACAGTGGCTGTTGAGCAATCCTAACAAGTCAGCATCTCAGGGAGAGTTGCCTGATGCCTGCTTAGATACATCCAGGTGTGAAACAATAACATGCTTGGCTTAGTAGCTTGAATCACAGATGTGAGCCACCAGTGCCCAGATCAGAGTGATATTTAAATAGCACATTTAAATATGCAAATACTAAGCATCTCCTTACATCAGAATTGGGCCAAGGCAGCTAGCTGACCTGATAGAAATTAGCTACAAGTTCACATTCACATTGACCTTCATGATTCTGATTCGTGTGTGTGTGTGTGTGTGTGTGTGTGCGCGCGTGTGCACGCGCGCGCGCGCGCGCGCGCGCGCGCGCTTAGCTTCTCTCCAGGCTGGTAATCTATCATTTGAGCCACTTCTGGCCTTTAGCTGGTTAGAGATAAGACTTGGACTTATCTGGCCTTAATTGTACTTTTCTGGACTTCTCTGCCTGGGCTGGCTTCCAACCTCATTCCTCAGATCTCAGCCTGAGTAGCTAGGATTACAGGCATGAGCCACCGGCATCCAGCTACCTTCATGATTCTTGTTTACAGCACTGCACTGGGCTATGGGCTTGCTGCCACTGATCTCCGTGCATCCCGTGTCAGTCAGTACTGCTCCCTCCTTGTCCTCATCCATTCCAGAGCTGATCTGAATGTATGGTCTTTTTCATCCACATTCAGACCAGCTCCACATGGCCTGGAAGATGACTGGAGGCCGGCACATTGAGCCTAAGCCAAATGCACTCTTAGGAGGAGTGAAGAGGAAAATGCTTCAGTAGAAAGAAGAGTAGGGACCTGTATGCTAACCTCAAAAGTGGGTGCTGAAATTTCTGGTTTTGTTACAAATACCTTCTGAGAAGGAAAGTTAGAAAGTCTCCTAATCTCTCTGAAAAACTACTCCTGAAAAAAAAAATTACCACCATAAGGCACCTGTGATGGATTTATTTCAGGGGCTCATGCCTGTAATCTTAACTACTCAGGAGGCTCCGCTCTGAGGATCATGGTTCCAAGCCAGCCCTGGCAGGAAAGACTTTGAGACTCTTGACTCCAGGTAACAACCACAAGGTGGAAAGTGGAGCTATGTATGGCTCAAGTGGAGCTCTGGCTCAAGTGGAAGCATGCTAGCCTTGAACAACAAAAGCTCAAGGACAGTGCCCAGGCCTCAGGACCAGCACACACACACACACACACACACACATAATTGGTGGGGAGGGGTTGGACTTGTATAGTCTCAGATAATGAATATATTAATCATGACTCTTGGTTTGTAACTGAATTCCATTCAAATTATTTCTGATCGATAACTTCCTTGAAGGTCTCAATTGGCTGACCTGTGGGAGACGGGAAAGGGGAGGGGGGCTTGGGATGGACCTAAGTCTTAGTGGCAACTGATTTAGAGACTGAGTACCCTGAATGCCTACTTCTGTTCTCTCTGGAGATAATTATTACTACTATTATTATTGTTATTATTATTATTATTATTTTGTACTGGTCCTTGGGCCTGAATTCAGAGACTAGGTACTTTCCCCATAGCTTTTTCTCTAAAGGCTAGTGCCCTCCCACTTGAGCTACAGCTCCACCTCCAGCTCTGAGGGAGTTAATTTGAGGTAAGAGTCTCACAGACTTTCCTGCCCAGATTGGCTTCAAACTGTGATCCTCCTGAATAAGTAAGATTATAGGCTTGAGCCATCAACACCGGGCAATTATTTTATCACAGGTCAGCTTCTAGCTGGGGCCTCCAATCTCCGGATGTTGCCTCTACAGGAGGATATCCTCTCTCTTCCAGGTAGGAAGGCCAGTGAGCACATCCTTGACCAATTCTCTCACGGGAGATAGGATGAGAAGTAGAAACAGTACTCCTTGAAAACTCTCAGGCTGTTTAATAGACAGCAGTTTAATAGACAGCAGTATCAAGATCATGAGGAGAACTTGAGAGTCCCTGGCTAGATAGGGACAGAAAAATGGCAGCCAAGAAGCTCTAACACAGTGGGGTAACCCAGCAAAAATACCTATCTTATTCCCATCAAGCATCAAACACATGTGTCCTTTATAGTTGTGACCCAGAGTATGTCCCCCAGCCTCCATCCAATCAAATGTGCTTTCTGTACTGGCGCAAATGAGAGACCCAATCATAGAGAATCTTCCATACCTGTACTCCCAGGTAGAGGAAGCAATCCCAGGATTCTCATCAATGAATGACCATCTATCTGACCAATCAGAGGAGATTAGGGAACACTGCATCTAGCCAGCCCTTGAGAGGGAGACTATGGTGTCAGCATCTCGGACCTTCCTGGCACAAAGAGTCCCTTTTGGCTGTTGTATTTTCTGTTTTAAATAAGCCTACTCTACTTTAAATAGTTTCCTGCCCTTTAATCCTTTAATTAGCAGAAAAAACAAAAACAAACCTAAACGCTACATGGTATCAGTTGCTCTTTAGAAATAGAGGTAGGACTATGGACCCATTCAGGTCTTGACCTCATAGAAATGCAGGACTTCCCAAACACCTGCTGGTCTTCACTTGGCTGAGGATGCCAAACTTCCTTCATTTCCTCAAATGCCAGTGAAATTTTATTCATGTATTTATTTTATCACATTTGATTAAATAACCAATGCATAATTCTTTGGGGGGGGGGGGAGGGGTACTGTGTTTTGAACTCAGGGCCTAGGCACTGTCCCTTAACTTTTTCACTCAAATCTAGTGTTTCACTACTTGAGTCACAGCTGCACTTCTGCCTTTTTGCTGGGTAATTGGAGATACGAGTCTCATGGACTTTCCTGCCCAGACAGGCTTTGAATCTTTGATTGTCAGATCTCAGCTTCCTGTGTAGCTCTAATCATAGTAGTGAACCACCAGCTTCTGGTACATAATTGTCTTTTAACATGCTAGATCTTAAGATACAGAAAGCCAAAGCAAAACGCAAAAGCCTGAGTCAATGTTTCCCCAAAGATTACCAAGAAACAACCAATAAGTATGTAAGAGGGGTTCAGCAAACTAATAATCAGGGAAATGAAAATCACAGCAGTAGTGTGGTATGACCTCACACCCTACAGAATGTCCATGATGACAAAGACACTAACAAGCATTGACAAGGATGAAAAGAAATTGGAGCCCTTTGGCATTGTGGGTAAGCATGTACTATGGAAAATAGTATGGTGATTTCTCTAAGAAATAAGAATAGAGTTACCATATGGCTCATGATTTCCATGTCTGGGTTTGTAGCCAAAAGACTTAAATGTAAGACCTTGAGGAAATGTTAGTTCATCCAACTTTACATTAGTATTCATAACAGCTAAACCCGGGTGCCTGGGCCTTCCTAGGGGTGATGAACAACCAGTATGGTGAGAGTGTGTAGTAGACTTTTATTCAGCCTAGAAAAAGAAGAGCATTCTGACTCAAGCTACAATGTGGATGAACTTTAAGAAAGCTATATATGAAGAAAATAGTCACAAAAGGATAAATACCTTATGATTTTACTTCTATGAGATATAAAAATAGGCCAGGCACTGATGGCTCACACCTGTAAATCCTAGTTACTCAGGATACTGAGATCTGAAGGTCATGGTTTAAAACCAGCCATAGCTGGCTTATCTCCAATTAATCACCAGAAAACACAAGTGGAACTGTGGCTCAAAGTGGTAAAGCACTAGCCTTGAGCAAAAAAGCTCAGGGACCGTTGCCCTAGCCCTGAGCCTCAAGCCCTAAGAATGACTAAAAAAATAAATTAAAAATAATTTAAATCTACATTCATAGTCTTCAATATTCCTGGGACTATAAATTATTATTAGAATTTGTTATTCTAAAACTTATTTAATTACTTAAGTAAAAAGATTTCTATTATGAGCTAATTGGATATAAAAGGATATTTAAGTTCTTGTATTTTCTATCTCTTTATGTTGTATGATCTGTTCTTTATATGATTACATTGGGGTAGTTGAAGTTAACTGTAATTACTTCATTAACCTTAAAAAGTTAGAATTTATAAACACTACTGATTTCAAAATGGAAATTTCTCTCTCTGAAATTTGTGGGGTTTTCCTCCTAGAAAATCAAGAATCTACATTTTTAGGCAATGTTGAAATCAGTCATAATTCATTATGTTTTCAGATACATCAAATAATGGGCCTAACAATTAGAAGAGCTAGTTATGTTGAAAATGGCATTTCATTCTTCCCTTGGGCCTGCTCAGCTATTTCTGTGCTACTTTAAACATGTAAGAATTTATTTGCCGCTGGGCGGCACCTGATAGAAATATTTAAGCACATGCAGGGACAATTATGTACCTCTGAAAACATGCAGAAAATAGTTTTATGAGAGAAAGATAGTTATCTGCCCAAAAAATGGAATATTTCCTTTGATTTTTTAGGTATTCCCATTATTGAGAGTCAGGCAATATAGCTCTAACCACAATGTAGACTTTAAAAACATTTTGCAAAGTGAAGGCAATGGTCAGGTTTCTATGAGAATCCTCTGCACCTGGGCAGACAGGGGCATTAGCGAGATATGTGCCATTAAATGTTTTGGTTATTTAAAAGATACTATTGGAATGCTAAATGGGATGTCAAAATACTCGTGTGTGTGTGTGTGTGTGTGTGTGTGTGTGTGTGTGTGTGTGTGTGTGTGTGTCCTGGCGCATGAACTCAGGGACTGGGCATTGTCCCTGAGCTTTGGTGCTCAATTCTAGTACTCTACCACCTGAACCATAGCTCTGGTTTTTTGATGGTTGATTGGAGAGTAAGTCTCATGGATTTTTCTGCTCAGGCTGGCTTCAAACTATGATCTCAGCCTTCTGAATAGCTAGGATTACAGGTGTGAACTACTGGTTTTTTTTTTTTTCCTGTTGCTCCTTAGGCTGCTCCGTCATTTCTCTAATTTCGTTTAGAAAGTCTTACCTGCATTCTATGGTATTTTACTGAGTTTCTTTAAAACTATTGTTTTCAACCTTTGTTAGGTAAAAATGTGAATCTTCTTCATAGTTACTGATAGCCTTTGCTGGTGTCCTTTGTTCTTTGAATGGTCTTCCATGTTTTTGAAAGAGTGAATAACTCCTCACATTTATGCGTTGCTTTGAGAATGAGGACTTTCTCCTGTTGATTTTCCATACTGGTGTCTATCCTGGTTATTTCTTGCATGTGGCTGCTGTTGGATCACAGTAGAGTCTGTAGGTAACGGATTTGTTCTCCCTAGTCCCCTGGAAGGCTTCTGCTCTGACGCTAGGTGAGTCACTGGGCAGGCAGAACAGATTCTGGACAGACTCATGGGACTGCTTCAAGGTCCACAGCAAGCCTGATGCTGTGGACTTGTCTCTGAGGTGCAAGTAGACAGCCCTCTTCTGGGCCACTGAGCCAGTATGTTTTCCGGCTTGCAGGACAGGTTCAGGAGTCGCAAGGGGTGGTGTTGCTTAGACTCATGGCTTCCAGTGGTGGGAAAGCAAGACTGATCTCAGAATGCAGCTGATGGGAGCTGAGCTGAAGGCTCATTCCAACTGACCCAAGCGGCTACGGGCAGCAGAATTGCCTCGAGACATGGCCCAGCATTTGTCCAGACAGGCCTGGGACTTTCCTCTGCCCTCAGCTCACAGCTGAGTGGTTGGAGGCTGTGTTGTATGGCTGCTTCAGGATCCACAGAGAGGTAGACATTTTCAGACCTGTCACACAAGCCATGGGTAGATGCCAGGCCTTCCAAATCGCTTGTCTCATCTGGTTAGATGGAAGAGGAGGTGATCCCAAAGCCTGAAGGGTGGGTTTTAAATCAGGACTATAAGTACTTGGTCTAACTTCAATGTGTGGCCTTCTTGACTGAAAACCAGATCTCTGTCTTCAGAACTTCAATATTCATCAACCATGTATTGGCTCAGAACTCCAACAAAGGCAGTGCTCAGGGCTCTGTTACATTCTCTGGTTGATGCAGAGTGATACAAATGGTTCCTTATGCTGTCTTCTTTGTGATATCACTCCATTAAGTAGTTTTAAATAAACCTTCCATACATTGTATTTATGACATTTGAATACCTTCTCTCTCTTCTCCTTCCCTCCCTCTCTCCCTTTCTCCTTCCCTCCTTCCTTCCTTGCTTTGGTTTGGCTTTGGCTCTGGCGTGTGTGTGTGTGTGTGTGTGTGTGTGTGTGTGTGTGTGTGTGTCTCTGTGTGTGTGTCTGTGTGTATGTATGTGTGTGTGCCCGTCCTGGAGCCTGAACTCAGGACCTGGGCATTGTCCTGAGATTTTTTGCTCAAGGTTAGCACTCTACTTCTGGCTTTTTGGTGGTTCATTGGAGATAAGAATCTCACCACTTTTCTGCCCAGGCTGGCTTTGAACGTCAATCCTCAGATCTCAGCCTCCTGAATAGCTAGGATTACAGGCTTGAACCACCAGCACCGGGCTAAGACAATGCATTTTTATACCTCCAAACCCCAGTTCCTCATCCTCATCACTCTCTAAATAAGCAATTCCGCCCACACACTAGTAGAGCTGGTAAGTGGAGAGAAAACAGCTGGCTGTGAGGGCATGTACTGGGAGACTGAGCTGTGAGGCTCCAGGCAACAGCATCACACAGAGCCCAGGGCGCTGCCCAGCCAGCACAGCTGGTTTTGTCTAAACGCAAACCACAGACAGTGTCAAAGAACTTCTCACTCCACACTTTCACACCTGCACCCCCTGGGATCTGAGGACACCCAGTGGGGAGCCATGGGTCTTAGGGGTGCCTGGCTCCTCCTGCTACATCAGAATTTAACCCATAGGGGAGGTGAGATGGCATGGAGCTGCAAACCTCTCCTTCTGGTCTAACTTGTTTTGCGGTTCACAGGGGTAAATGGCTGCTTTCCTCCCTCACAAAGGACTACAAAGGACAGGGCCAGAGTAGGAGCTGTCCTCTCCTCATCAAAGAAGAAACAGCAACTGCTTCCCTATTATTGTTGCTGTTGTTTTTGTCATTTTCTCTGCTTAATGTGTCCTTCCTAATTATTATTTCTTACTCTTTCATCCTATGTGTTTTCCTCATTTTGTTACCTTGGCTGCAATCTTTGTCTTTCCTCACTCTCTTCTTTATATTATGTAATGATCAATTCCTTCCATGCTAACAATTTTAAAGCTCTGTTTCTCTTATAAGAATTCTAGTTCTAGAAAGGCAAAATGCCTATATGCATCTGATCATACAAAATAATATTGATCAAAATTAACTCAAGGAAATGACAAGAGGTTTTTTTTTCCTTTTTTCACGGCTTTTGTTTTCTTATCTTCTTTTTTTTTAACTTTCAAGAGCATTTTTATTTAACATTTAACAGTGAAATTTAATCATGGCAAGTTATAACGTTGTAGTAGCATACTTATGAAAACTTTTCTATATAGTTTAGCCATTAATTTATACCTACTTTGTATGTTTTGAACTCTGGTCCTGGGCGCTGTCCTTCAGCTCTTTTCTTGTCTTGTTTGTTTATCTGTCTTTGGGAGGGTGAGGGGGTGCACAGAAATGGAGTGACAAAGGATGAACAAATGCAGCAATGGTACTCACTAGACACTGTATTGAAAATGAACTATACAACTTGTGAGTGGGAATGGGAGGGGAAAACTAGGAGAGAGCAAGGGAAAGGGTGACACTGTCCAAAAAGAAATGTACTCTACCTGACTTAGGTGACTGTAACCTCCCTGTATATCACCTGTGTAATAACAATAAATTGTTTTAAAATTGAAAACAAGAGAAAAGGATTCCTAGTTCTTTTGGGTACTGACAGTTCATGCCTATAATCCTAACTACTCAGGAGTCTGAGATCTTAGGAATGTGGTTTGAAGCCAACCCCAGGCAGGAAAATCTGTGAAACTCTCAGCTCCAATTAACCAGCAAGAAATCTGGAAGTGGATCTGTGGCTCAAATGGTAAAGTGCTAGCCTTGCACAAAAAAGCTCAAAGACAGTGCCCAGGCTCTGAGTTCAAGCCCCAGGACATACCAAAACAACCCCAAACCAAAACCTACAACTTAGTTCTGTTCCTTTCTAAATTCATGGGGATAAAGATGATATTTTCAATTTTATTTTTTTTTCTACCACTACATTTTAACATCTTAGCTTGTCTTTGTGCCTTTGTTTTTGTTGCTTCTGTCTGCTTTCTTTCTTTCTAGCGGTGGTTGTGGTATTGGAAATAAAGTTAATAATAGTCCATCTTCAAGATAAGGCATTATTTGACCCTGAGCAGAAAATGATCAGTAGCTTGCTTGCTTAGCCATTGGCAGGTGTGACAAAGCTGATGCAATAGAAAGTCTGTAGATAAGTAAGACCCATTAGAAGAGGAGAATAGACTAAAATAAAATGAGAGAATGGGTAGAAACTGTGTACATGCCAGTAAACACATATCCAGAAAAGCCTTCCCGCCACAAATGCATGTATATATTTCAAGCCCCAGGATTAAAGAGTTGCCAAACAAGATTATGGAATCCAGCAAAATCAAAATGGGGCAAGAGAGGTAGGGGAAGGTAGAAACAACAAAAAGCCAGCTTCTAAAATTTATCCACAAAAGGCTCATTTATTTGAATTACCCAATAGAAAGTAGCTTAGGTGATGTTCAGGATGTACTTAACCAACAAGGAACAGGAGGAGGAACCTCACGAAGGGATACAGTGCTTGCTGTAGCTGCCTGGGGCGTGTCTGCCCATCACATGCCCATCTTTTAAGACCACCATTGAAGCCTTGCCTTTGCTCCACTTCCCGTCTCGGAGCCCGTCTTTTCATCATGGATGGGAAAGTGTGTTTCTCACAGGAATGGCAGGTAATCCCAAGATAAAGCAGGGGGAGGAGAAGAAGAAAATTTAGACACAACAAACATGAAAAGGCAAGGCAATGACTTCTCCACATGTTCCTGGTCCTTAATAAGAATCCAAAAATAATGGAAAGGTTGGAATTCTAGAGAAAGAATTTAGAATTCTGATCTTAAATAGTATTCATGATCTCCAAGAGGATTCAAATAGTAAATAAGGTTTTAAAAAAGTCAATTCAGAACCTGGATAATGAACGAGAAATTCAGCAAGGCAAGAGAGAGGGGGGGATGGGGAGGGGAGATCTTGAAAGTGAACCAGTCAGTGAATCAAATTAAAAAGGCAGTAGAAAGCATCAAGCAGAAGAAAGGACATCAGGATTGAAGATGATTGAGAAATTATTAAACAAGCAATAAAAAATAACAATGGCAGAAATAAAAAAGTATGCCACAGGCTTCAACAACTCTGGGACAAGATCATGAGATCAAATCTAAAAATCCATGAAGTAGAACAAGGACTTAGATACACACTTAGGCATAGGAAAACCTATTTGAGGGCTGGGAAGGTAGCTCAGTGGTAAAGCGCTTGCCTTGCATGCCTGAGGCCCTGGGTTCAATTCCTCAGCACCACATAAGCAAAAAGAAAAAAAGCCGGAAGTGGCGCTGTGGCTCAAGTGGTAGAGCGCTAGCCTTGAGCTGAAGAGCTGAAGGACAAAAAAAATAAAATTAAAAAAAAAAAAAAAAAAAAAGAGCTGAAGGACAATGCCCAGGCCCAGAGTTCAGGCCTCACAACCAGACCCCCACCCAAAAAAAAAGAAAAAAAAAAGAAAAACCTATTTGAAGAAATAGGAAATAAACCCACATATGTAGAAAAGGCTAGAAGTAGTCATTCAGAACCCTGAATGAACAGGATTAGAAAAGAACCTCTCCATGCCACATTCTAGTTAAATGCTGAGACTCCAGAACAAAGAAAGAGTATTTACTTGGGGGCTGGGGAGGTGGGTCAGTGGTGGAGTGCTTGCCTTGCATGCATAAGGCCTGGATTCTATTCCTGAGCACCATAAGCAGAAAAAGCCGGAAGTGGCACTGCAGTTCAAGTGGTAGAGCACTAGCCTTGAGCTGAAGAGCTAAGGGACAGCGCCCAGGCCCAGAGTTCAAGCCCCACAACTGACCAAAAAAAAAAAAAAAATTATTGAAGGCTTAAAAAAGATGTCAACTTAGTCACAAAGACAAACTCATCACAATATCAAACCTCTTAGCAAACACCATAGAAAACAGGAAAGTGCCGGGTGCTAGTGGCTCACACCTGTACTCCTAGTTACTCAGGAGGCTGAGATCTGAGGATCACTGTTCAAAGCCAGCCCAGGCAGGAAAGTACATGAGACTCTTATCTCCAATAAGTCACTCAGAAAACCAGAAGTGGCACTATGGCTCAAGTGATAGAGTGCTAGCCTTGAACTGAAGAGCTGAGGGACAGCGTTCAGGCCCAGAGTTCAAGCTCCCAACAAAACAAAGAAAGAAAGAAAGAAAGAAAGAAAGAAAGAAAGAAAGAAAGAAAGAAAGAAAGAAAGAAAGAAAGAAAGAAAGAAAGAAAGAAAGAAAGAAAGAAAGAAAGAAAGAAAGAGAGGAAAACAAAACAAAACAGGAAAGCATGATATTATAGTTCCAGCACTGAGACTAAATAACTGCCTATCATGTTTATGGCATCCAGCAAAATTCTCCTTTAAAATTGATGGAGAAATACAAGGACACATGCACCTCCATGTGCAGCACTGTTCACAATAGCCAAGATATGGAAACAACCCAGATGCCCCACTACTGATGAGTGGATCCAAACATTGTGGTACCTATATACAATGGGATATTATGCAGCTATTAGAAAGGACAAAATAATGGCATTTACAGGGAAATGGATGGAACTAGAACGAATTATTTTGAGTGAGTTAAGCCAAGAACAAAGAGACAAATAGCACATGGTCTCCCTGATATGTGGATGCTAAAGCCAAAATGCAAGGAGATACGACAAAGTAAACAGGACTCAAGAAACAAAGGACAACCACTCATTTCCTTGTATCATTGCTAAATGACTCCATGTTCTTGACCATATATATGGTATGTTTATGCACACAACGGAGCGAAACCAGGAGGAGGATGCAGAATAAGTGGGAAATGGAACAACATACAACAAAGGGGCCCATCAACTGCACTGGACGTAGAAATAAAAAAACTAAGCAACCCAAAGAGAGCGGTGGGAAGAAAGGAATGAGAGGGAAAGAGAGAACAGAAGAAGAGCAAAAGGAAAGAAATGCAAACATCACCTGATGTGGAAGAAATAATTGTATTGTCAAAGCTCACAGAATTCACAAACTTTATAGACCATGATAATGACAATTTGCCTTGTGAAGGTTAGAATATGTTTGTGACTTTAAGTAAGTATCATGATTCCACAATACTGTGAAATATGTGAAATTTATGTAATCACCTAATCTCAATTTTTTAAAAAAAGAAAAGTGAGAAAAGAGATGGGTGACAATGTTGTCAGATGCCTTGTATTCATTGTAGAATGGGAACTTCTTTGTACAACTACTTAAAGATAATAATATTTTAAAAAATGTTAAAAAAAAAAAAAGAAGAGATATCAACAAGGAAAAAAAAAACCTGATGGAGAAATGAAGACATTCCAAAATAAGCACCAACAAAAGCTAGTCAAGACCACTCAGCATATCAAAAGATATCCAAAGGAACTTTACATATGAATGAGAGAGGAAGACAGAGGGTTTGGTCATTCCTTCTCCTTAGCATTACCTCTGCCAGGAAAAGAAGGGCAGGCATTGTCTGTTCTTTTCCACAGCACATCTCCTGTTCTCTGCCACACAACCTCACACTTCCTTCCATGGGACAGGGATGCCCCCCTGGAAAATGTCATACAGGTCTCTACTCTTAGATATTTCTTCTCCCAAGTTTTCAAGTGATTTTTTTTTTTAATTTGGTGTTTGAACTCAGGGCCTGGGAGCTGTCCCCCAGCTTTTTTTGCTTAAGGCTAGCACTCTACCACTTGAGCCACAGCTCCACTTTTAGTTTTTAGGTGGTTAAGTAGAGAGAAGAGTCTCATGGACTTTCCTGCCCAGGGTGGCTTTGAACTTCAAACCTCAGATCTCAGTCTTCTGAGTATCTAGGATTACAGGAATGAGCCACTGGTGTCTGGTCTAATTTATTTTTTTAAATCTTGGAGTAAGGGAAGAAAAGGGAGCAAAAGACAGAAGCAGAAAATTTCACTGGAATCATCAAGTATCTATGCTTAAGGTTAGATAAAAGTTAGAGACTTTTGATCCTCATAAGGCTGTCCTCAGTTTCTATGAGCACATTTCTTCCAGAAGCCAATAGATGCTATGGAGTTTAGCTGACATGGTGCTAACAAGTTACAGGGTAATGTAAAATACAGGGGATGAGACCAGTGTTAATAGACCAAAATATCTACCACAACACTGAACTCCTAGCCCATGGAAAACCCAGCTTCATGCTTGAATATAAGAAATGAGGAAATGTTATGTAGAGTCATGGGAAGTTGCTGGTAATTGAATTTTTTTCTTCTCCTTCTTCTCCTCTTCCTCCCCATCCTCCTCTTTTTTTTCCTCCTTCCTTCCTTCCTTCTTCCTTCCTTCCTTCCTTCCACCTTTCTCTCTCTCTTTCCTTCCTTCCTTCCTTCCTTTCTTTTTCTTTCTTTGTTTCCCTTCCTTCCTTCCTCTTCCTCCTCTTCTTCCCCCTCCTCCTCCTCTTCCCCTTCCTCCTCCTCCTTCCCATTCTTCTTCTTTCTTTTTCTTGCCAGTACTGGGGCTTAAATTCAGGATTCAAGGCCTCTTGACCTTACTTGACTTTTTCTACTCAAGGTTGGCACTCTACCACTTAAGCCAGAGTACCACTTCTGGTTTTCTACTGGCTAATTGGAGATAAGAGGCTCAAGGATTTTTTTTGCCCAGATTGGCTTTGAACCTTGATCCTCAGATCCTGAGTAGTTCTAGGATTACAGGCACGAGCCACCAGTGCCTGGCTAATTGTTCATTTGATTGTTTCAAAGTGGAAGCATGGTCTTCCAGGCACCTTTTACACACAATGCACCTTGTACCAATGCTGAAGAGATTCACATGTCAGTAGGTGCTGCAGTGAAGAATGGAGGGTGGGAGGAGACATGTGACATCTGACAGTGCGTGCCTCATTTCCAGACTTCCCAACCTGCCACTCCCGAAATAAGACTTCTCTCCTTCCTTCCTTGCTAATCCTGGAGCTTGAACTCAGGGCCTGGGCTGTCCCTGAGATTGTTTTGCTCAAAGCTAGCAATCTACCACTTGTACCACAGCTCTACTTCTGGCTTTTTTTGTGTGATTAGTTGGAGATGAGAGTCTCATGGACTTTTCTGCCTGGTCTGGCTTTAAAGAATAATTTTCAGACTTCAGCCTCCAGAGTTAAATAAGGCTACAATTGTGAGTCACCAAGGCCCAGCCATGAATCATATTTTATACCTAAGAAATACACAGAGGGATCAAATAAAGATATTTCCAAAGATGTAACAAAGATGTTTGTTTAAATACATACAGATTGTCCTCATGTTTAGCAGACAGGCAACCCCCACCTAAAAAAATTGGAAAATGTAAGTTGCAGTTATATAAAATAATACTAGAATTAGAATTCTTGTCCTTAAAGCTGAAATCACTTATCTTGAATCCAGCACTTCATGAATGATAGAAGTACTTATATATAAAAAACAGACTTTGGCTTATATTAAATGTCATCTGATAAATTATAATTTTCAAGAATGATGTGCTAACAAGTTTTTATGTTATTTAAAAAAAGAAAAAATACACATGGGAAATTGTACACAGTTAACTAGGAATTACAAGCTTCATGTGGAAAAATTTAATTACAGCAAAGAAAGGACACCCATTCATTACTGAGAACAAGCCAAGGTACAACGTAAGCTATCAGTGAGCTGCAGAGAGCAAAACGCTACAGAAAATGGAGCTTACAATTGAAACAGTGTTGGCAAATGCACACTGTCATTTCCCTCCATGGATTGGTAAACATTGACTTTAATATCATATATGACCTCAAAAGGAAGAACCGAGTTTCAGTGTGCCATTTTAAGAGTTTTCAGTTCCAGTAGAGTCAATCCTGATTGTTTAACCCATAAAACTAGAACCTTTAATTAACTCTTTTCCCCTCTTTAAAACAGCTGAAAATTGAGGCAGTATACAAAAATAAAATTAGAGCAGTTTTCTTTGCAAAATTCAACCAAAATCTCCTAGCCCATATTGTGGCTTCAGTATTTATTGGGATAAAAATAAACTTAAACCAGTCACCCGTGGCTCTTTCTGGTAAAGTCTTAGCAACCTACACAGGAGGCTAAGATCTGAAGATTGCTGTTCAAAGCCTGCTCGACTCAGAAATCCATGAAGCTCTCATCTATTACCCCCCCCCAAAAAAAAGCCTGAAGTGGAGCCATGGCTCAAGTGGTAGAGTTCTAGTCTTGAACAAAAAGTCCAGAGACAGAACCCAGGTCCTGAGTTCAAGTCCCAGGACAGCATAAAAAAAAGAAAACTCATTTTTGTATTCTACTATTCTCTTTATTAAGTAGTGATCATATATGCTTAAACATTTATCCTAGGTGTGCATTTTCAATATCATCACCCATTGCTAGGATTTTAGGCATGAGTGACTGATACAGGCTGTTTTTTGGTTTTGGCTTTGGGCAGTACTGGGATTTGAATTCAGGGCTTGTGATTCTTGGGTGGCACTCTTACCTCTGAGCCAAGCCTCAAACCCTGATTTTTACAGGTTCCCCCCAACCAGCCCCCAGGTTGCACCTCACTTCCTGTCCGGGTGTGTGGTAGGTACAATCTACCAGGCTTCGGGGTAGCTAGGGTGAAAGTCTCAGACCCCTGAGCCTAGCTCTTCATTGAGAAAGAGTCTCATAGACTTTTCTGCTCTAGCTAGCCTCAAACTTTGTTCCCAATAATCTCAGCTTCCTAGGTAGCTAGTATTACAGGTATGAGCCACTGGTGCCCATCTCACATCATTATTTTAATTTTCCCTTCTTTATGGGGGGAAAGTTGGTACCATAACTAGCTGGATTAGTGTGAAAACATTTTAATTTCTTTATCAAGTTTAGGTTTTCCTGACTGTGGTCCCCACCACAATTTTTTTTTATTTTTTTTTTTATTTTTTGTGAACATACTGTACAGAGAGGGGTTACAATTATATGGGCAAGATAATGAGTACATTTCTTATCAAGCATTGCAGCCCCCTCCTTTGTTTACCCTTCACATCCCTTCCCAGCCTCCCCCCCCCACCAACCCCGCACCAAAGTTGTAAAGTTCGTTTTTGACATGACAACTTGTACTTCTCATTGTTGCATTGGGTCCACCTGTATCCTTAAATGACTTGTTTTTCCCCTTCCCCTTCACAAATTATACCGACATCAAATACAGTGAAAGCAGGGGTTATACTGTGGGGGAGGGACATACAAAGCAACAAAGAAATAATCTTATAAATGCGTTAGAAACAAATGCATGAAAGAAAAAAACATTTAAATACATATCTAAGGGTTCATTTTCCTAACATCACATTATTTGACCTTTTCTGCTTGACTCATACATATACTAGATATTGCAAATAAGGGAAACCATGGGACCTATGTTTCTTTGGGCTTGGCTTACTTCACTTAATATAATTTTTTCCAAGCCTTTCCATTTCCTAACAAATGGGGAAATGTCATTCTTTCTGATGGAGGCATAGAATTCCATTGTGTATATATACCACATTTTCTTGATCCATTCATCTACTGAGGGGCATCTGGATTGGTTCCATACCTTAGCTATGGTAAATAATACTGCAATAAACATAGTTGTGCTGGTAGCTTTAGTGTGGTCTTTTTTGTAAACATTTGGGTAAATGCCCAAAAGTGGGATTGCTGAGTCATAGGGGAGCTCTATGTGGAGTCTTTTGAGGAATCTCCATACTGCTTTCCAAAGTGGTTGAACAAGTTTACACTCCCACCAGCAATGAAGTAAGGTTCCTTTCTGTCCACATCTCCTCCAGCATCTGTTGTTGTTAGAGTTCTTGATTTTTGCCATTCTAACTGGCCCACTACAATTTTTGTGTGTTTTCTAGAGTTGGCTTCCTTTATGTTTCTAGATTTTCTACCTATGTAAGACTCCTAATTATCTTGTTATGTCTTAATCAACAAAACCTTAATCACATGGTTTATCTAAACTGAATTATAAGAATCTGTATGATCTGAGCCAGCTGTGTTAATTATGGAACGACTGGGATTAGAAGAAAAACAACAGATTTATTTGCAGCCCCCTCTTTGAATCATCTGCATGAATGTGAGACATTTTCTTTTTAATTTTTTTGTGCACTGCAAAACTGGGACTTAACCTCAGGTCCGAGGCACTGTCTCTTGACTTTTTTTCCCCTCCAAATTGGCTTCCTACCATTTGAGCACAGCCCTACATTTGGCTATTTTGGTGGTTAATTGGAGATAAGAGTCTCACAGAGTTTTCCTTAGTCTGGCTTGCAATTATAATCATCAGTTCTCAGCATCTTCAGTAGCTATGATTATAGGCATGAGCACCTGGGCCAAGAAGATGTGAGACTTTACTAATCTTAACAGTTTCCTAGGAATTAGGCAAAGCAGTAACTTTTTTTTTTCTGCAGTCATGGGGCTTTATCTTGGGGTCTGGGCACTGTCCCTGAACTCTTTTGCTCAAGGCTAGTGCTCTACCATTTGAGCCGCAGCACCCACTTCCAGTTTTCTGGTGGATAACTGGAGATAAAGAGTCTCACAGACTTCCCAGGCTGGCTTCAAACTGTGACCGTTAGATGTCAGCCTCCTGAGTAGCTAGGGTTGCACGTCTGAGCCAGTGGTTCCTAGATAAAGCAGTAACTCTTACTGTTCTCCTGTGACACTTTCACTGTGATGATCCTTGTTGTCAGACTTTCCCAACATCTTGTGATGGCAAAGAGTAATGCTATAGTGATAAGAAAATAATCTCAGCTATGGGAAAAAACGAGATAAACAGTGATAATCCTGTGTGTTTAGTTATTAACATTCCGTGTAAAGAACTACTCAGGTAGGTAAAATGAGTGTACTGTGTGTGTGTGTGTGAGAGAGAGAGAGAGCAAAAAGAAGACAAGTTATAAAATATATAAAGCATTAATTGCCCTCCCTCTTTGAGAGATTCTGCCTAAAGATTAATATAATAAAAAATACAGCACACTATAAGATGGACATGGTTTACTCTGTGTGTTCCTTCAGTGCACACATCCTGTATGGTCCTGCTACTGTGGAACCATTTTCTAAAGAAAATGTCCACAGAATGCTCTCTCGCCTTTTTCCACTCAAAGCTGGTTTCTACAACTTGAGCCACACCTTCACTTCTGACTTTTTGCTGGTTAATTGAAGATAAGAGCCTCTTAGAGTTGTTTGTTCAGGGTGACTTTGAACTTATGTCACTCTCTAGGGTATAAGACACTTTGTGTGTGTGTGTGTGTGTGTGTGTGTGTGTGTGTGTGTTGGTGGGGCTCAGAGTCTAGGCACTGTCCCTGAACTCTTCTGCTCAAGGCTAGTGCTCTACCACTTTGAGCCACAGCTCCATTTCTGGTTTTTAGTGGTTAATTGGAGATAAGAGTCTCAGGAGGACTTTTCTGCCTGAGATTGGCTTTGAACCATGGTCTTCAGTTCTCAGCCTCCTCATTAGCTAAGATTATAAGCATGGGCCACCAGCACCTGGCATAAGACATATTTTAAAACTTAGTACTATATGTGGAACCCAGAACACTTAAGACTCAGTACTGTCTTCCAGAAGTTAGATTATATTTTAAGGTATCAAGTATAGAAAAACAAACTCAGAAGCAATTGCAGCATACATTCCTCTGTGATTTTTTTTGGGGGGGGGGCATTGGTGGTGGGGCTTGAACTCTTGGCCTGGGTGCTGTCCTTCAGCTCTTCAGCTCAAAGCTAGTGTTCTACCACTTGAGCCATAGCCCCACTTCCAGTTTTCTGATGGTTAATTGGCGATAAGAGTCTCACAGACGTTCCTGCTTGGTTTGGCTTTGAACCGCGATCCTCAGATCTCAACCTCCTGAATAGCGAGGATTACAGGCGTGAGCCACTGGTGCGGCTTTCCTCTGTGATTTTTAAAAAATATAATTTTATTGTTATTTAGATGTTGTACAGAGGCGTTACTATTTCATAAGTTAGGTAGTGATTATCTTTCTTTTTTGGACAAAATCACCCCTTCCTTCACTTCCCCCATTTCCCCCTCCTGACCTTGCCCCCAATCTCTGTGATTTTTATTGCAAGGAGAGTTTATGATTTGTCTGTGGAAATAGTTGTGTGTATATTAATTTAGAAAAGCGTGTGTTTCATTGTGATTTTCCATCTATGTACATGGTCTATTTTTTTGTTGTTGTTGTTGTTGTTTTTTGTCAGTCGTGGGACTTAAACTCTGGGCCTGGGCACTGTCCCTGCGCTCTTCAGCTCAAGGCAAGCGCTCTACCTCTTGAGCCACAGCGCCTCTTCCGGTTTTCTAGTGGTTTAGTGGAGATAGAGTCTCACGGACTTTTCTCCGGAGCTGGCTTTGAACTGTGATCCTCAGATCTCAGCCTCCTGAGTATCTAGGATGACAGGCGTGAGCCACCAGCGCCCGGCTTCACATGGTCTATTTTGATTGTGTTCATCTCTCTATGTTTTCCCTCTTTCCCTTCTCTTCCCTTCTCTAGTCTCATTTTCCTTTTCTAATAGCCTGCCTTCCACTTTCATGTCTTTTTTCCTATATGTTACAGTTGAAATAAAACTTATACTACTTATTTTTTCTGAGTCTAGCTCACTGGGACCTCCAGTACCATCAGTCTTCCTGCAAATGATAGGACTTCATTCTTTATGACTGAATAATTCTCCAGTGTGTCTGTCTGTGTGTGAAGATAGGGCACACTTTCTTTATTCATCTACCAATGAGACCTTAGGCAGATTTTATAACTCTTGCACAGCAATTTGATAAATATAGCCACATAGGCAGTCTTATTATCTTATCATCTATTCCCTTAATCCCTTATATGCATAGGAGTCAGATTGCCAGATCCTATGCTGGTCCTAGTTTTCATTTTGGAGAACCTCTCTACAGATTTCTGTAATGGCTTGATTAATTTTAGTCCCATCAACAATGAGTAAGGGTTCCTTTTCCCCACATCCTCAGACATGTTTTTTTTGTTGTTGTTGTTTTTCACTTTTCATTTTGTTGATAATATTCATTAAGTAGAATATCAACAAAATGGTTTTTTGTTGTTGTTGTTTGTTTGTTTTCTTGTGCTGGTCCTGGAACTTGAATTCAGGGCCTTAGCACAGTCTCTGAGCTTTTTCACTCAAGACTGGTGCTCTACTACTTGATCTATAGCTCCACTTCTAGATTTTTGGTGCAGAGTCTCATAGACTTTTCTGACTGGAATAGCTTTGAATTGCAACCCTCAGATCTCACTCAACCTCATGAGTAGCTAGGATGACATGCCTGAGCCACAGTTCCTGACGTTCAGTGAGTTTTGATTTATACTGCAAATCAAATTCTGATTGATAGCTAAAGAAGTTGAATTTTTGTATTTATTGGTCACTTATTTCTCTTCTTAAAAAAAATCAGTTCAGTTCATTTGTCCATTTATTGATGGCATTACTTATTCTTCAGTGTTCAAATGTTTCAGCTTTGTATATTCTGGTGTCAATCTCCTGACAGAAATACCTGATGAGGCTTCTTTCCCATGAGGTTGTCTCCTCATTCAGGGAGCCATTTTCTTTGCTGTGTTGAAGCATTTAATTGGATATAGTCACATTTATCTATTCTTGGCAGTATTTCATTAATATTTGAATATTTGAATCTTATTCAGAAAGTCATGGACTATCTAGAATGTTTCTGCCTAGTAGTTTCAAAGTTTCTAATGTTAGGTTAAGGTCTTTGATTCATTTTGAGTTGATATTTATACAGGGTGAGAGATTATGATTTCAATTCAGATGTCTTTGTGTGGACATACAGTCTTGCCAAGATGGCTTGTAAAAGAGGATTACTCTACATATTAACTTGGATATGACCCACACAGGGAAGTCTTTAAAGTATATTAGCACTTTTTTTGTGTATGAGCTTTTTTTCTCAAGACTAGAGCTAGATCTACCCCTTATGCCACACCTTCACTTCAGGCTTTCTGGTGAGTAATTGTAGATAAGAGTCTCACAGACTTTTCTTGCCCCAGTTGGGTATGACTGGGGATCCTCAGATCTCAGCCTAGTGAGTAGCTAGGGTTACAGCCATGAACCACCAGAGCCCAACTATAAAAATTTTACCTCAAACCAGGAAATCCTCTCTAATTTTCTTTTTAGTTATGTCTTCAAAATTCTAGACCCATTTCTCATTCCTATATAGCATCCTTGGGATACAAAGATACCAATGGTCTTTTGAGATAAAATATTTCAGTATTTTGAAAAGAATTTAACTACCAGAGAAAATGAAACTTTATATATCTGGAAGTATTAACTGCTGAATAATCTTTTCCTAGAGTGTTAGGCCCTATTTACATATGAAAGAGCTTGGTGCGTTTGAATAACCAGTAAGCTCTGCATGTATATTCTTAGTAATTGTTTGAGGGCACTTCTACAATTTATACCACTATAATTACTGTTAGGGAAATGAGTCCCCTCCCATATCTTAGTCCATTCCCTCCCTTCTCCACAGCTTAACATGTTCCCTTCCTAGGCAGCACTAGGCCCATGTAGTAAAGGCAGTAAATAATCAACTTCCAACCCCTTCTACCTTGGGATGGCACTTCTCTGGGGTAACTACCACCATAGAAGGCAACAAGAGCCCCTTAGAGTGACCTTCAGGTCTGGGCAGCTGCAGGACCCTTATCTTCTATTTGGACAGCAGCCATAAATCCTAGTCTTCCATGATGAAGCCCCTGGCCCACATGTCCACACCAGGGTCTCTGCCTCCTAGCCCTTTCTAGCCCTTCCTAATATAGGTCACTCCAGACAATAGCTCCTCCTTATATAGGTCACTCCAGACAATAGCCGGTACTTCTTTTCATTCCTCCCTTGTGAGAAGGAGTCTTGCCTGCCCCCTTTCCTGGCAATAAACCTTTCTTTGTTCTCTGTACCTGGATGTCTGCGTGGTTCTCTGGCAAAGTCTAAGTAATCTAGTTGAGCTAACAATTACAAATCTAGATAAAAAGAAAAACTTGACTATAAATGTACTAATTTCTTTGCAAGCCTTGGTTTGCAATTTATCCATGAAATAGTGTACAAGATTGAAGCCAGAGGGTGCATAAAAGCCACATCACTTTTAAATTACTGTAAGCATTATCACTGGTTAGTTTAATTACAAGGTAAATGCTGGCAATAAAAATACAAACATAAGACAATTTCTGTTTTTAAATTAGAATTTGAGTTATGCTATAATCTGATTTAGATCTACAGCCTGAAACTATATCAACCAAGTACTCAAAGGAAGCAGTCTTCTCTCTTTTTTTACTTCACATATGAAACAAAGAAGCCAAACAAATTGCACCCTGTGGTCCAGTGAGAAGTCAGATGACACTTAATGGTCGCAACAAAATTGTAAGTAACTTTGTGAACATTCATAGCACTAGGAGGAAAAGCATTACACAAGGATTTGATTATACTAAAAATTCATAGAAATGATTCATCTGAATTGAAATGATGAACTCTAAACATAGACTGGAAGAAAGGAATCAGACTTAAGAAACTAGGGGTCTAAGAAATTAGGGTCTAAACATTCTTCTCTGTGCATGTACATATTAAATAAAACAAATGGTTTGCAAACACATAGATGGAATCATTCACTTAAAATTTGTATTTAAAGACAGGCACTCATGGTTCAAGCTTGTCATCCTCGCTCCTCCCGAAGCTGAGATTTGAGAATCTCCGCTCTGGGCCAACCCCCCAGGCAGGACAGTCTGTGAGACTCTTATCTCCAATTAGTCACCCAACAGCCAGGTGTGATGTTGGCTGAATGACACACAGATATTCAATTACTATCCTCCAGCCCTGAGCAACCCAAACCTTCTCCTAGAACCATATAATCGAGTGCCCTCACATGTAAAGTATACATATTATCTCAGAATTATTAGTGGGATGGTCTTTCACTAGAAGAACAATCTAACACACAAAATCATCTGGGGTCTTTAGCTCCCTTTTCCTGTGCAAAGAACAGGAAATGTTTCTGTCTTTTTTTCAGTTCTCTCTATTTTCTCCAGTTACATGAAAATAATCTTTATTAAAACTTAAAAAATCAGATGAGGTTTCTCACTCTGACGTGGAGTGCCATCAGACTGAATAGTAGTAACATTTGTTTTGTCAGCATTCTACTACTAAACATTCTTTCAGTACCCACAAAGCCAGTTTCCCTGCAGTAGTCTGTGCAATTCTGAAGGTCCAGAAATCCCAGAGCCTCTTGATGAGCTTTTAAATAACAACAGAAACTTCCCATTCTAGTTAGGCACCATTGGCTCTGGCCAGTAATCCTAGCTACTCAGGAGGCTGAGAATTTCAGATCAAAGCCAGCCTGAGCAAGAAAGTCTGTGAGACTCTTATCTCCAATTAACTAGCAATAAGCCAAAAGTGGAGTTATAGCTCAAGGGGTAGAGCACCAGCCTTGAGCAAAAAAGCCCAAAAATCGAGTCTAGGCTCTGACTTCAAGGTCCAGGATCATCAGAGAAAATATCCATTCTATTCAAAATTTTAAGCTTGGTGAACTGGTTACATGTAAGCCCTGCAATCTAAAGCCTTGTATAAAAATCTTTTTTCCATAGTTATTATTGTCTGAATTGTCTCACTTGTAAAGTAATATTGATTACATCATACTGATCTTAAAAGGTTATTTTGAGTCTTAATGTAAGGCTATAAAAAGAAAGTCTTTTCTTAAAGAGCCTGATGTGTAACACTAAAAATGTCATCATCATCATCATCATCATCATCATCATCATCATTTGTGTGTGTGTGTGTGTGTGTGTGTGTGTGTTTATGTGTGAATACTGCATGATTCTAGGACTGTGTGAGCATGTACTTGTCAGGATAACATTTTATAATATATTAAAAAAGTTTTGACATTCAAACATTCTGCTCCTTCCAATATCAGATGATATAAAAGCTGTCTTTTGACAAGTTGGTCTGTGCAACAAAAATGTGGTTTATGTATTGAAATGAACCTACATCTTCAATGTGGACCTTGAATGAGGTTTTCATAAAATACTCTAATAGCCAGGTGACAGTGGGTCATTGCTGTATTCCTAGCTATGTAGGAGGCTGAGATCTAAGGATCCTGGTTCAAAGCCAGTCCAGGCCGGAAAGCCTATGAGACTCTTGTTTCCAATTAACCAGCAAAAAACTGGAAGTGAAGCTGTGGGTACAAGCCTTGAGCAAAAATGCTCAGGAACAGCATCTAGACCCTGAGTTCACCCCAGAACCAGAACAACAAAAAATAAAATCAATGTAACTTACCATACCAATTTTATAAATATATATTATGCATAATAGAAAACTATGTATAATACATAAGGTGTGTTATGTGTAATAAAGCTATATAATACATATGGTATATAATTTATAATTTATTTTTATTATGAATATAATAATTTAATCTTAAATTATGAATATTGTAATGGGGAATTCAATATGCAGTGTTACTCAAAAATGGATAAATATTTAGTTTTTTACATGAGTCAAATTTAGGGTAAGAGGGAAGAAAAAAGAAAGGAAGATTTAAAAGTAGGGATAAAAGATATTGCTTTTCAATAGATTAGAAGAAATGAAAGAAGAATTAATATCCTACTTAGGATGTTTGTGTGCATCTGTGTATTTCTCTCTGTGTGCGAATTATATATTTGCAGCTATTAATGAGAGGGAGAGAAAGATGCAGGGACCTAGAAAGATACTGGTTGGCTGAAGCATTTAGGAGAATGTTACACCATCTCAGATATTAGGACCAACGTAGAAAGCTTAAGATTAGTATCTTTCAACCATTTAACAATAAGGGTGAGATTTAGGTGAGTTATCTCAGAGCATATAACCATTATTCATCAGTGTCCATAAATGCGAGCAGAGTTTAGTTTAAACAGCAGTAGCATTTATGTGTGCTGAGATATTGATTTATTGGGATACTTTCTTATAGAACAAAATTTTTATAATTCCTTAATGTAAGAGTTCTGGATAAACTGGTCTTTGCAGATGATCTTGAACTTCAAGGAATACAAAGAGGTCCTTGTAGTAAGTATACACAGAGTGATCGGCAAATTACTGCTTAATAAAATGGCCAGAATTCTGACAGTGTTCCTATTTTCCTTTTTGTTAAAAATTAATTCTATCTCTGAATTATTTCCTTAGGCTTTGTAACACTTCCATTTGCCAAGTTTGTTATTTCCTTTCAGTTTTTTTCTTTTTTTAAATTTTATTTTTTTAATTGAGATTAGGTGATTACATAAATTTCACATATTTCACAGTATTGTGGAATAGTGATACTTACTTAAAGTCACAAACACGTTTTAACCTTCACAGGCAAATTGTCATTACCATGGTCTATAAAGTTTGTGAATTCTATGAGCTTTGACAATACAATTATTTCTTCCACATCAGGTGAGATTTACATTCCCTCTCACTCCTCCCTTCCAATCTAATTTATAATTTATAATATATATATGTAATGTATAATATATTATACATACAATGTATATAGTGACAGAATTGATAATATTTAAACATTTTCTCTCAACATTTTCAAATGAGAGTATGTTCAGTTTTACCCAATGAACTCATGTAAAATCCTAGAAGTTGCCCTCATCCAGTTTACAACAATAATGAGCAGAAATCCATTTATATCAATTTTTAGGAATCACAAAAGTCGTAGTTCATTGTCCTCACTTTCATAAATGCTTCTTCTCTTTGGAAACCATAACTTGAAGTTTTCAGAACAGACTTGAGTAAAACTTTATAACTTGTGTGGCTTTTCTACAGATGGAGGTGAGTTGTCAGATCATTTCTTTAAAAAGTCTGGGTTTCAGGATAACTAAACTGAAGACTGGGGGGGGGGGAATCTTACAAAAAATACATGTTTCTTTGTACTGTACAATCCTTAAACAACAGAAAACTCTCACAATCCCTTCTTAATTAGTTTAATTAGCTGGTCTGTTCAATTAGACCAATGACAGAAGCATTTAGTTGCCAAAAGAAAGTAGATTTAAAGGTAATCAGTCATAGTCTCTTTATTTCTGGACTAATTATTGCTCTACTTTAGATACTAAAGCATCATGCCACAATTTTTGAACAAAAATATGTTCTAAATGTCCTGAAATGTTAAAATTGGATAGTTCTTCAGCCTACACCTGTAACTCCATTCACTATTTTGTTTGTGGTGGATCATGGGGCTTGAACTCAGGGCCTGGACACTGTCCCTGAGCTCTTTTGTTCAAGGCTAGTGCTCTACCACTTGAGCCACAGCTGACTTCTGGTTTTCTGTTGGTTCATTGGAGATAAGAGTTTTAGGGACTTTCCTGCCTAGGCTGGCTTTGAACAGTGATTCTCGGATCTCAGCATAAGTAGCTGGGATTACAGGTGTCAGCTACCAGTGCCTGGCTTCCGTTCACTTTTTTAATTTTAGGATGGACATACTTGGAGAAACACCTAGGTTAAAATCTCATGTTTACTACTTGCTAGTTGCATGATTTAAGAAATCCTTTTTATTCTCTAACTTATTTCCTTTTGTAATCTGGGAGTTTCTTCTTTTAGATTGTTATGAGAGACTGAATATTTTTTTAAAATATAGTACAACTCATAATCAAAATTCTAGTGGAGTCAGTTGAGTAACATCTAAAAATAATCTAGGTGACATGCCTGACCCTGCCCAGTTCTGCAGGACACTTTCCTAAATTTAAAGTGTTCTTTCTTATTCATTAAATCTTGGTAGCTGAAAGCCAGCTATGTCACCAGGTCTGAAGGAAACCAAATAGAGCTGTGATTCATTCATGATAAACCACTTACTGAATGAAATACAGTATTCTCTGATTTATTAAATTGTATTACACAATTCTGGCTGTATAATTAGAACAATCAGAACACTAAATTATAACTAAACTTTTCCAACTGACTCACTGACCTACTCATCACAATCCTACTCTTTTACTTTTCACTAATGAATAACACAGCATTATTTTGGAATGTTCTAGATTAATGTAGTTTTAGATATTACCAAAGTAGGGTTTTATGATTGATACACATATTGTCTGCCTCTAGCAGACATTGTTGCTTTCTTTTCTTTTCTTTTTTGTCGGTCGTGGGGCTTGAACTCTGGGCCTGGGCGCTGTCCCTCAGCTCTTCAGCTCAAGGCGAGTGCTCTACCACTTGAACTACAGCACCACTTCCGGTTTTCTGGTGGTTTATTGGAGATAGGAGTCTCACGGTCTCTCTGCCCGGGCTGGCTTTGAACCGCGATCCTCAGATCTCAGCCTCCTAAGTAGCTAGGATTACAGGCGTGAGCCACCAGCGCCCGGCTTGTTGCTTTCTTTTAGCTCACAATATGTGGTGGGTTTTTGGTGGTGGTGGTGTTTTGTTTTTGTTCTGGGTTTTGTTTTGTTTTTAAATGTTAGGCCTGGGACTTGAATTCAGTGCCTAGGTGCTGTTTCTGAACTTTTTTGTTCAAGGCTAGTGTTCTACCTCTTAAGTCACAGCTCCACTTCCAGCTTTTTTTTTTTTTTTGGTAGTTAATTGGTGATAAAGAGTCTCACAAGCTTTCTTGCACAGGTTGGCTTCAAATAATGATCCTCAGATCTCAGCCTCCTGAGTATCTAGGATTACAGCCACTGGCATAGGAGGTAATCTGTGGAATCTGGGCAGAACTATGATTCTTACCATAGGTAAGGAAATTCCTTTTGGTCACAAATTCCCAATACATTTATTTGGCTGTCATCCACAATTGTGTTCTTGATAAATGAAATGGAAGCCCAAACCTGACAGAATAAAGAACCAACAAGGTGTGTCAATTGTATTCTACAGCTATGAGCATGCAAATGTTGTCATAGGGGAGACAGGGGATGTGAAGCTAAAAGTCCAGTTTTCTGTGCACCATAAGAATAAAACCAATGTCACAGAGGCAAGAGTCTTGTTAAGAAAGCTCATGAGAAGTGTGTATTGCTCAGAGAGAAGTTGTTGCAATTTGGGGAAATTAAAACAAGGTATCGAAAGGAACTCTAGGAAATGGAAACAAGAGGTTTTTTTCTTTGTCATTGTTTTCGTTTTCTTTTGTTTTTTGTCTGGTTTGTTTGCTTATATGTGTTTGCAAGGGTAATGAGGCACAGAAGTGGAGGGACAAAGGGTGAACAAATGTAGCAGTGGTACTCACACACAATGTGGAAAATGAACTATTCAACTCCTGGGTGGTGATGGGAGGGAAAAACTGGGAGAGAGTGAGGGAAGGAGTGACATTGTTTAAAACAAAATGTAATCCTTACCTGGCTTATGTAACTGGAATCACTCTGTGCATTACCTTTATAATAACAATAAAAACTAAAAATAATTGAAACGAGATACTAATAAGCCATGTCTAAGGCAAACCCATATGGAAATGAAGGACTTTACCAATTGCCATTTCCATTCATCTCCTAGCTTCTTTTTCTTTTTTTTCCAACATCAAATAACTCAAATTAAGGCTTCTTCAGTGATCCATTCACTTATTGATTTGTTCCTTCATCCATTTGCTCTTTTAATAAGTGACTTTTTGAATGTTTAAGTGTTTTTATTGTTTTTATAAAGGTGATGTAGAGAGGGATTCCAATTATGTAACTCAGATAAAGAGTGCATTTCTTTTTGGACAATGTCACCCCTTCCCTTGCTATCTCCCAGTTTTCCCCTCCCACCCCACCCATAAGTTGTATAGTTCAACTTAGTGTCTAGTGAGGACCACTGCTGCATCTACTCACTCTTTGTTCCCCCATTTCTGTGTCCCCTCCTTACCTTCCCAAAGACAGATAAATAGAAAAGACGAAAAGACAAGAACACAACAACAAAGAAAAATAAAACACCTCTCATTTCCATTTTCTGGAGTATATTTTGATGAGTACTGTTCTATATGATCAGAGGTACCTGGAATGTCTTTTTTCCTCCACTTTTTTCCTTCATCTTCAGTGGCTTCAGAGGAAGACACTCAAGGGTTTCTTCATACTGACCCACTGACCCGAGCACTTTTATCTTTGCCAACTAACAATTTCAAGTGGGCAAAGTAAGTCTAGGGGCTCCAGGCTCTACCCTGTGCATCCAACACACCACAGAGAAAAGAGACAGCTGGCCCCATGAGCATCTCTCAGGCCTCCACTCTTCTCTGGCTGGTTACCAGGAAAATCTGCTGCCAGTCCTCTCCTCCAGTTCAAGTCTGCTCAAGCCTCCTGAGACCCCGTGGGACGGTCCCAGAGGACAGCTTCTCTTCTGCCTGTGAGTAATTCTTTCCAGCCACAAGTAAGATTCTTTTGGATGGCCCAGGACCTTGATAATTTATGTTAAGTTATGCTATTCTATTCCTTTCAGGTCCCAGCATGAGTGGAGCCATTTAAATTTCCTTCCTGTTAATTCCTTCCAACCCGTGTGGCAGATTTATGAGTTTCTTAAAATAGATGCTCCTTGCAAGCGATAAGCCTTTCATCAGTGGCCATTTGGGGCTCATCAGTTATCACATGGGTTGTGTTATTTTGTAAAAATTGCATCACGAATAATACTGGGGTGATTGTTTACCATCATCAGCTCCTCGGGTCTATTGGCTGAGCTTTAGAAATATGAATTGAATCACTTGACTTGTACTCGAGACAAACTTCCACTGAGGAGTTAGTGTTCAGAAGAAAAGCTAAGGGGGAAATTTTTTTTTTGGAATTTTGGGAACAAGACTAATTAGGATATCTAGGCTGTATGTTCTTTATTTAAAAATTATATATTATAAAGCTATTTTGTTTTAGTAACCATTTTTGGGAAGTCTGGCAAATGGATAGATACACATGCCTGCCACTTCCACTGTCTCCCAAATTAAGATGATTGAAAAGAAGTGGATCACTCACCTTTCTCCCCTCTCTAGGGGTGTGTGTGTGTGTGTGTGTGTGTGTGTGTGTGTGTGTGTGTGTGTGTGTGTGTGTGTGTGTGTGTGTGTGTGTGTGTGTGTGTGTGTGTGTGTGTGTGTGTGTGTGTGTGTGTGTGTGTGTGTTTTGCCTTTTTGTAGTCAAACCAAGTCTCCCCTAACCACAATTCTTGGCAACAACTGTGTGATTTCTGCCCCCAATTTTAAGTGGCATCATGCTGTCTTGCCTTTTGCCTGTGGACTTTTTCCAAACACAGAAAAAAGTGTGTCTTTACCCACATGCATTGTACATCAGCGGCCTGTCTTTTCTGCTGCTGACTTATATAATTGAGTGCTATAGCTACAGTGCAGTGGATTGCTTTCCCAGTTGACAGTTACTGGGATTTTATGTTTTGGAATGATATTATGAATAAAACTCTCTAAAAATCCATTTATAGTTCTGATGTGGATCCAAGAATTTTAGTTATTTTTAACTTTTATCACTATAAAGTACTCATACAAATGTGATAGTGGTAACATGTATAGAAAATACTTGAGGCAGTGGTGCTGTGACTCAAGTAGTGGAGTGCTAGCCTTGAGCACAAAGAGGCTCAGGGACATCATCCAGGCCCCAAGGTCAAGGCCCACAACCACCACCACCACCAACAAATCTTGAATCAAATTCACTGCGACTATATAAATTTATGTGCGTGCATGCACCCATGCGTGCCTACGCTAGGTCTTGAACTCAGGGCCTGAGTGCTGTCCCTGAGCTTATTCCACCCAAGGATGTCACTACCACTTGAGCTGCACTTGTACTTCTGGCTTTTTGCTGATTAATTGGAGATGAGAATATCCGTGGCTTTTCTGGACGTTCCTGCGTTGGGATGGCTTTGAACCTCTGTACTCAGTTCTCAGCCTCTTGAGTAGCAAGGATTACAGGTGCAAGCCACTTGAGCTTATATTACATTTTCTTATTTCCTCTCTCTCACTTCACTCTGTGTGTGTGTGTGTGTGTGTGTGTGTGAATCCAGGGGTTGAACTCAGAGCCTGGATGTTGTCCCTCAGCATTTTTGCCCAAGGCTAGGTTGCTCTCACTTGAGACACAGGTCCTTTTTCAGTCTGTTTGCTGGTTAATTGAGGTGAGAATCTCAGTAACTTTACTAAGGGCTCCAAACTACAGTCCTCAGATCTTAGCCTCCTGAGGAACTAGGATTATGTGCGTAAACCACCAGCACCTCTTCTTCTTTTTGAACAAATTATGGTGAGTTTCCATAGGCTATTTTCAATCAATATGATATATATATATATATATATATATATATATATATATATCACACACACACACATATATATGTAGAATTAATTTCACACTTGGGTCACTCTCTCTTCTTTCTCCCTCCCTCACCTACTTCCCTCTCCAAATAGCCCCCCTTTTCACAGTTATATCGTTATGTTCTTAAATTATATTCATGAAAACATTCAATATTTGTCTTTCAGAGCTTGGCTTATCTTGCTTAACAGGATGGATCTCCACTTACATCTATTTTCTTGCAAATGACATAATTTCATTCCCATTTATAACACTCCATTGGATATAGGGACCACTTTTTAGATCCAGTCATTGGTTATTGGGTAGCTATGTTGATTCCATATCTTGGCTATTGTAACTAGTGCTGTTATAAACAGGGATGTTCTATGTTAATGATTTACATTTCTTTGGATATGAATTCATCCATTAGTACGTAATAAACCAGGATCATTATTATTGTTTTTGTTTTTATTATTATTTTGATAGTCCTGGTGCTTGAACTCAAGGCCTGGGCACTGAGGTTCTTTTGCTCAAGGCTAGCACTCTACCATGTGAGCCACAGCAACACTTCTGGCCTTTTCTGTTTATATGGTACTGAGAAATTGAACCCAGAGCTTCATGCTTGCTAGGCAAACATTTTACCACTAAGCCACATTCACAGCCAATAAAGCAGGATTGTACATTCTTAGTTTCTTTAGGAATCGCCACATTGTGCCATAGTGGCACCAATGGGGTATGAGGATTCCTTTACCTAGCATCTTCAACAGCGTTTGTTTGTTTCCTTAATGATGGCCTCTGTGACTAGGGTGAGATGGAATCTTAGCATAATTATTATTTTTCAATTCCTTTATGACTAAGGATGTTGAGTATTTCTTCATGTATTTATTAACTATTTGTATGTCTTCTTTTGAGAATGGTGTGCTCCATTTGCTTGCCATTTATCAATTATATTCTTTGCTCTTTAGTTGTTTAATTTTTTGAGCTCTTTGTATATTCTGGACATTGATCCTACAAAGAATAATTTGCAAACTTTTTTTCCCCCAATCTGTGGGCCTGGCCGCATCCCTCAGCTCTTCAGCTCAAGGCCAGCGCTCTACCACTTGAGCCACAGTGCCATTTCCAGCTTTTTTCTTTTTGCTTATGTGGTGCTGAGGAATCGAACCCAGGGCCTCAGGCTTGCAAGGCAAGCGCTCTACCACTGAGCCACCTTCCCAGCCCTGCAAATTGTTTCTATAGATGTACAGAGGCTTTCTAATTAGACACAGTTCCATTTTTTTAAATAGAGTAATTGGAGTCATATTTGGGATTCATTTCCTCTGCCTATTCCTTATAATTTTATGATGCAGTTTCCCTATTTCAGATTTTATATTAAAGTCTTTAAGACTAAAGACACCAAAATACCTTTACTTTCAATGTACCTTAGACAGGGACATCATTTCTCAGTATTTTACATGGGGACATCTAGCTTTTCCAATACTATTAGTTGGAAAATTAGCAAAATTAGCAAAAGATTGTCTCTAACAAATGGCCTTGGGTCCTTTGTAAAAGTTCAGATGCCTGCCAGGCGCCAGTGGCTCATCCTATAATCCTAACTACTCAGGAGGCTGAGATCTGAGGATCACAGTTCAAAACCAGCTCGGGCACAAAAGTCTATGAGACTTTTATCTCTAATAAACCACTCAGAAAACCAGAAGTGGTGCTGTGGCTCAAATGGTATAGTGCTAGCCTTGAGCTGAAGAGCTGAGGAACAGTGCCCAGACCCAGAGTTCAAGCCCCACAACTGAAAAAAAAAAAAAAAAAGTTTAGATGCCTGTACCTTTGTGCGCTTATTCCTTGAGCTTCTTATAGTTCAAGAAAGAAGTTCATGTTTATTTGTCATTCTCTGTGTTTTTGTGCTGGTAACATGCTGTTTTTGTTACTATAGTTCTGTAGTATAATTTGAGTCAGATTTTGTGATTCCTGTAGTGCTACTCTGTTCACTCAAGATTGCTTTGGACTTTCTGGTGGTTTTTTTATGCTTCTGGATACATTTTACATAAATTTTTCTGGGGCCAGTGTATTACATCTCATTTGACAATATGGTCATTTTCACAATATAATATCTGCCAGGCTATGAACATGGGAGGTATTTCCTTCTTCCAGCTGTATTTCAGCAGATCCTGTTAGTCTGAAAATTAATCCATTTCTTCTAGATCTTCCAGTTTATGACTGTATACATTTTCATCATATTATCTGATGATATTCTGAATCTCATGGGTATTGTTATACCTGTTTTCTCATCTCTGATTTTATTAATTTGGGTCTTATCTCTCTTTGTCACTCTTGTTTATTTTTTCAAAGAATAAGATTTTTGTTTAATTAACTGTATTATTTTTAATCTTCAGTTTCATTAACTTCTGTCCTGTTATTTATTCTTTCTGCCTAATATTGTCAAACACTTTTGTGTTTGACATATTGTTATTTTTCAAAGACCTTGAGTATATAATCACATTGTTTATTTAGGCTCTTCAATTTTTTAATGTAAGTAACCATAGCTATTCATTTTCCTGTTAGAACTATCTTAACTGTGCCCCAAAAGTTCTAGTAAGTGATGTTTTCACTTTTATTTAATCCGAAGAGGCTTTTAAATTCTCTTTATTTTTTGATGATTCACTCATCGTCAGCAGTTTTGTTCTTAGCCCTTTAATGTATTCATAGCTATAAAACCATTGATCTGCTTGATATGAATTCAGCTACTTTGGTAAGTTTTTTTGGTTTGTACTATTGGTTCTTTGACTATGCTTTTCTTTACTACTTTCTCATAGGATACTAATGAATCTTTACATTTATATCTCTCTCTCTAGTCATCTAACATTTTTCACTTAATGCTTTTCAGTGGTTCTGTGCCCTAGGGAATTTGGAGAAAAGTTGGGATGCTGTTCATGGTGTACCATTTCTACTTTTCCCATCACACTCTCCTGCACAGTATGCTTAGTTAGTATTGACTCTTTGGCTTCACTGATCTTTATTGAAATCAGAGGTAATGGTGGCTTTGTTCCTTGCTCTCTTCCTGAATAACCCAAGTATGCCACCATCATAAGAGGTAGAGGGCTTATCTCTAAGGCACAGAAAGATGGAGCTTTCTTTTTGCAGTATTTCACAGTGTTTTGCAATATTTCACAGTGTCTATTTGCTTCTAGCCTCCACTTAGAAACTTTTACCTCACCTGAAAGGAGTGGCAATTTCATAGCTTTTATTGGGGGGGGGGGGTGGTAGTATTTATGTCCTAACTCTTTTCATGGGCTAGGTATTTGATATTAAAAATATTTATCTGATTCTACTGTGATATCATTTCTGTGGGAGAAAAAGGTGATGTCTTCACTGTAAGGAAATTTTAAAAAATGGTTAGTATGGCAAAATATGAAACTTTTAACTTTTATACCTTAGAATTCATTTCTTGAAGGACCTTTCTCTCTCTCTCTCTTTTTTTCTCTCTCTGACTCTGCTACTGACTGTCACTCTTTCTCTCTGTTCTTTCTCTCATCAATCAAAGAACAGAGCCAATTGAACTGTAGAAACTCAGTAATATTTCTTGAGTAAATAAAATTAGAAAAAGTAAGATAATTGGTAGGGCAAGAAGGAATGGCTTGATTTATCTGACATATATCATAAGGTGTGTTTGGCAGACACACGGACAGGAGAAGATAATGTTCAGGTCAAGAACAATGGATATTTTTATAATATCATTGTTCTAAAAAACATTATTATACTGCTAGTGGAGATTTCTTTCATCTTATGATCTTTTTATTTGATTCATATTATTTCTGCATTTATAAGAGTTGTAACATATAGTTAGCATCAAGTAGATTGCTAGGATCTAGGGACAAAAGGTAGAAGTGTAAATTCCAACATTCTGCCATTGCTTCTCTTTTGTGAGCTGAAAATGTGTGTTCTCTGAGGCCAGCTAGGACCACACCCAGAATTGCGGTTGGCATATTTGATTTATAGACTGAATAATAAGAGCAGACTAACAAAGATGGATGAAGGCCTAGAAGCATATAGTACTTGAAAAGTAAATCTATTTAGATCCACACACTGTTCTATTTTATGGCCTAGACAAGGAAAAACAGATCTTCATTTCACAGGGGATGTAATATCTGGCAATTTTATCCTCATTTATACAGCTTCAGCAAACTGTAATTCAAGACTGGCATGATTTCAGTGGGGTTAGCTTCCTAAGAAGAGCTTCTTTTTTTAAGTTTTATTTATATTTTTGGCACCATACTGGGAAGTGTCCTTGATGCTTTGCTTCTCAAAGGCAGGATCAGAGCTCAGATCAAGAAAGACCTGAAATTTGACCCCTTGAAATAGTCAAGTTACCTAGAGCTTCTATGTGGAGAATGCTCAAATCATGAAGCCTCACAGTTGTGTAGAAAAGGTAACATTTAAAACTCTTCTCCATGAGAAGATTAATCCAACAGCCAGTGGAGGTAATATTATAGTAAAGAAAAAGAAAGAGTCATGACTGTTTGTTTGGTGTGTCGGTGAGATCTCATGTCAGATAGAAGTAATCCAGTTCAAAGCCTGAACCCACTCTGTTTATTCTTGGCTCTAGCCCAGACAGGCCATTGGCAATTAAGGGAAAATACTACTTTCCCTCTTATGTATCCTGTGCATGCATCATGCTACAAAATAATTCATGCCACAACCACATCAAGAACTTTTATTTTTACTTGGCCTTCTTATACTCAACATTTGGTAAATTATAATCTAAGGCTTTCATAAACATTTTCTAAAAATATAAACTAGCAACTCTCCTAAGAAATAACCTTGCCAAAATAGGTCATTTTCCCCCTTCAAAATGTAATAGATTTCAGAAAATGGATATTTCTCTAAAGCTTAAAGTAGGATTTTTTTGACATTACAAATGCTCCCCTATTGAAAAAATTGTCTATGGAGAAAAAAAAGATTAGGTAATATAACATCATATGTAAATTTTTAATTTCCTCTACCAAGCATTTTAAATGACCCAATTAAATGCATTTTAGATAGTTTATAAAAATTGTAAAAAAAAAAAAAAAAGGTAAAAACTAAATTTGTACTATGTTGGAAATTATCTTTACAACATGGGGAAAAAGAGAGAGGGAAAGGATAGTAGGGGAAAAAAGGAGGGGGTAACAATGTTCAACAAGAAATGTACTCATTACCTTACTCATGTAACTGTAACCCCTCTGTACAGCATCCTTACAATAAAATAAACTCAAAAAAACTAAGTTCATGGTTATGTAATATCTCTCAGTCAGGGTTGTTTAGGAAGACAGAAGCTGCACTACGTATATGATAAGGAAAAAGTTGAATTATTAATTAAGTGCGCATGCTATTGGGATGAGACACATCAGAAAAGCCATGATTGGAGTTTGGATGTGGGCAGACGATACTACAGATCAGTGGTCCTTGAGTAGTGCTCACTTTTGTTTGCCTTTGAACATGCAGCAGTGTCTGGGACATTATTGATTGTCATTAGTTTAGTAGGAGTGGTTGCCTTGGCTTGTCAGTTCAGTGACACTGGGGGTAGATCAAGATGAAAAAGAAAGCTGGGCACTGTGGCTCATGCTTTTAATCCTAGCTTCTCAGGAGGCTGAGAGCTGAGGATCTTGGTTCCAAACCAGTCGAGCCAAGGTAGACAAATCTGAGAGACTTTTTTTTTTTTTTTGCTGGTCATGGGGCCTGGACTCTGGGCCTAGGCGCTGTCCCTCAGCTCCTCAGTTCAAGGCTAGCGCTCTACCACTTGAGCCACAGAGCCACTTTCAGCTTTTTCTGCCTCATGCATGCAAGGCAAGCACTCTACCACTGAGCCACCTTCCCAACCCTGAAAGACTTTTATCTCCAATTCACCAACAAAAATCCAGACATGGCTCAAGTGGGGACCAGCTTTGAGTGAAAAAGCTAAGACAGGGGCTGGGAAGGTGGCTCAGTGGTAGAGCGCTTGCCTGAAGCCCTGGGTTCGATTCCTCAGCACCACATAAGCAGAAAAGAAAAGCCGGAAGTAGGGCTGTGGCTCAAGTGGTAGAGCGCTAGCCTTGAGCTGAAGAGCTGAGGGACAGAGCTCAGGCCCAGAGTTCAGGCCCCGCGACCGGACCCAAAAAAAAAAAAAAAAGAAAAAGCTAAGACAGGGCAAAAGGCCCTGAGTTTAAGTCCCCCCCCCCCATACACACATGCACACACACACACACACACACACACACACACACACAAAGATGAGAATCAGGAAAGAGTCTTATGGTTTATTACATACAATAGTTCCTCTCCCTTCAGGTAGCCAGCCAGCCTGAGGGCTCAGAATTTGTGCAAACACCTCTGCTGTGGTTTTCTGAGAGAGGAGTGAGTAAGGCTGAGATATGCAAGCTTAGAATTGGCTAGCTGTGTAGAGAAGTGGTACTTCCTGCTAAATTCAGTTTTACCAGGACTACTGAAATTTGGGACTAGCCAAAGTCCTTCGATGTTTATTGGTGGACCACTAGTGGGCATTTTGGAGATGTGAACTCATCAGTTCCAGAAGTTAAAAGCATAGTTACGACACCAAGGATGTCATTAAATATTCCATAGTACACAGAGAAACCTCTTCCTTCTTCTATGAACAAAACACAATCTGATCAAATAACGGTGTTGTGACAGAGAACCCTGGGCCAGGGAATAGTGGCTGTTGCCAATGTCCAAAAAAAAAATTAATGGTGAATTTCTTAGAGTGGGGAATACTGAAAGGAGCATGCATAAAGCTCACAGAGATTGGAGTAGGAAGCCCATCAAGTCATCTCCTGGTGGTCTTAGAGATGTTACTTTATTAAAGCTTTCTTGTTTGACCTCCACAAAATCTTGGTTTGGGCTGGGCACAGGTGCCTCACACCTACAATCCTAGCTACTTAGGAGGCTGAGATCTGAGGATTGAGGTTCAAAGCCAGCCCAAGCAGCAAAGTCCATGAGACTCTTATCTCCAATTAACCAATATAAAACTGGGAGTGGAGCTATGGCTTAAGTAGTAGAGCACTAGCCTTCAGAAAAAATAAATCTAAGTTTTCCTTTCATTTTCCTTCTGAGTTTCCCTAAATATTTTCCTCAGTTCCAAGAAGGGAGTTCTGAGAAATATAGTCTTTACTTTACTCATGATAGTGACAGTACAAGCATGAAGGATCTTGCAGAATAAATAGCTGTTACTAAAGCAAACAATACACAGAGTAAATACATGTGGTAACTATGGAGAATGGGATCCCCTCAGAGGAGGGACAGAACTGTACTAATTCTGTGAAAGAAAAATCATTAAACAAATCTAATCAAGAGATATGGAGGGTTTTTAAACTTTGAATACTCCATAGAAAGGTGTGAGGATTAATCTTGGTTATCAACTTGACTAGACTGAGATATGCCTAGAAAATTGGTAAGGAACACTGGTCACTGGTGGCACAAAACTAGAATCCTAGCTACTGTGGAGGCTGAGAACTGAGGATCAAAATTTGAAGCCAGTCTTGGCAGAAAAGTCTGTAAGACTCTTTCTAATGATCTACCAAAACAAAAACAAAACAAAACAAAAAACACTGGAAATGGAGCTGTGGCTCAAGTAGTAGAGTGCTATCCTTGAGCAAAAAACAAAACAGGGGCTGGGAAGTTGGCTCAGTGATAGAGTGCTTGCCTTGCATACATGAGGCCCTGAGTTCGATTCCTCAGCACCACATAAGCAGAAAAAAGCCAGAAGTAGTGCTATGGCTCAAGTGGTAGGGCACTAGCCTTAAGCTGAAGAGCTGAGGGACAGCGCCCAGGCCCAGAGTTCAGCCCCCACAACTGGCAAAATAAATAAATAAATAAATAAACAACTAAGGTGCAGTGCCTAGGCTCTGAGTTCAAGCCCAAGTACCCCCCCACACACACACACACACAACACACACACAACCGAGAAAGCACACATCTGGATGTCTATGAGATAATTTCTAGAGATGATTAATATGTAGGTCAACAATTTGAGTGAACAAGTATCCAATCAGCTTGGGGCCTTGTATGCTGAAGGTGGGTAGTATCATCCAATCAGGTTGGAGCTCTGGATTCTGAAGGTGGGTGGAATCATCCAGTAAGTGTGGAGCTCTGGATTCTAAAAGTTAGTGGAATCATCCAATCAGCTTGGAGCTCTGGATTCTGAAAGTGGATAGAGTCATCCAATTAGTTTGAAGCCTGGGAAGGAACAAGGTGATAGAGGTATGCGTGCTCTATATGTGGGCAGGTGCAACTCTTCTTGAGTATATGCATTTCTGCTGTGGTTACTGCCATCATTCCAGCCGCATTCTTGTGAACATGAACTTGGCACAGTAACCTTTCAGGGAGTTTCCAGACCTAGCCTCAGACTGGGGCTACCAAGATTGGGCCTCTTGTCTTGAAGTTTCCAGTTTCTTGAAATGAGCTGTATAGTCTGAAGATGGTCATAGCAATTCTCTCCTCTAATAATTATTTGTCCTTGTATTGCCTCTACTCTGGAAGGCCATAATACAAAATGAACCTGCTAAGAATAATTCAAAAAAATATGTAAGCCAATTGCTTCTCTGCTAGGATTTAGAGTCAGCTATTCCCTCAGATTTCAGTTTTCTTGTTCACAGATGGATCTCAACCAAATGCCAAAATCACAAATTCAGTTTTTTATGCAGTAAGTTCCAGTGATGTCCTTTGTTGTGTATATCAAAGGAAAAACTGGAGGTAAAAACATTCAAATGATATCTAGTGCCAAGCTGATTCTCAATAAATCTTTATTTCTGTTTCCCAAACCTTACTTTTGCTTGCCTGCCTGCCTGCCTTCCTTCCTTCCTTCCTTCCTTCCTTCTTCCTTCCTTCCTTCCTTCCTTCCTTCCTTCCTTCCTTCCTGCCTTCCTTTCTTTCTTTCTATCTTCCTTTCATCAGTCATGGGGCTGAACTCTGGGACTGGGCACTGTTCCTCAGCTCTTCAGCTCAAGGCTAGTGCTCTAGCACTTGAGCCCCATCCCCACTTTCGGTTTTCTGGTGATTATTGGAGATACGAGTCTCACGGACTTTCCCACACAGGCTGGCTTTGAACCGTGATCCTCAGATCTCAGCCTCCTGAGTAGTTAGGATTATAGGCATGAGCCACCAGCACCTGGCCCTTATTTTTGCCTTTTAATGATTACAGAAATGAAATCCAATTAAACTCCTCCATCAGTAGAGAAAGCTAAATGTCTTTCTTTAAAAGTCAAGTAAAAAAGGAAAGAAAATAGAATGTAACACTTAGTTAAATAGTTGAAAACAGAAATAAAATTGAAATTTTGTTGCATTTGCAATTTAGATATTAGTAACATTTATTTTTTATGGGAAAATTGTAAGGACTAATCAGAAAATAAAGGTTATTTAATAAATAGCTTCTAATATATTGATGGTTCTTAGTTGATAAAGAATCATGATGAAAACAATGATGACAGCATTAATATTTCAGTTTCCCTTTAAAATATAAAATAGCCTGTCCTCTGTTTTAAAGGGGAAGGCAGATTTAGATGGCCCCTTCTGGATGGGCACCTGTACCTGTAACCCTACCTATTCAGGAGGCTGAGATCTGGGGATCGCATTTCCAAGACAGCCCAGGCAGAAAAGTCCTGGTAAGACTCTAATCTCCAATTAATTACTCAAAAAAAAAATTGGAAATGGCGTTGTGACTCAAAGTGGTAGAGCACCAGCCTTGAGCAAGAGAGCTCAGGGACAGCACCTAAGCCCCAAGTTCAAGCCCCATGACCACCACCAACAACAACAAAAGATAGCCACCTCTGTATCTCTAACCTTATGATGTAGCCTTTAAAAAGGAGGTGTAGAGCCAGTGGCTCACACCTGTAATCTTAGCTACTCACGAGGCTGAGATCTGAGGAACCACACTGAAAGTCAGCCTGAGCAGGAAAGTTTGTAAGACTCCTATCTCCAACTAACTACCAAAGAGCCAGAAGTAGAGCTGTGGCTCAAGGGGTAGAGCACTAGCGGTCAGAAGAAAAGCTCAGGTACAGTGCCCTGGCACTGAGTTCAAGCCACAGGACAGGCAAAAAATAAAAGGAGAGATGTTAGGTAGAGTATATATCTGGATTTCTTTTTAGTTTACTTCCTGGTTTTAACCTGTAAATCTGGCCCTTTTGATATTTGTTGGAAATAATAAAATTGATATTTGTTGGAAATAATAAAATTTCACTGTGTCTTCATTTACCTTTCTTATTCATCCCACATCCAAATAATTTTGGTTTTAATCATAAAAGGGGATAGTCTATCTCAAAAGGTGGCTGGTCTACCTTCTACAGCTGCTTCATGCTGAGAGTGGGTGGTTATGCCTCCAAGAGGCTGAAATCTGAGATAGGTAGGAGAGCAGGAAGTATTTTGATCTCTGTAGTTTTTGTCAACACTGCTTACTATGCAGCACCTTGTAAACAGAGATCCCAAGAAAGTCAGGACATGGGGGCTTATCGCAGTGGTACGGACCATGTCTCCATGGCAGCTGGGAGGTAACTGGCTTCTAAGAGTCCACTCCTGGCTCAGTCTTGTCAGTTTCTGTCACTAGACAATAGATGCCAGGTTCCTGCAGCATCTCAGTCTCCACACAAAAGCACAAGTTCTTGGCATCCTTTCATGAACTGAATATCAGTGTATCTTAAAAAAAAAAGATTCTCCCCCAGGCACTGGTGGCTCATGCCTGTAATCCTAGCTACTCAGTAGGCTGAGATCTAAGGATCCTGGTTCAAAGCCAGCCTGCTTAGGAAAGGCTTAGGGTCTCTTATCTCCAATTAACCATCTAAAAGCTGGAAATGGAGCTGTGGCCCAAGTGGTAGAATGCTAGCATTGAGCAAAAAATTTTTGCTCAAGAACAGTGCCCCAGGCCTTGAGCTTTAGCCCAGGACTGGCACCAAAAAAAAAAAAAAGTCTCACAAGGTAAAAGTTCTAGCAAAGATTTCTTTTAGCAAAACAGGTTAGACAAAAATAGAAAAAGAAAGAAACATTTTCTGGCCTCCAAACAGAAAATGGTAGTAAAAAACTTTTCTTCATAGTTTTTTTGTACCAGCTCCTATAAGAAACATCTGTTCTGCAATTTCTTCCTGTATGATGTGAAATGTGATTTTTTTTTGGGGGGGGGAGGGGCAGGCAGTTCCAGGCCTTTACTTCAGAGTCTCACACTCAAATTCTAGGCTGGTGCTCTACCATCTGAGCCACTTCTCTAGTCTGATTATTTTGCTGTTATTTTAAAGAGGAAATCTTGAGGACTTTTCAGCCTGGGTTGGCTTTGAACTATGATCCTCCAGATCTCAGTCTCTTAAATAGCTAGGATTACAAGTGGGAGCCGTAGCAAGGATTTATTTCCTGATGGAAAAAGGAAGAGAAATGTATTTGGTTTTCTGGTACAATGTATCTAATATGACTTTCTATTTCCATAGGAGCCTCAAATGCTTCCCTAGTTAGGACTTCACAGGCCAAGAACATGGTGCCAATATTGTCTATTGCCTCATAGCAGACCCAATCAAGGGGGTGGGGGGGGGAGATAGAGAAGGGGGTAGGCAGAAGGAAGAGGAAGGAAGGAGAGAGGAGAGAAACTGATAGAGGGAAGAGGAAGATGAGAGGAGAAATGAGGATAGAGGGAGAAACAGAAAGGGAGGGAAGAAGGGACAGGAATGGAGAGAATGAATAAGAAGGAGAAAAAGAGAGTGCTCACATGGTAAGATACTAAACAAGAGGGCAGATTGGCTCTTCTGTGATCCCTTGGCTTGTGGCGGGGCTGGGGGACTCCTCCCCTCCTGTGAGAGCTACTCCACTCCCCTACCACACAGTCAGCAGCCACTGGGCCCTCTACTTTTTCAGTCTTGCTACATGGGAGACCGAAGTCCCAGCCTTTGAAAAGGAAGGTCAACCACATGAAGACACTGTCACAAGCCTGCCAATGAGCACAAGTGTTCTTCATCTCCTGCTTCCCATGGCCCACACCTGGCTGGCTATTACTTCTAACATGTGCTCCTTCTTGCTCAGGTCTGGTCCACTGTCTCTGTTATTTTGAAGTACTTTCCCTCTGTTGCTGCCTGTGACTTCTTTCCTGTGTCCTGTCTACTCATCTGGGTGCCAGGTAGCACTCTGGTGGAGCCTGCTCTTTGAATAAGCATACATTACAACACTGAGCACAGCTAATTCCTATCTGATGGATTTAGCGCAGATTTACCAATGATCATTTCAAAGACTCGCAATAATTCCTATAACTGTAAATGAATGCCTAGAGGAAGGTAGAGCTTCTAAGTTGAGAAAAAAATGCACACAGAACATCATGTACCAGTGCCATTTTATTTTGGTCCAGCCCTTTGGTCAAGTTGTCTTGAAATGGCTCAGAACCAACTTAGTCTGAGTTCAGTGACATACAAAGGTCTCAGTGGCAAGTCATCTTTTTTTGTAAACAATGTCTTAACAGGTTAAACAGAGTCTTTCATTGAATTTTGTTCTCAATTTATAATTTTACTTTCCTCCTAGCATTTATTTCTATATCATCTATTTAATTTTTTTTGTGCCAGTCCTTGGGCTTGAACTCAGGGCAGGAGTGCTGTTCCTAAGCTCTTTTTGCTTAAAGCTGATGCTCTACTACTTTTTCCACAGCTCCACTTCCAACTTTTTGCTGGCTAATTGAAGATAAGAGCTTCATGGACTTTCTTCAAACCACCATCCTCAGATCTGGCTTTGGAGTAGCTAGGATTACCGGTGTGAGCTACAGTTGCAGGCCTGGCTATTCAGAAGGCTGAAGTCAGTGAGACTCTTCTCCAACTAACCAACAAGAATCTGGAAGTGGACGTGTGCCCAAGGCACAAATACTTATTTTTGCATTTATTCATGGCGCATCTAAGACTCAGATAAGAGACTCATCCAATTACTCTTTGACAGTAGATATTAACCATGCAAATGATGAGCCACTTATGGTAGGACCACATGGAAGAAATAAGCAAGACACATAATGAAAACTGAGAAAATGTTGATTGATTGCATCAGCAATCTAGTGATCAAATAGTTTCCATTTATACAGATCATTAGTGGATGAGCCCAGAGCCGTGGGATCTTTGCTAACTTGTGGTTGCTTTCACAAGGCAGAATTGTTTTGTCTATTATTTTTTTCTAATTGTTGTTTTCCTTTCTAATTAAAGGGAGGAAAAGCTATGCAGGCCTTCCCTTTATGCCAACACATCTTGAGTCATCACCAAATATAAATCTATGGCTTGTGGAAAGGGAGCTAGGATTCAAATAACTCAAAAAAATTTTTTTAAAGTTTTTTTTTTTTTTTGGGTCCGGTCGTGGGGCCTGAACTCTGGGCCTGGGCACTGTCCCTCAGCTCTTCAGCTCAAGGTTAGTGCTCTACACTTGAGTTACAGCGCCACTTCTGGGTTTTTTCTTTTTGCTTATGAGGTGCTGAGGAATTGAACCCAGAGCCTCAGGCATGCAAGGCAAGCGCTCTACCGCTGAGTCAACTTCCCAGCCCTAAGTCAAATATTTTTAAGTTCGGTTAAAATTTTCATATTAAAAAATATAAATGAGCCAGACACAAGTGGCTCATGCCTAGCTATTCAGTGGGCTGGGCTCTGAGGATTGCAGTTCAAAACCAGCCCAGGCAGAAAAGCTCGTCTCTTTATCTCCAATTAACCAGCAAGAACCCAGAAGAGGAGGCATGGCCAGGTGTAGAATGCCTGCCAAGAGCAGAAAAAGCCAGACATTCACTTCTAATCTGCTATCAATCTGAGAACAAAAATGAACAGCAGTGTTGTGCTTGGAAGCACAAGATGGTAGAAATGTTTCCACATTAAAAATTAGCTGTGTGGCCAGGTGCTGGTGGCTCATTCCTATAAGTCTAGCTACCTAAGAGGCAGATATCTAAAAATTCTCATTCAAAACCATACCCTTCAGGAAAGTTCATGAGACTCTTATCTTCAATGAAGCACCAAAAAAGCCAGAAGTGGAGCTGTGGCTCAAGTGGTAGACCTCTAGTTTTGAACACAAAAGCTCAGGGATAGCACCTAGGCCCTAAGTTCAAACTCCTGGGCTGGCATACACACACAAAATTAGCTGTATGCTTACAGAGAGAGCTGATATGATAAGAATGTCATGAAACTAAAAGACAAGTCAAGACAGAGGAGAGCCCACAGGTGCTGTATGAAGTCTGTAATTAATTTAACCTCAATGAGCGGGCACTGATTCTCTGATGCAGAGGCCAAGATTGGGGAGCTTTTGTTTAAAACAAAATCTTTATATCAAACTATAACTGACTCAATTTGAGTTAAATGTATCTGTGAAATCATGTGATTTTTTTTTAAAAAAAGAAAGATCCAATCCAGCTATTTCACTCTGAGAGCCAAGAATTAAAAGATGGTAAGCCTGATGGCTACCAGTGGCTCATGCCAGTAATCCTAGCTACTCAGGAGGCTGAGACACAAGGATTGAGGATTGGGGTTCAAAGCCAACCTGAGCAGGAAAATCCATCAGACTCTTATCTCCAATTAACCAGCAAAAGACCAGAAGTCGAGCTTTGGCTCAAGTGATAGAGAGTCAGGCCTGAGCTGAGCAAAGAAAGCTAAGAGAGAACTTGATGCCTTGAATTCAAATCTTAGTTTGGCAATAAATAAATGAATGAATGAATAAATAAATAAATAAATAATGAAAGTGACTTTCACAGGGTGTATTGTGAATGAAATTGAAGAAATTTTAGGCTAAGCATTGCTAACAAGAAAAGGGTAAGTATTGAATGAAATTAATTTTAAAACAATCTACCATGGATGTTGGGAAGCAGGTGTTTTTCTTTTCCTTTTTAAAAAACTGGAATGCTAGCTTCTAAACATGAAATTGGCCCTTAGACCAGATTTAATCTGAGCTCTTAAGAATCAGTGAAATGTACAAAAACTCTATGTTGAAAACGATCTTTACTGCTTTGGCGGGGGAAGGGGGTTAGTTGTGGATAGGGTGGTGGGAGGAAAGGGATGGTAGAGGGAAAACAAAGGAGGAGGCAATAATACTCAATAGGAAATGTACTCATTACCTTGCTCCTGTAACTGTAACCCCTCTTTACAGCATTTTTACAATAAAAAATGTACAAAAAAAGAACTAGTGAAATGATTTGCAATAACTAGTATATGTCTAGGACAAGCAGAAAAGGTCAAATGCTATGTACATATGACCATAAAGATGATGTTAAGTGAAATGAATCCCAAGATAGGGACACAAGAGGTTTTTTATCTTTGTTGCTGTTGTCTTAATGTACTCATAATGTACCATGTGATTTTTTTGTTTCTTTTGTATGTTCTTCCCCCATAGTATAACCCATGTTCCAGTGCCCTGCATCTTGTATATACATTTTTCTAATTTGGGAAGGGGAAGAGAAATAACAAAATGCTGAAACAAGGATACATGTTGACCCATTGTAACAATGAGATGTACAAGACACTATATTGAAAACAAACTTTACAACTTGTTGGGGGTAGAGGGTAGGGAAGGGAGGAGTTGGGGAGGGAAGAGATGCTAGGGGGAAAACAAAGGAGGGGGTAACAATGCTCAATAGAAAATGTACTCATTATCTTACTCATGTAACTGTAACTCCTCTGTATAGTATCTTTACAATAAAAATACATATTTAAAAATACATATTTAAAACATATATATATTTTAAAAAACAGTGAAATGGCAGTTAATTTTTTTCCTGGGGATTGCAAACAAAATTTACCCAAGTAGGCATCTGAAATGTGGGATTATTTGGGACTATGCGAAGTTTAATGTTTGCAGAAATAAAAGTATATACATATACATATGTATATATACATATACATGTATATACATATACATACAAGTATGTATGCATATGTATATATACATACATGCATATAAACATATATACACACATATATATGTATATATACATACAAGTAGATACATAGACATGTGTATATATACATATACATACACATGTATGTATACATGTGTATGTATATGTATATAATCATAGTTTTGGCTAAATCAACTTTAAAGTACCTGGACTTAAAATAGCAGGTTATTAGTTTTTCTTTTCTTTCCTTTTCTTTTTCTTTTCTTTTCTTTTTTTTTCTTTTCTACTGTTCCTGGGGCTTGAACTCAGGGCTTGGGCACCGTCCCTGAGAGTTTTTGCTCAAGGCTAGAGCTCTACCCTTTTGAGCCACAGTTCTACTTCTGGGTTTTTGATCATTAATTGGAGATAAAAGTCTCATAAACTTTCCCGTCCAGGCTGACTTCAAACTTCAATCCTCATAATTTAGCCTCCTAAGTGGCTAGAATTGTATATGTGAGCATCTGTGTCCAGCTGTTATTTTATTTTGGAACAATGGGATTGATAATCTTTTTCATGTGCTTATTAGGCACTTACTTTTTGTTTGTTTTTGCTGTCCAAATAACTGGTGGTTTAAAAAATTAATTCTTTATAGTACCCGCATGTTTTATTACATTTAAAGAAACATCTAACAATTCAGAGGTGCACTTTTTTTGAGATATTGTAGGACACATCTAGGTGTATTTAAACTGTCAATTGTTTGGATTCTGTGTGACATTAAGAGGAAGATATTATAGAATTGATAATAGTATGAGGTGATTTGTTCCACTCACAGAAACTGTCTGAAGACCGTCCAGCCCCTTGGGGTCATTCTGTAGGTAAGAGAATATTGACATTTGGATGGGAGGTGATGGAGAATCTCAGAATCAATACAGCAGTGCATACAGCCTGAAGAGAAACTCTATTAGCCTTAGATAGAAACCAATGAACTGTTCTGATTCTTATCAATTTAAGAACTACTGTGAATAATATCCCATTTTTTCTCTTCACTGTTTTATTGTATTTTCTATATATATTTTAGTTTTCCTTATATTAAATCATTGAATTTTTTAAAAGCTGTTTTCACTTGACTAATAAGAGACAACATCCCATGAATCACATGGGCATTTGTTTTTAGATTCAGAGTCTGTTACTATGCATTGGACGGCAGCATTGCAATACAAAACAATTACATTCCTGGTTCTATTTCCTGAAACAAAATATTTTCCTGAAACAAAATATTACTAGTTATGTTGGCTTTTAATTTATTTTATATATTCAATATTTATTTAATTATTTAATAATTAAATCTAATCATTCTAATAATTAAATATTAATAATATTTAATATTTAATCATTTTAATGGAAAAAGATAATGTCATTGTATTTTGAAAACTACCAAGAGCTGTCTTCACAAAAACATGAAAGATTCTGATGGAAGTTAGAAACTAGTCATTAAGAATAACTAATAACTAATATTTATAATGTTGTTTCTTACATTTGCATAGTTTTTACTTGAACTATTGAGGGTTGTTTTTTGTTTTGTGTTGTTTTTATTGTTTTCCTGGTGATCCTGGGGTTTGTACACAGGGCCTGGGAACTGCTCTGTAGTCTTTTGTTCAAGGCTAGCATTCTACTACTTGAGCCACAGCTTCACTTCTACCTTTTTAATTAGAGATAAGAGTTAATTAGAGGTAAGAGTCTCATGGACTTACTGTCCAGTCTGGCACTGAACTGTGATATTCACATCTCAACTTTCTGAATAGCTAGGATTACATGAGCCATGGGTACCTAGCCTTTGAGTAATTTGTGAAAAAATAATATTCATGTAAAATAAAAATAAAAAAATCTATAAACATTCAGCTTTTATAAAAATGCATTTTTCATTCCAGAAATGACACAATTTTAAAAAAATTGTGTAAAGAAAAAATTATACTTCCTCCTGAAAGTAAGCCATTAGAAAGCTTACGTTTAACAGAATTTGTAATATTTTATAGGCAGTTACCTATATACAAAAGAAAGCAGTGAATTTTGAGCTCATAGAACCATTTCTGTTTGCAACCAAACCAAGCTAAAGAAAAAAAGAAGTAAATTCCCTTACTCTTTGGAGGAAGGTGTACTTTATGTATTCCCTATTGTGAAAATTGGAAAAATACACAAGGAGGTATATTTTTGGTTTCGATTTGAGAAGATAAGAATGTGAGAAAGATGACGTTCATTGTTGTTATCTGATTTTTGTTACACGAGGCAAATGACTGCCTGCCCAGCATGGACTGGGAGAGGCAGCTGAAAGCTCCTGAGGTTATTTGTTCTCCCATAATCTCCTTGGCTGATCTTCAAAGAGCTTGCCAAGCAGAGTTCAACCATAAAATTCTCTCCCTGCCATACAGATTAGGGGTTTAATCCACATGCCAAATTCCAGGTGGAAGATAATCACTGGAATGGTGAGCACTTCAGAATTCAAGGTCAGCTAGGTAGTGTTCCAGGCCTTTCTATGGAGAACAGCACCACATGCCTTCCTGATGTCTCTGTTTACTGGTTCCAGATGCTTTTAAGTTATTGTTAAGACTGTTCCTTTTTTCTGTTGTTGCTCATGGGGCTTGAACTCAGGGCCTGGGCAATGTCTCTGAGCTTTTTATTCAAGACTAATGTTATACCACTTTAGCCACAGTTCCGCTTCTCTCTCTCTCTCTCTCTCTCTCTCTCTCTCTCTCTCTGCTTAATTGGAGGTAAGAGTCTCATCAACTTTCCTGCATGGGTTGGCTCTGAACCAGGATCCTCAAATCTCAGCCTCTTGAATAACTAGGATTATAGGCTTGAGCCACCAGTGCCCAGCTTAAGACATTTTTTTTTTATGGGTCATAGCTTTGACAAATTTATGCTCAGGTCTACCATTTGGTCAAATTTGATACCAAACTTTGTATTAGTTACAATGCCTCAAACTATAAGTAATCTGAAATCAAACAGAAAGGATATTTCTTCATGCACATAGTGGTACCCAGAAATAGGCCTGGTTTTACTGTTATTTGGACCTTTATTTCAAATGAATTTCAGTCTCTTCTATTTTATTTTATTTTGTCTTTCTTTATTATTATTATTGTTATTATTATTATAAAGGTGATGACCAGTAGAGTTACAGCTACATGAGTCAGGTAATGAGTACATTCCTTTCTGGACAATGTCAGACTCTTTTTGTCTTTTGATTTGCTTAGGAGTGATGTCTTTGTGATCATAGTTCCTGGTAGGATTGAAATTAATTATCTGTGTTCAGTGAGGAATGCATGGCTCCCTATGGTTTTTTGGGGACACTTTAAAAAGTGTCCAGAAGATTCCAGAAGTCTATATATATATTTTCCCATGTGTTTTTGGGCATAATCAGCACACATGCTGAGTGATGAATGAATCAGGAATGGGTGTGGGTGGAGGGTTCCATTTATCCGTGGATGACTCAAGCATCTGCTACATGCAGCTGACCTGTACAGAACCATGCACAGCATTTTTAAAAGCCATGCCAATGCTGAGATTACCTTATACTTCATGCATTTTGGTCACAATAAGAATCTCCACCAACCAGACTCTAGAGGAACTCCACTGACTTGGTGTATACATACAGATCACTCATGGCTTGAAAGAGAATCATATACAACATCTTCAGGATTTAATTCCTAGAATGAAAGAGCTAGGTCCTCCACTTATGGATATGTACTAAAGAATTCATGTTGCAGTGATTATTAATAATTGTTAATAGCATATACTTGCAATCCAAACCAGGCAGATGTGTGCCAACTTTCCTATAAGGGTACTAAGGCTATTATTTCATCTCAGAGCAAGCTTGTACACCACAACATTTTGATATACATTATGTTGATGTTTATTTTGTGACCAAATATCCTGAAGAATAATCATGGTTAAAATGAGAGTATACTAGATCAATTAGGGCCAATACTATTACATTATTAAACATGAAAATATAAAATCTAAAAGTTCCATCAAGAATAAAGGAACAGGAGAGAAATACAAGCAAAATGCTCAAGGTACATATATGATAAAGAAAGTAGGGACAGAAATGAGATTGAGGGTGGGATGAGGGAGAAGCACTGGACACTGAAATGGGTATGATAAATTGGAACCCCCTTGTACAACCTTTTGAAGTTTAGAAGGTAGAAAATAATAAGTGTAAAATATATTTAATTTACTAACTCTCTAGCATTCTCTGTGGGTGTGGGGACTAAGCCTATAATCTTAGCTATTGTGAGATTGTGATTAGGCAGATAGAGTCTCAAGGGGTCCCTGGGGAAAAAAAAAACTTTGATACACCTCATTTTAACTGGTAATCTGGTCCAGAAGTACACATTCATCATACAGACCAAGTACAACAGAAAGTATAATTAGGAGGAGCGTGATTCAGTCCCACTTAGGCAAAAAGTGAGACCCTATCTCAAAAGAAGTCAGACAAAAAGGGCTGGAGGCATGGCTCAACCAGTAGAGTACTGCTTAGCAAGTGCAAGGCCCTGATTTCCAACTCCAGTACTGCCACTCCCCGCCCACACAATCTCTAGTATTGTAATCGTCACAAACCCAGAACCATGACATTTAAATTCAATATTAAAAAATTACTCAGTGAATTTAAAGCTATATATTTATATTTAACTATATATCTCTATATTAATATAGATACATAGATTATATAATGAAAAACATATTTTAATTTAACTTATATATCTTATATATTTATTTCTACATATTTTAATTTATATATATTTAACTTGAAGAATATGAAAAATTCTTCAAACCATCAAACAACTTTTAAAAATGTCAGCAGCTAGACTATTTTTGTCATATGCATTTGGTACCAAAGTGTTCTAATTCCACATATGAAAATTAATTTCTTCTCTTCAAGTAAGTTATTGACTAGTTAAATGACCAGTCATTTTTATAAGTATAATTGCATATATATAGGAAACGCACAAATGCAATCAGATAAAGTACATGTTGAAAAACACAAATTTTTAAAAGGTCATTTCCTGTGGAAGTTTAATCTTATTGTTCAGGCAAATCAGGGCATGTTATCATGATGTTAACAAAGAATTGCGTAGACATGAAAGCCTGTACTTTGACACTTAATGGTTTAAGACTAATACCTAAATTATATTCTCAGTGTTATTTTGAACATGCTTTTTGTTGTGGTTTCTTGCCTTTCTTTTTAAAAACAAATTGGCCATGAGTTATAATTATGTCTCTTACTATAATTAATGGAAATAAGACATGTGGAAGGATCTGAGAATGAAGCCAGAAAATTAAGCTACCAGGAACTGGTAGTTTATGCCTGTAATCCTAGCTACTCGGGAGGCTGAGATCTGAGGACTGTGGTTCAAAGCCAGCCCGGGAAGGAAAGTCCATGAGACTCTCCAATTAAGCAACAAAAAAAGCCAGAAGTGGAGCTATGGTAATGGTAGATCTCTAGCCTTGGGCAAAAATTCAGGGACAGTACCCTGGTTCTGAGTTCAAGCCCCAAGACAAAAAAACAAATAATAATAATAATAATAAAAACTGGGAAAATACTGAAGGCATGAGATTCTTTTTTTTTTAATTTTTTTATTGTGAAAATACTGTACAGAGGGGTTACAATTACATAGGCAAGATAGTGAGTACATTTCTTATCAAGCATTGTAGCCTCCTCCTTTGTTTACCCTTCCCATCCCTTCCCATCCTCCCTCCCCCCCCCAATCTTCCCCTCCCCGCCAAGTTGTAAAGTTCGTTTTTGACATGACAACTTGTACTTCTCATTGTTGCAACAGGTCCACCTGTATCCTTATTTAAACGACTTGTTTTTCCCCTTCCCCTTCACAAATTATACCGACATCAAATACAGTGAAAGCAGGGGTTATACTGTGGGGGAGGGACATACAAAGCAACAAAGAAATAATCTTATAATTGTGTTAGAAACAAATGCATGAAAGAAAAAAAAACATTTAAAATACATATCTTAGGGTTCATTTTTCTAACATCACCTTATCTGAACTTTTCTGCTTGACTCATACATATACTAGATATTGCAAATAAGGGAAATCATGGCACCTATGTTTCTTTGGGCTTGGCTTACTTCACTTAATATAATTTTTTCCAAGTCTTTCCATTTCCTAACAAATGGGGCAATGTCATTCTTTCTGATGGAGGCATAGAATTCCATTGTGTATATATACCACATTTTCTTGATCCATTCATCTACTGAGGGGCATCTGGGTTGGTTCCAGATCTTAGCTATGGTAAATAATGCTGCAATAAACATAGTTGTGCTGGTAGCTTTAGTGTGGTCTTGTTTGTAAACATTTGGGTAAATGCCCAAAAGTGGGACTGCTGGGTCATAGGAGAGCTCTATGTGGAGTCTTTTGAGGAACCTCCATACTACTTTCCAAAGTGGTTGAACAAGTTTACACTCCCACTAACAATGAAGTAAGGTTCCCTTCTGTCCACATCCCCTCCAGCATCTGTTGTTATTAGAGTTCTTGATTTTTGCCATTCTAACTGGGGTGAGGTGGTATCTCAATGTTGTTTTGATTTGCATTTCTTTTATGGCTAGGGAGGTTGAGCATTTCTTCATGTGTCTATTGGCCATCCTTCTTTCTTCTTCAGAGAAGTTTCTCTTTAAGTCATTAGCCCACTTATTTATTGGGCAGTTGTTTCTTTGAGGATTTGTTGTTGGTAGATTTAATTTTTTGAGTTCCAAGTATATTTTAGATATGAGACCCTTGTCCGTTGTATGGCTAGTGAAGATCTTCTCCTAATCCGTGGGCTTTCTATTGATCTTGCTAGCTATATCCTTTGCCATGCAGAAGCTTGCAACTTCATGCAATCCCATTTGTCCAACCTTTCTTTGATTTGTTGTGTTTCCGGGTCTCTATTAAGAAAAATTCGGCCTGCGCCAAGGAGACCTAGGGTTTCTCCTATTCCATCCTGTAATGTTTTCAGAGTGTCTGCTTTGACTCCGAGGTCTTTGATCCATTTGGAGTTGATTTTGGTGCAGGGTGATATATAAGGATCTAGCTTTAGTTTTCTACAAGTAGTTAACCAATTTTGCCAGCACCATTTACTGAAGAGGCTGTCTTTGTTCCATTCTATTGTTTTAGCTCCCTTATCGAAGATTAGATGGCTATAGGTCTGTAGGTTCATTTCTGGGTTTTCACTCCTACAGCACTCTCCTCTTAGGCTTGGCCAAATTGTGTTCAGATTTTTTAAATGCTTTCAGCTTGGATTTCAGGAAATGGAAATCAAAAGTATAGGAAGTATTATTTTCTAAATTGAAGTCCCTATATTCCTTAAATGAATTAACAATGTTTAGATCTACAGTAGTATGGCTTCTGAAGTTAAAGGGAAAAGCTCCTTACTTCTCTTGTAATGCTCTTCTTAAGTACTTGGTTGAATGATTAAGACTTACTAGAGGTTCAGAATTAAGGTGATGTCATATGCATTGCTTCAAGCAAAATGGTTATTAATAGTTATCAAGCCCAAATCTTTCTCTGGTTTAAAGGAAACCTGCAATGAATTTGAAGCTCAGTTCAGTGTGATCAACACTCCAGCTTGGCTTGTGCATCCCTTAGGTAATGAGTTTCGTTCATTTGCTATACAAATATGTGCTGAGCGACTAGGTCTGTATCATATCCTGTTCTGGGAGAAATGGTAACCGGAGCTGATGGAAGTCTCTAGAGGAAGAGAGTGGGTAAAGGATTCACACCTAAAAGACTGATATGGGAGATAAGAGGAAAACTAAAGAAAGATGGAAACATGTATATATGCATGTATGTGTTTATGTGCCATATATGAGCTAGACACACATGGAGAAGAATTCACTGAGCAAGGACACCTGGAACCCTGTGAGAATGAGTCATGGGGCCTTGGCCATGCGTCTGACAGGCTTAGAGGGTTTGGTGAGAGACTGCTGGGGTGGAGGAGAGGAGATGGTGCTAGGAGTCATTCAACAGTAGAATGTTGGAACCCAGAGCCTGGAAAGCCATGACAATGACAAGCTCTTAGGAGAAGAGTAACTTATTTCCTAGAGGGTCATTCATTCATCTATGTTAAAAAATAAAATAAACCGAATAGGTCAAAAGCTGAAACAGAGACAGCAAGTTGCTTAGATCACAGTTCAATGCTAGCTTGGGGTAGACAAATCTGAGAGACTCACATCTTGAATTAACTACCAAAAGCCAGAAGTGGAGGTGTGACTCAAGTGGTAGAAAGCCAGCCTTGAGCCATAAAGCTGAGTGAGACCTCAAGATCCTCTGCTAATGTATCACGACTCTCACAGAAAGAAGAAAGTAAAGAAAGAGAAAGACAGAGAGAAAGAGAGAGAGAGAGAAAAGAAAGATGGATGAAAGTAAGAAGGAAAGAGAGAAAGAGAGAGAAAGACAAAGAAACAGAGAAAAAATAAAAAAAGGATGGAAGGAAGGGAAAGAGAGAAGGAAGGAAGGAAAAGGAAAGAAAGGAGACAGAAAGAAAGAGAGAGAGAGAGGAGGAGGGAGGGAGAAAGGGAGGGAGGGAGGAAGGGAGAGAGGATGAAAGGGAAGGAAGGAGAAGGAGAGAAAAGAAGAAATCCAAGGTACATAAGGCCATTTAAAATAGTAAATGTACTAGCTGGGCACTGATGGCTCATACCTGTAATCCTCGCTACTCAGGAGGCTGAGATCTGAGGATTGAGATTTAAAACCAGCTTGCGCAGGAAAGGCTGTGAGACTCTTATCTCTATAAACCACCAGAAAAACAGAAGTGGTGCCATCACTCAAGTGGTAGTTTTGAGCTGAAGAGCTAAAAGACAGCGCCCAGGCTCAGAGTTCAAGCCCCATGACCAGAAAAATAATTAAAATAGTAGATGATGTAGGAATTAATATTAGTTTATGCATTTTTCTTTTGTGCATGTGTTCTGGTCCTAGAGCCTGAACTTGGGGTCCTGGGGTTTGAATTCAGGGCCTGGGCTCTGTCCTTGAGCATTTTTTGCTAAAGGCTGGTGCTCTTCCACTTTTAGCTTTTTGATAGTTTATAGTGTTTCACAGAGTTTCCTGCTGTGGCTGGTCTCAAACTGTGCTCCCCGAGATATCAGCCTCCTGAGTAGCTGGAATGACAGAGAGGAGCCACTCATGTCAGGTTTGTATAATTTTTTTCTTATTTTAGACACACTTGAAAACGGAACTAAAAGACAGAGAAATTGGAAAAAGACAGAATCAATTTCCATGTATTGTTCGGAGCTCATTATCAACACACTGCTCAGCTGGCCAATAAAAACAGCTGTCAGGATAGAGCCTTTTGTACTTTTTATTTATTCTTCTTTTTAGTCTTTAATTTCTCTAATTCCCAGTTATCATTGAAATCCAATGCAAGTTCTTGATCTTTGCATTTGCAACATTACGAGTTCTTTTCATTTTGTAAAATCAGTGTAAATAAGCAGGCAACCCTAACACACACACACAGTGTATATGAAAACAAACAACATAAACAAAAAGCGAATGTGTTCATTGTCATACTGGCCTCAGCCTTGAGCAAGGACTTGTGTTCCTGAACACAGCAGGGACACAGGCCACCAACTTCCTGTTTCTACAGGACTAGAAAACTAAACAATGCTGAATAAAATTGGAATCCAGTAGTCAGGAGGCCAAAAAACATTTGCACTGACCTACAAAGGAAATACTATGAAAATAATCCACAAAGAGCAAATAAACAGAAACCTGCTTTTTGCTGGCTTCAGAATGAGCCTGGTGTAGTTCGCAATGATCATCACTAATGATTCTTGTTTCAGTCACTTAATCATTGGTCTTGGTGCTTAGTTCCTTGTTTGTTTCACTCAGTGATTATGAATTCATGGGCGGCCTATTGCACTGAGCAAAGGTGGGCTAAATTCCTAAAGAAAGAAAGGCCAGGGGCTGGAAAGCTGGCTCAGCGGTAGAGTGCTTGTCTTGCAAGCATGAGGCCCTGGGTTCAATTCCTCAGTACCACATAAGCAAAAAGAAAAAAGCTGAAAGTGACACTGTGGCTCAAGTGGTAGAGCACTAGCCTTGAGCTGAAGAGCTGAGGGACAGCGCCCAGGCCCAGAGTTCAGGCCCCACAACTGGACCCAAAAAAAAAAAAAGAAAGGCCAAGGTTAGAGATCTTTTTGTATTTTAATTTTGTTGCTGTTTTAAGTTTTGATTTGCTAATATGGCAGATTTTTTCTTTCTTTTTAAAAATTTCTGTGTGTGTGTGATTGCATGTGTGTTGGTCCTGGGTCTTAAACTCAGGGCCTGGGCTCTCTCCCAGAGCTTTTGTGCACAAGGGCAGTGCTCTACTACTTGAACAACAATGCTACTTCTTTTTGTTGATTAATTAGAGATAAGGGTCTCATGGACCTTCCTGCCTAGGCTGGCTTTGAACTGTAATCCTTATATCTCAGCTTCTTGAGTAGCTAGAATTAAAAGCAACCAACCCCTAGCTTCTTTTTATGTTTTTGAACTCAGAGCCTCATACTCAGCTTGCTCATAACTGGAGCTCTACCACTTGTATAACATGTCCCGTCAAGTTTGTGCTGGTTATTCTGAAGATAGACTCTTGTAGACATTTCTTTTTGGGATATATTTAAATCATGATCTTCCAAATCTCTGCCTCCTGAATAACTAAAATTACAGACATGAACCCAGGCACCCAGCTTCAGTAGGTGGGTGGGGTCTTGAAAGTGAGGTTGTGTGAGTTGGGATTCCAGACATATTGTTAAAAATGGCTGGTTAGCTCTCTTCTACTGACGATGCTACTCATATTTATATCTTCATCAACAGAAACACTTTTTGGTCTAGATTAGAGATTTATTTTCTATATGAGAATGTTTTATTTTTAACTGAAGAGTGCTTTTGAATATGAGTTAGTATTTACAGTACCTAGATAGTTGTAAATTGGATGGAACTAACAAATGATTCAATTAATGTTTCCTCTTAAAGGAAGTTAAATAGACTTGTGTAAGTAAAGAGGGGAGAGAGAAGGAGAAAGGGAAAGGAGAGAGTAGAGAGAGAGAGAGGAAGAGAGGGAGAGAAATGAAGAGGGGGAAGAAGAGAAAGGGGAGAGGGGAGAGCAAAGAAGAAGAGATGAGAAAGAAAGGAGAGAAAAGAGAGAGGAGAGAAAAAAGAGAGGAGAGAGGGGAAATAGAAAAGAGAGAAAGAGGGAGTAAGAGAGGGAGGGGAAGTAGGAAGAAATGAAAGAAGACAGGAGAGAAAGGAAGAAGTGAGATGGGAGTAGGGAGGGAGAGAAAGAGAGGAGGGAGAGGGGAAGAGAAGACAAAAGAGAGTAAGGAGGAGGGGGAAGGAAGGAGGGAGGAAGAGCAAGAGAAGAAGGAGAGAGAGGAGCAAGAAAGGGGAAGAGAAGAAAGAAAAAAGAGAGAAAAGAGAACAGACAAGACAGAGGAGAGAAGGGAAGAGGGGGAAGGAGGGAGAGAGAGAGAGAGAGAGAGAGACCTCCCCAGTTTTTTTCCTCAGTCCCACAGCAATGCTTCCTCACTCTGGTTGGGCTGTGTTGACTCCATGCCCTTCTCTTTCAGGGCCCTCCAACTCTAGAGACCAGCTCTAGCCTTGCACCTCCACACCTCCACACCCCGGCAGCTGATGGCTCTCAGGTGTCTGGGTTCTAGCCCTGTGGCCTTTCCTCCAGCTCTGGGATGCCACCCTAGCCAGGTTGGCTGCTTCTGTCTACCCTTCTTCCCTTGGCCTTTGAGTCACAGCTGCATTCTCGATACTTGCTACCTCCAAGCTACCTAATTAACAGTGCTTTTGGCCATTAGTGGCCATTCTTTATTATATTACTTTTTTTTTTTCCAAGTCAAGAGCAAGACTTTTATAGGTTTTTCAGCAGATCTGGCCTGTGTAAGAATGGTTAATTAAGTTGCAGAAGTTCTCTTTGTTTTGTTGTTTGTTTGTTCTTTCCTTCCTTCCTCTGTCCCTCTTTCTTCTTCCTCTTCTTCCTCTTGTTCTTTCTCCTCCTCTTCTTCTTCTTCCTCTTGTTCCTCCTCCTCCTCCTCCTCCTCCTCCTCCTCCTCCTCCTCCTCCTCCTCCTCCTCCTCCTCCTCCTCCTCCTCCTCCTCCTCCTCCTCCTCCTCCTCTTCTTCTTCTTCTTCTTCTTCTTCTTCTTCTTCTTCTTCTCCTCCTCCTCCTTCTTCTGTCTCTCACTTGCCATGTGTATAGGATTACAGGAGTGATCACTGGTGCCTAGTCACTATTTTCTATTTTAAAAAAAAGTCATCCCAAGCACTGGTGGCTCATGCCTGTAATCTTAGCTGCTCAGGAGCTGAGATCTGAGGATTGTGGTTCAAAGCCAGCCTGAGCAGGAAGGTCCATGAGACTCTTATCTCCAATTAAACACACACACACACACACACACACACACACACACACACACACTCACACACACACATACACACACACACACACACACACACACATACACACACACACACACACAAATCCAGAAGTGGAGCTGTAGCTCAAGTAGTAGAGCACTAGTCTTGAGCACAAATCTCAGGGACAGTTGCCCATGCTCTGAGTTCAAGCCCCAGGACCCAAAACCAAAATTAGTATTAATAACTTCTATCAAGAAGCAGTATAGCAGATGAGTGCTAATGTTCACACCTGTAATCCTATCTACTTAGGAGGCTGACATTTGAGGATCATGGTTCAAAGCGAGCCTGATGACACAAATCAAGACACACTTCTGTACAATTACCCAGGAAAAAGTGGGATACTGGGGAGGTGTGGTCCACCTGATAAAGTGCCTGCCTTGAATAACAACAATAACAAAAAGCTAGAGTGAGAGGCCCTCAGTCCAATACCCAGTAGTGGCACCAAAATATATATATATATTTCATTAAAGAGATTATTGCATGCTATGGATGAGTTCTTCAAGGTGAGATTATATAAGTGCAATATGGAATTTCTAGGTGAGGAAAGGGTTAAAGTGGATCCCAGGCAGGAATGTGACCTGCAGAAATGCTGTCACCCTGTCCTCTGGCTTCCCCTCCATTTCCTGCCTCCGTTATTGTTAAGAAAACCACTTCAAGGCTGTAGAGGCTCCCTTTTTTAATGTCAGAAGAATGTTTCTCTTGTTTCTTTTCATTGAGAAAAGGCTCAGGGACTTTCACTCGTCCCTGATGTGGGCTTTGAAGAAATGCAGCTGTGGAGTGCATGAAATTCCTTTCTCCCATTATCTGGGGATGCACAATACAATGCAACACAATGTGATCAATACGAGACAATGCTGTCATATGAAGCAATCTACCCAAAACACCCCCCCCTCACACCAGCCCCGCCCAGCTCTGCCCCTCCAGAGCGAGGGACACCTGCTTCCTACCCTCCTCCCGGGTGACAGAGACCTCCAGACTTTGTCTTCTCCACTGATAATGGATCGCTTAAGCCCTCCACGGTTGTTGTCAGAATTAAACTAGAAAATCAATGCAAAAGCACTTCAGATATTTTTGAACACACTACAAACAACAGCGTTAGTCTTCAAGGGCAGGAAAAGTAGACAATGGAATCTTTTACAGGAATATCGCTTAATCAAATATTACTATCCAGATGTACTGACAGCTACTTTCTTATGGATTCATATTTTAAATGACTTATATTAGCTTGTTGAGCCGAGAACTCAATAGCTTTAGCTTGTTCGATGTGTGCTAATAGGTAGTTATAAGGAAAAAAAAAAAGAGCTGGGCTTTGGTAGCTCTTACCTGTAATCTTAGCTACTCAGAAGGCTAAGATCTGAGGATCATAGTTTAAAGCCAGTCCTGGTGGACAAATCTAACAGACTTTTATCACCAAATAAAAACCAAAGAGTTGGAAACACAGGTGTTATTTAAGTGGTAGAGTGCTAATGTTTAGCAAAAAAGCTGAGGGTGAGAGGCCCTGAGCTCCAGTCCCAATACACACATAAACTCAGAGAAAAAGAAAGAGAGGAAAAATCAAATAAAAGACAATACAACCTATCTTAGAAAAATTATGTGTCAAAAATATGTATAACAAAGGCATTCAAAGTTATGCACAATTGGAAAAGAATAAAAATGCAAGGTTTTGTGGAGAGGGAGAGAAAAGGAAAGGGAGAGAGACAAGGAGGAAGAGTGAGAGGGAGAGAAAATGTGAGAGAAAGGGAGAGAGAAACAGAGAGAACAGAGAGAATGGGAAAGAGAGAGGGAGGAAGAGAGTGAGGAAGAGAGAAAGGGAGAGTGATGAGCAGGGGAAGAGAGGAAGAGAACACATGGACAGATCAGAAGCCTTGACCAAGACACTTCTCTAAATAAAGTCCTTCACCCTCATCCTCCATTATCCTGAGCCTATGTGTCAAATTATTGAGACCAGAACCGGATGGAAGGACGCTGCACCGATGCTGGCAGTGCAGTTGCAAGGGATTGGAGCAGATGTCTGCCCTGAGCTGCAGGCTTGGTGAGGTCAGGGCTGTGCCCCCAGCAAAGCTAGCCAGCTGTGGAACCAGAGGCGCTGCGCCCACTATGAGCAAGGGCAGAAAAAATTCCCTATCAACAGGAACCTCCAGGGTCCTGGAGGAAAAGGACTGCACACTCATTTCTCATTTATTGATTCTATCCACCATTCCAGCTCCTGGGGTTTAAATGTTAGTGATGTTTCCTGTAACAGCTCCCTGTCCTCAATGACACACATTATTCAATCAGGGAAAGACAAATAAAGCCTTTTTTAGCACTGACATAAATAATACTGGCATGACCCACCCACAGGCAATCTAATCAAGCCCTCAAACCATGACTTGAGCCAAAAGAGAGCTGTGAGAAGAAAGGGCAGATTCACCTTTCTACTTACAATACTACCTCTATTGGCAATGGTGATAAGTACCATTGTTCCAAGGTCACCCCAAGGTCAGAGGAGAACTTCTGATGGCCAGTCATCCTAGCTGCTTCCCTTTCTCTTCCTTTTTTAATTTTTTTTTCCTGTAAAGATGCTGTATAGAGGGGTTACAGTTCATCAGTAAGGTAATGAGTACATTTCTTATCAAGCATTGTTACCCATTCCTTAGTTTTCCTCCTACTATCTCTTCCCTCCCCACCTACCCCACTCTTTCCCACTCTTCCCCACCACCAAAGTTGTAAAGTTCATTTCCAACATAGTGTCTTTTGAGTATCATTGTTGCAATGATACTCCTGTGTCCTTGTTTCAGGATTTTGTTATTCCCCTTCCCCTCCCCAGATTAGATAAATGTATATACAAGATGTAGGGTACCAAAATCAAATACAGTGACCACCGGGAAATACCACAGAAGGAAGAACATACAAAAGAAAGAAACAAACAAACAAAAAAAAAACAGCAACAAAGAAAAACCTCTGTGTCCATATCTTGGGGTTCATTTCGCTTAGCATCATCTTATATACTCCTCTTATATATGTACATAGATTTTGAGCTTTTCTATTCATCTGGTACAATTATCCTAGACATATACCAATTATTGCAAATAAGGGAAACCATGGGACCTATATTTCTTTTAAGAAACGTTCATTCCCTGATTTTTTTCCCCATGCTGTTTATTCATAAAACCTGCACAAGGAATGTAGACTCTTTCTATATTTCAAACATTTATAGTCTTCAAGGATGGAGAAGAATTAAACAAGGGAGAAGGCTGCTTTCCAGCAATAACACAGCTTTAACAAATACACGAAATATTTATAGAAGACATAAAGACCAAAGGAAAAAGCACTTCCTCTGTGTAGGATTTCTTTTAGTGTGTCTGTTGACCTGGTCTCCTGCCAGAATGTTGTTTATCTGGAAGTCTCTGAATTCAGAGTTACCTGATTCACAAACTGCCAGCATGCCATCCCAAATGGTGAGGGAGACTCAACTCTTCCTAGAGGCTACAGCCACACACTCATTGTGAACACAGTACTTTAAGGAAGTACACCCAAAAAGCAAGGCTTTAGGTCAGACTCTGGTAGTTCCTGTCTGTAATCATAGCTATTCTGGAAATCTGAGGATCGTGGTTCAAAGCTAGCCTAAGCAGGTAAGTCTGTGAGGCTCTTATTTCCAATAAACCACACACACAAAAAAACAAAAACAAAACAAAACAACAAAATCCAGAAGTTGAGCAGTAGCTCAAGTGGTAGTGTCCTAGCTTTGGGCAAAAGAAGTTCAGGGACAATGCCCAGGCCCTGAGTTCAATGAAAGCCAAAAACAAAATAAAAATTAAAAAAAACCTTAAATAAGTTGTAATTATATTTTTTGTGCCACTACTGGAACTTGAACCCAGGTTCAGGGCCTGGATGCTGGCCCTGAGCTTTTTCACTCAAGGCTGGCACTCTACCACTTGAGTCACACCTCTACTTCTGCCTTTTTGGTGTTTAATTGGAGACAATAATATCATGGATTTTCCTGTTCTGATTGACTTCAAATAGCAATCCTCAAATCTCAGCCTTCTGAGTAGTTAGGATTATAAGTGTGAGTCACCAGTAATTAGTTTTAAGTTGTATCTATTTTAAGTAATTTTAGCTTGTTTCCTCAAGAATAATTAATATATTGTAATTCAATATCTGGACTGAGAAATTGCAAGAGTTATCGTCTCAAAGTTTTCTTTTTTTGCTTTAAGTCTGTGGCTTTGTATCAATAATACAGTCTTAGGAATCCTTGTTTTGAATTTAAAAAATTTTTATTATCATGAATTAGTTATTTAAGGGAGTTTCATTCTGACATGATCCTAAGTACATATAATGCACCCAGACTAGACTCCCTTAGGAATACTTTTTTTTGGGGGGGGGGGCGGGCGGGTAGGGCTTGAACTCTAGGCCTGGGTACTCTCCCTGAGCTGTTTTGCTAGCCCTCTAGCACTTTGAGTCACAACTTCACTTCTGGTTTTCTGGTGGTTAATTGGAGATAAGAGCCTCACACTTTCCTATCTGGGCTGGCTTTGAACTATGATCTTTAGATCTCAGCCTCCTACATAGCTAGGATTACAGGCATGAGCCACCGAGCCTGACTAAAAATACTTATTTCCTTAGAACTTTACTTTTAAAGTCCTTATAAATACAACTACTGATTTAATTGACTACAAAAATTTGAATTATTTTTGTAGCGAGCAAGAACACAGGATGGCAGACGTCTACTTCGGCATAAAAATCCTTCCCTATGTTATTCTGCAGAACATGACCAAATTTTTATCTCTTGCTCCATCATTCCCACACTTGATTTGTGCATTTATGAATGGTCATTAAGGTAAATGTCTGATTGAATAATTAATTTTTAGAATGATAGCTTTATTTATTGGGACATTGATTATTCCAGGAACCATGCTAAATGCTATATACATAATCTCACAGGAACCACTGTCTCCTGCCTGTCATCCTAGCTACTCAGGGGAGTCTGAAAAATCATGGCTTAAAAGTCCATGATACTCTTATCTCTAATATACTACTCAGAAAAAGCAAGAAGTGGAGCTGTGGCTCAAGTAGTAGAGTGCTAGCCTTGAGCAAAAAGAAGCTCAGGTTCTGAGTTCAAGCTCTAGGACAGGCAAAGGAGAGAAAGAAAGAGAAAGAAAGAAAGAAAGAAAGAAAGAAAGAAAGAAAGAAAGAAAGAAAGAAAGAAAGAAAGAAAGAAAGAAAGAAAGAAAGAAAGAAAGAAAGAAAGAAAGAAAGAAAGAGGGAAGGAAGGGAGGAAGGGATGAAGGGAGGGAGGGAGGGAGGGAGGGAGGAAGGGAGGAAGGGAGAGAGGGAGGGAGGAAGGAAGGAAGGAAGGAAGGAAGGAAGGAAGGAAGGAAGGAAGGAAGGAAGGGAGGGAGGGAGGGAGGGAGGGAGGGAGGGAGGAAGGAGAGAGAAAAGAGAAAGGAAAACAACTAATTTGAGGCAGGTCACAAAGCTGGAAAAAGAAAGGCTCCTCTCCACCCAGTCTTGTGTCTTCACATTCCTAACCCCCGCAATCGTTAGGTGGAACATTTCTCTTTCCTTCCTCTTCCAGGTGAAATGAATGTGTCTGTGATTCAGGATGCTCTTGTTGGGCCTGAGAATTCCATGCAGACTCTGTAAGTGGTGTGTGTGTGTGTGTGTGTGTGTGTGTGTGTGTGTGTGTGTGTGTGTGCGCGCGTGTGCGTGTAAGATTGTCTTGCAGTGGGATGTCTGTGCATGGTGTATATGTAGTGTGTATATGTAATAGTGTGTATATGCATGGTGGTATGTGTGATAGTATATTTGTGTGTGATATCATGTGTGCATGTATGATGTGTATATTGTGATGGTGTGTGCATGTGTGATATGTATGTGTAATGCTGTGTGTTTGTGTGCATAGATGACATGTAATGATATATGATGTATATGTCCAAGTGTATGTGTGTTGGGTGTGTGATAATGTATGTCATGGCATTTCTGTGATGGTATGTGTGAGATGGTTTGTGTGTTAGGGTGTGTATGTGTGATGTGTGTGGTGTAATTGTGTGTGATGGTGTTCGTGTGTATATGTAATTTGTGTGTGAGTTTGTGTGTATGGGTGATTGTGTGTGTTTGTGTGTATATGTGATGGTATGTGTGGCTTGGTGGTGTTTATGTCTAATGTTGTATGTGTGTGATAGTGTATGTGTGATGGTGTATATGGTATAATGTGGTGTGTGTGTGATGGTGTGTGGTGTGATGGTAGGGGGTGGGGGATGATGTGTGTGTGATTCTGTGTGTGTGTGTCTGATATATGAGTGTAATGGTATGTGTGGTAATGGTGTATGCGTGGGTGGTAGTGTGATGTTGTATGTGTATTATGGTGTGTGTGTGATGGTGTGTGTATGATGGCATATATGTATGATGGTGTGTGTGGTATGATTGTGTGTGTGATGGTGTATGTGATGATGTGTATATATGATGGTGTGCACATATGGTGGTATGTATGTATGTGTGATGTTGCATACGGTGTGATTGTGTGTGTGCTGGTGTGTGTGTATGCTGAGGTGTATGTGTGATGGTGTGTATGTGTGATGGTGTGTGTGGTGTGATAGTGTGTGTATATGTGTGATGTGCATGCAGTGTGATTGTGTGTGTGTGTGATGGTATATGTGGGGATGATGTGTATGTGTGTGTTGTGTACATTACCCAATAGTCAGCAGGCCCACCCTGGGGTCCCCTCCCTGTACCCTTACTCTGCAGGCCTTGCCTAAGCTGCTGGCTTGTTCATTTTTCTCAAACATTTTCTCCACATGAGGCATTAAAATCATTCAAATCATTCAAACTCAAGATTCTTAGACGAACTGTTGTTTAAGCCAGGGTAGAAGGTCCAGAAAGTCAGGACTAAGGTTACTTCTCAGCTCATAGCTTGGTGAAAAGTTTGGCAAGAAGAGAGATTAACTACACAAATGATGCAATTGAAAAATCAGTTCAAAGAAAGCAGTTTTAAACAAATTAAGTTAAAGCCAATAAGGTTGTGTCTCTGAACACCAAAATGAAGCACAATAAAAAAATAACCAGGCTACAAATATAGCTATTTAAAACTTGTGCAACCCCAAACATGCACACATATATTCAACTATTTTTAAATTTAATTATTCTGCTATATGGCCTAAAGAAATGCTACTTTTACTGTTACAACCAGTTTTTTAAAGTGGGTGGGGGGAGTGGGGGAGTGTGTTTTAATACACCAGTCCTGGGTTTGAACTCAGGGCCTAGGCACTATCCACTTGAGCTTTTTGGCTCAAGGCTAGCACTCTACTGCTTGAGCCAGGCCCATGCCTCCACTTCCAGGTTTTTGAGTCTCACAGACTTTTCTGCCCACTTCTCATGTATCTCAGCCTCCTGAGTAAGGAGGATTACAGGTGTGAGCCAGTCCCTCCCTACTCACAGATAACTTCTATTGAAACATTGTTTTAAGGTTGACAATGTAATCTCTACTAACACTGAAAACTGCTTAGGCTAACAGTGAGATTCAAACATATTTACAAGTGTATCATCATATCCCTTCCCCGTCCCCAAGCACTGGGGCTAGAACATAGGACCTTGTGCCTTGCTCAATGTTTTCCCTCAGGGTTGGCTTTCTACCAACTACTGCTGCCAGGCTTCCAGTTCAGGGAACCCATCCCACTGATAGCCATGTGAACACAGCTGTTTCAGATGGATTTTGTCTGTTGAAGGATGTCATGAATTTGATCTTAGTCTGTAGAAGGACATCACAGATTTGATCATAAACAATACCTCACAGGGAGCATGAAAATAACATTTATCCAAGATTCCCAGGAAATCACAGCACAAGGTAAAAAGAATAAAAGAAAGAAGCAAACACAAGATCATAGAAAGAAAAGAGAAGTAAGGCAAAATTAAACATAGATGGGCTGGGTGCCAGTGGTTCACATCAGCTACTCAAGAGGCTAAAATCTGAGGACTGAGATTTAAAGCCAGCCAGACTGAGAGACTCTTGCTGCCAGTTACCAGCAAAAAGCCAGAAGTAGAGCTGTGGCTCAAATGATAGAATGCTACCCTAGAGCAGTCTTGAGAGAAAAAAAAAAGCCAAGTGAGTGCTTAGACTCTAAGTTCAAAATGCAGCACTGACACAAAGAAAAAAGAAAAGAAAAAGAAAATTAAGCAAACATTGTTGAGGTGAGACTACATTTTTAGTATTATATCAGCATGTACAAAACAATATATAAGCCACCTAATCCTACAAGGCTTCAGTAGCAAGTACTTTTAAGTGATCATTTAAGATTTAATTTTGAATGAATTCAATTTGAAACCTCAAATGTGAAGTGGATTTAGCATTTTCTCATTGCTGGCAACTATCCACGGTATTAAATAAGAAACCCAAGAATGACTCTTTTTCCATGGAATTTTTGAAATACCCACAGTGGCATTAAAGCAGTTCAGCCATGTCAACACAATCTTGAGTCTCTTTTGGCTGTGATTATTCACAGTGAGTGGTGCCAGCTTTCCTGCATGCCAGTTCATCGCCCACTCCCCATTTTCCCCCTTCCACAGCATATGCTTGAGTTCAGTCCCAAAGAGGCCACTTTAAGGGAAGGCTACATGGTTATATTTCCAAAAAGAATTAAAAAGTCATATATACTGAGGAGGAAATACACTCCATATTTAGATATAGCCCCTTCTTTGTAGGGTGTGTGAAGTCACCTCATCTGGTTTCCCTGAAAACTATCTAGAGATTAGCCTTATGTTTCCCATCTATTATGCTAGAAAACAAATTTAAATTATAATTTACATTTCTATTGTATGCCTGAGAAAAAAAACAAACTCTCTACTTTGTATGCCTGTTGTGTGCATGCCTGTGGGCATATGTGTGCCTGTGCATGTGTGTGCATGTGCAGGTGTGTGTATGCATGTGCACGTATGACAGTGCCAGAATTTGAATTCCAATACTTCAGGTTCTGGTTTGGCTTTTTTTTCAAGGCTGGTGCTCTACAGCTTGAGCCATGACTCCATTTCTGGCTTTTTTTTCCCCGGTGGTTAAACTATCTCTGGCTAGTTTTCTTTGTTCATTTTTTTTGGTGATGACACTAGGGCTTGCACTCAGGGCCTAAACGCTGTCCCTAAGCTTTTGTGTTCAAGGCAGACACTTGACCACTTGAGCCAGTTTAACTTTAGGCTTTTTTGGTGGTTTATCGGAGATAAGAGTCTCACTGATTTTCCTGCCTCAGTCAGCTTCAAACCACAATACTCAGATTTCAGCATCCTGAGTAGTTAGGAATACAGGTGTAACCATCAGCGCCTGGCCTGAAACCTTTTTGAACACTGTATTATAAAACATTCATGATGGTGTTCTCACAAGTATTCTTGGGCTTAATCATTTCTCAAAAATTATGGATCCCTTTTTGTTAAGGAGATGACTATTTCCCTGGCTTTGTTTGCTATCCATAAGCTTTTATCTTCAATGTTTCTTCACAACATGAAATAATCTTTAACAAAGTGACTTGTAATGGCTACATGATAGCTCTTCACAAGTTTCTGTATCCTAGAAGGTCATCTGAAGTTTCAGTCTCTAGATTACATTATGTAGAGGATTGCCTGGTGATTTGCTTTGTGAAGATATGACTTTAAGAAAAGTAACCCAGATGCATATTTAATGGGACAGTTTCTATGAAGCACTTATTAAGAAGCTATTCTTTACATTCACAAAAGACCCGACCCCTTCCACCTTCCTCCCCAAAAAGCTTGAAATAATAAAGGACAAAGTTGGGATTTTCTTGTTTGTTTTGGTTGTGTGATGGTCCTGGGGTTTGAACTCAGAGCCCGGGCCCTGTCCCTAAGCTTTGTTTTGCTCAGGTTAGCGCTGCACTGCTCCACTTCTAGCTTTTTGCTGATAATTTGTAGACAAGTGTCTTAGGGACTTTCCTGACCATGTTGGCTATGTACCATGATGCTCACATCTCAGCCCCCTGAGTAGCTAGGATTACAGGTGGGAGCCACAGGCTGCTGGCTAAGAAGAACAAAGTTTAATTGGATATCAGGACAAATGTATTGAATTTTAAGGATGGTATGACACTGAATGGTGCTCATATACCCATCTGCCATCACCAAAGTTCCCTTTCAGGACCCTGAAGGTATTGTTCCTTTTGGTCCTGATGCAAGGAGAAGGGCAGGTGCATGTTCAGATCTGGAAGACCCTGTGGCTGGAAGACTTGTCCTCAGATCAGTGCTGGGGAGGAGGAGAAGGGGCCCTGGGCGGGGGGGGGGGGGTGGAGGAAGGGTGAGGGGAGACTTTGAGTCATTAGAAGTGATCCTTGAAAGGGACACTGGGAAGGCAGGGCCTGGATGACTCTGATTGGTTCCAGTTGCAGTGAGCATCTTCCTTCGCTGTGTGTGATCATATGATGAGTCACCTCTCTTCAAGCCTCAAGGCAATGCAGGCAACTGAGAGTGGACTGAAGTCCTGAGGCAAAACCAACCTCTCTTCCTGATATGCTGATTCTCTCAGGAAGTGTGTTACAGTACAGGAAAGCTGACTAATACGAACGATAAGTCAAATCTCTAAAGGAGGAGGTGTTTTGTGGTTAGATGACTGCAAGCAGAGGAAGAAAGTGTGGAAGTGTGTGTCAGTGCAGAAGGGACAAGCTATGAAGTCTTCAAGATAAGCTCTAGAGGAAGACATAAAAAATGCCTTAAAAGATGTTACAAATGAATTAACTGAAGTGTAACAGGCACTATGGAGAGTGAAAATAGTATAATTCTTTAAAAAGACTAAATCAAAGCCCAACAAAATAAGTACCAGGAAATGAGTATTTGCAAGAGGGGAGGGTGGGGCAGAGGGAGAGGGGTAGAAGAATGAAGGGAGAGAGGGGAGACAAGGCAGACAAGAGTTCATTGTAGTTACCACAGATTTGAGAAATATAAGGGAAGGCGTGGGCCGAAGGGGGGTGAACATGTTGAAATGGTATATAACTGCTTTGTTAAATAAAAGAATGAATTCAATATGTAACCTAAAAATTAAGAAAAGTGAGTTGAGGGATGGTTAGGAGGGATGGGTGAGAATGATAAGGGGGTGATGTTGATCAAAGATGTACTGTTTGCACAAACTGCTTTGTTGAATGGCAATCCCTTTGTACAAATACTTAGAATAATAAAAAACATTTAAAAAGATGCCTGTAACTGGTTTCCAAGGGACAGGTTTATGAATGACATGGTGTCTGTAAGTCAGAGCCTGGCTTCCATAGATTTAGCTTCATCTGTCAGTCCTGGCATAGGAATTGGCCAGTGGTTCGGAGCCAGCCATCACCTTAGAGGTGACTCTGACTCTCAGGTGAGAATTGTTTTCCTTGATCTCTAAGTACAGGGACAGTTATGAATATTGGCTTCTGGGAATTAGAAGAGCTTGGCAAGATGTCCCAGACAAGTAGAGGCATGGGAGTGAGGCACCAATGGCAGGCAAAGCCAAAAAGATATATGATGTGTCCTTGACATGAGGCATTGATCCCTAAAATTCCAACACACGCATACCAATTTTAGCTGGGGTGAGAAAACATGCAATGTCGTGGAAAAGTTCAAATATTTGACTTGTCACCAAATATTTGATTAAAGTTGGTACTTGAGGAATGTATGCCACAATTCGTTTTGTGGCTGGATGGTATTTATGTCCCATTGAAGCAGAGTCTCTATCTCACCCTACAAGTAAAATCAGGGAGACAGCTTCCTGAATTACAGGGATATAATTGAGACATATGATCTTTCTGGGCTTTGATCAAATCATGGGGTTGATGTTAGAGCTACAGAATTGTTTCTGTAGTGCCATAGGAGGTGCATTGCTAGGCTGAAGATGTTTTAGATATTCATACCTTTTTCCCTGCACATGTAATATTCCAATCTTTTGTTTCATCAAAATATATTAATTTATTTCACTTATTTAATATTTGTGTTGGTCCTGGAACTTGAACTCAGGGCCTGGGTATTGTCTCCGAACTATTTTGCTCATGAATAGCCCTCTACTACTTGAAGCACAGCCCCATTCTGCCATTTTTTGGCAGCTAATTGAAGATAAGTCTCACAACTTTCCTTCCAAGGCTGGCTTTGAACTACAATCCTCAGATCTCAGCCTCTTGAGTAGCTAGACTTACAGATGTGAGCCACCAGCATCTCATCCTGATATGTTTAGATTTATGATAATTATCCTTACTAGATCTCACAATTGTTTATTTTGAACTTTACCTTGACTAATGCAGTGAATGTACAAGATTTGAGCCATTCCTATTTATTTTGTGTAATAGCAAGTGGTCTGAGTGAGGCCATGAAACAAGGGACTGGATTCGAAGACTGGAAAGAAACAACGAACAAAAAGCGGAAAGATCTTAAGAAGTGTTATTTTTCAGTGACTGGAAAAACAAAACCAAAACCAAAAAAAACCCCAACACCTCTGTCTGCATACATAGATTTCTTGGTTTGGTTTGGTATCAGTCCTGGGGTTTGAACTTGGCTTTTTCACTCAAGGCTGGTCCTCTACCAATTGAGACACAGCTCCACTCCCAATTTTTTCCTAGTTGAGTGGAGATTAGAGTCTCACAGACTTTTCTGCCTGGGCAAGTTTTGAATCTGCCCTCAGATCTCAGCTTTTTAAGTAACTAGGATTCCAGGTGTGAGCCACTTGTGTCCAGCTAAATGCGTTTTGTTGTTGTTGTTGTTGATTTTGTGGGGGGTCCGGTCGTGGGACTTGAACTCTGGGCCTGGGCACTGTCCCTCAGCTCTTCAGCTCAAGGCTAGCGCTCTACCACTTGAGCCACAGTGCCACTTCTGGCTTTTTTCTTTTTGCTTATGTGGTGCTGAGGAATCAAACCCAGGGCCTCAGGCATGCAAGGCAAGGGCTCTACCATTGAGCCACCTTCCCAGGCCCCTAAATGCATTTTTTGTATGTATGTGCCAGTCCTGGAGGGCCTCACACTTGCATAGGTCTTTCTCTCTTAAGGAACTTTGTCATGATGGAGGTTGCATTGCTGAGAAGCCTGTGTAGTGATGGCATCCAGGAAGTTATGATGTCCCATCTGGTGTAGTTAGCTGTGGGTCAAGCACTCATTTTGTTCTTTTCCTATCAGTGTTTAGGCCATTTCTCTTCATTCAGTTCTTCATTCTCATTCAGTTCTTATCTGGTACACTAGCTCTGCCATGGTTTCTCTACACAGATCTGACAGTTTCCTGTCAGAAATTCTTTTGTTAGCACACACATTAGAGGGTCAAAAATAGGCAACATATGTACTTAGGCCTATTCAGTATACAGAACAAAATATCCAGCTATATAGAAATATGCTAAATTGTGTGTTGACACCAACCCACTGACAAAAAGACTGGCCTATGATTAGACAATTTCTGAAAGATTGGCGAAAGGCTAAATAATCAGTCTAACTCATTCAGTGCACATGGATTTATAACTACATTCCCAAGATACCAGTACACCAGTCTGTGTGTATATTAATAAGCAACATGCTGTGAGATATTGCAAGACCTACACTATTTGTCTCAGCAAATTTGCTTCAAGAAAAGTAAATATTCAAATCTATTTTTTTTTAAAGAAAACAATGTATTTTTCACATTCTACCTACACAAGAAAAGGGTTGTCTTTCTTTCTTTCTTCCTTCCTTCCTTCCTTTCCTTCTTTCTTCTTTCTTTCTTTCTTTCTTTCTTTCTTTCTTTCTTTCTTTCTTTCTTTCTTTCTTTCTTTCTTTCTTTCTTTCTCTCTCTCTCTTTCTTTCTTTCTTTCTTTCTTTTTTGGTGGTGTTGAGGCTTAAAGTCAGGGCCTGGGTGCTGTTGATGAGATTTTTCTGCTAGGGGCTAGCGCTCTACTCCTTTGAGCCACAGTGTCACTTCTGGTTTTCTGGTGGTTAATTGGAGAGAAGAATCTCACAGACTTTCCTGCCCCAGCTGGCTTTGAATCATGTTCCTCAGATCTCAGTCTCCCGAGTAGCTAGGATTACAGGCATGAGCCACTGTGACCTGCTATAGGAAAGGATTCTTTTTACTCTGTTGGCCATTCAGATAGAAAACAGGAACCTTTTGATTTTCACTTTGTCGAGCCCAAGATGAAATCCTTACAATTCAAAGTGCATTGGGTCTCTTCTCCCCTTTTTCTCAACCTTAGATGACAAAAGCTTTATTATAGATAACAGACCTGTCTCAGTTATACTTACATGTATGAAATAATTCACTTATTCATCACTCTGATTACTTATTTTACATAGCATTTAGAGTCCCTTCTTGTGTATTATGTACATTATTCACAACCAGAATAACTTACTGATCTCTTGCATTTTACTATGTATTTAAGAGTAGGAAGATGTTAAATACCTATTTATTCTTGAAACAAATTAATCAAGCCCACTGAAGATATTTTAAATTTTCTATACAGAGGTAGGGTTTAACACTCATATCAATTGTGTATTTTATTAGTGCATATTAATTAATCAAAATAATGGGTTTTATTGTGACATTTTAATTCCAACATATAATACACTTTAATCATATTTACCCGACTCTGTCCTTTAAAATTAATAGTACCTATGCAGCATAAAATTAATCTGTAAGTAAATAATTTATCATTTCATTCCACAAACACATTGCAATAGATAGTAAGAGATTAATCATGAATTTGCTAAGCATGGCTCCTTTCATATACCAGTTTAGAAATGCAATGAATATTCCTTTTGCATTACTTCACTGGAGCAACTGATTTGATTACTAGAAAAATTATCTGAATTATCCTAAATGAATTCTTCTAAATTACATCTGAATTATTTCTGAATTATTCCAAATGAATTCCTTCAGTGAAGAAAGCAACAGTAAGTGAAAAATAAACTTTCAGTTCTCAGAAAGTAGAATGGAAGTCAGGCTTTGAATTGGGCAAGGGGAACACGATTTGGGTCACTTTTTTTTGTGATCTTGAAAATAGCTCAGTAGCTGTATTATTGGAATTAAAAACCAGAGATTAGTCAAGCCCAGGAGTCTCAGTTACACTGGGCCTTTGGGAATTAGAATTCCTCCAGGAAATTCCACATTGACAGAGAAGACAGGCCATCTGCAGGAAAAAGACTCAAGCCAGCAGAGACAGCGTCTTCATGGACTTTTGCTTCCGTTCTTCTCCAAGTTCTGGCTCTGCTTCGAGCAAGGGAGAGACAGACTGAGATATTCTAGCCAAAGCTGGAGATAAATTCATTTTCCCCTTCTGTTTTCTCTGAGAGAGCCTTTGTAGCCAAGCGCTCCTGGGACAGGGGTTCAGGTAACAGTGCCAATCAGTCTTCATAACTCACAGTCATATTCTTCTTTAAATACTCTAAGCTTTGATCCTAGCAAGATTTTCCTTGCTACTATTTCAGATTCACCAGAGTAAGGATTTAAGCTTAAGTGATCCATTAACAACTTTCTGATGGATGTCACTGAAACCCAAGGCCCTTGTATCATTCACATTCACTCAACACCAAGCAATATCTGCCTGTTTTTAGAGTTCTAATACTTTTAAGCCATTTTTGAGTTCTATTGTTCTTGAAATACAGGCATTATTCCAGATAAATGGGAGCATGACAAATGGCAGAAATTCAACCCAGTGGCTTAAATAGATATAGTAAGTACCACACAGTTAAACTACCAAAAAAAGAGGTAGCAGATGCCAGTTCTGCCTCAACTTCCTCCTCGCATTTCTCTCCTGCTGGCTTTGTGTCCCCCGCAGCTTCCTAAGCTGGGTGGACCTTGTCACTTCCCAGCATCCGTGCAACATTCTTCCAGGTGTCCTTGAAGATACGTGTGATGCTGGAGCCCCGGACAGTGGAATTCCCAGCCACCTCATCACTCAAGAGCACCCTGAGTTCTGAAATACACAGTTCAAGGCTGTGTATTTACCAGCCAAACATCCTGCTCCATTATCTAAGTCTACAACATTTTCACATCCTCAAAGAAACCTTTTCTACACACCAGTGGTTTTTTTCACTCTGTCCCTTCCCATCAATTCTTGAAATTTAAATTCTTGAAAGTTACTGAGATGCTTTCATTCTACATCCAAGTAGCAGTCTATCCTGCATCTTCCACATAAATGGAATAACACAACGTGAGATTTCTTTTTTGTTTTGAATTGTATTTTATTGTAAAGGTGATGTAATGAGGGGTTACAGTTACATAAGTAAGGTAATGAGTACCTTTCTTTTTGAACAGTATTACCCCCCCCCATTTTCTCTTGCTTTCCCTCCCTCCTACAGTTGTAAAGTTCATTTCCAACAGTGTCTAATGAGTATCACTGTTGCATTGGTTCACCCTTTGTCCAACCGTGTCTGTGACTCTCATTCCCTTCCTCAGATCATATAAACATATACAAGAAAAAGGGTACCAAAATCAAAAACAGTGACAACAGGAATAAACCAAAGGGTACAGGGGGAAAGAAAGAAAAAAGAAATAACTACAAAAAGTACACTAAAAAATAGAAAAACGAAACAACAACAACAGAAAGCCCTCTTGTTTCCATATCATGGAGATCATTTCAATTAGCATCATTTATATGGTCATATGGTCATATGAACATAGTTATTGGGCTTTTGTGAACCTCTGCTAGGATTACCCTAGGAATATACTAAATATTACAAACAAGGAAACCATGGAACCTGTTTCTTTGGGTCTAGTTTATTTCACTTAATATGATTTTTTCCAAGTCCTTCCCCAAATGGGGTGGTGTCATTCTTTCTGATGGAACATAGAATTCCAATGTGTATATATATCACTTTTTCTTGATCCACTCATCTAATGAGGGACAACTGGGTTAATTCCATATTTTTGGTATGGTGATTAATGCTGTAATGAACATAGTTGTACTGGTAGCTTTAGTGTGGTCTTGTTTGTGATAATTTGGGTAAATGCCCAGGAGTGGGATTGCTGTGTAATAGAGGAGCTCTATGTTTAGTCTTTTGAGGAACCTCCATACAGCTTTCCAGCATGGTTGAACTATTTTATATTCCCACCAACAGTATAGAAGTGTTCTCTTTTGGCCACATCACTACCAGCATCAGTTATTATTACAACATGAGATTTCTATAACTGGGTCCTTCAACTCACCATTAATATGTTCATGGTGGAGCACGCAAAAACACTTCATTTTTACTTATGGCTAGATAATAACTTCATTATATGAATGACTCACTTTGTTCATCTCTGCAAATATTGATAAATTAAATATGTATATGTTATAATAAATAGTATATAGTAATGTAGTATATATTATAAACATACATAGTATATATTATATGATTTGCTATATAGTATATATTATACAGATATATATATATATACATATATATATAAAATGCTCAGCAACAGCTTCATTGTATGAGTGAATCACTTTGGGGGTTCTATATATGCATACCAATGAATAGTATATATAATTATAAAATACATATTATATATAAAATAACACATATATAACAAGTTAATATATAGTATATAATATACACTATTATAATATAATATATAATATATGGTAAACATATGTATAGTGTATCTTATATAGTATATATAATCCATATTATATAATGTATTGTATATACTGTATGATACATAGCATAAATATATTATATATGTACATACATGATGTATTATATATTATATAAATGTGTATGTTTAGATTTCTATATATTTATATAGTAAATATGTTTATATTTATATATAATTATATATGTATACAATGTATAGATGAATAATATATAATATTACATATATTATATACAATGCTTGGGATCAGATCCAGAGTTTCATACCTGCTGAGCAAATCCTTTACTACTGAGCTATACCACTAAACATTACCTATATTTCTATATACTAACAAGTGAACCAGGCTTTTTAAAAAAACCTTGTTTCTACTTTTGGCAATTATGAATAATGTTGCTATGAATACTTATGCAGATGATTTTTCTTGATTATACCACTGGGATCAAATTGCTGAATCAACTCTATGTTTAAATTTTTGAGGAGCTACCAAAACAGTTTTCAGTTCTATTTCACTATTTAGGTATTTCCACCAGCAATATATGAAGATTCTCATTTTTTTTTTTTACATCTTCAAAAGTCTCTATAGTCAGTTGTACTTGGCTAATGCCTGTAATCCTAGCCACTCAAGGAGGCTGAGTTCTGAGGATCATGGTTCAAAGCCAGCCTGGGCAGGAAAGTCTGTGAGACTCTTATTGCTAATCAAGTACAATAAAGCTGGAAGTGGAGCTATGGCTCAGATGGTAGAGCTCCAGCCTTGAACAAAAAGGCTCGGGGTCAGCTCCCAGGCTCTGAATTCAAACCCCAGGACCAGCACACACACACAATTAAAAGTCTCTATGATCAGTCAACTTGGTTATTGAAGCTGTTCTAGGTGTCCTATAATTGCAGAAGGTTTGCAGTGGTATTTCACTCATGTTTTATTTGCATTTCCCTATGGCTCATGATGTTGAGATTTTGTTCTGTTTTTCATGGTTTATTGTCTTGTATATCTCCTTTGGAGAAATATTTGCCCTTATTTTTTGTCCCTTTATATTGGGCTACTTTTCTTTTTGTTATTGAATTGTAAGCATATTTTGTATATTGTGGAGACAGGTTCTCATTGGACAGGTACTTTTCAAATATGTTTTCTCATTCTGTAGATTATCTTTTATTTTCTTCACAAGATTCTTATAAAAGCAAAAGCTTTGCATTCAGACAAATCCAATTCCTGTTTTTTGTTTTGTTTTGTGTTTTTCCGGTTTACTACATAAAAAATATTGCTTATTCCATACTCCTAAGATTTATGGCTATTGTTTTCTGAGTTTTGTAAGCTTAGCTTTGTTTCATTTGGGGATCATTTTGCTTATGATCCACTTGGGCTACTTTTTGTCAGTGCTGTCAAAGACAGGAATAAGAGAACGGAGGTGGAAATGAGGCGAGCAAAGGAATGTTATAAGCTTCTTTACTAATAGAAAGGTTTCTGTTTTTTTTTTAATAAATGTACTCATTTTTTTAAGCATTTGGTTAATTTCCAGTTCTAAAAATATCCATTTCTGAAAATTTGGCAATATTCTTGGGGTTTTACTTAGTAGAGGATATTTGCGGGTTTTTACACTACCCTTTCCCTCAGAGTTAACCTCTCATATATCACCTTTTACTTTTCCTTGGTTTATTCATTTGTGTGTGTGTCTGTACTGGGACTGAAACCTGAAACCAAAATCTTCTTGCTTAGCTTTTACTATTCAAGGCTGGTATTCTATCACTCGAGCCACACTTCCACTTCTGGCTTTTAGCTGGTTAATTCAAGTTATGAGTCTCTTGGATTTGATTAGCTGGACTGGTGTTGAACAAGGATCCTAAGATCTCAGCATTCTGAGTAGGTAGGATTATAGGTGTGTGCCACTGGTGCCTGGCAGCTACACCTTTTGTATAAGAGTTTACATTTATTTTTTTCCTCCAGATTGTATCCATGATGTGTTAACTCATTACCTTCTCCTTTTGTGACACCCTTAGATCTGGTTCTAAAGCACTAGATTTCAATTCAGAAATACCTGGGCTAGTTTCATGAGCTGAGATTGCATTGTACACTCATGTGCTACGTAGTTAATGACCAGGATAAGTAGAACAGTCCTTTGGTTAAGTAGGAAAGATAGTATACTCAGAAACTTCTACTGGGACCTGTGATTAGAGTAACAGTTTTCCAAAGTGGAGCCATATTCTTCTGAACAGACACAACAACAGTGTATCCTCTAAAAGTTATGATGATGCTCTGGTTACCTACAACATGGCAAAGTCCACAAAGAACATACTCGAACATACTCCATCCTTATTCTGTTCTACTCCACACACCATGATTATGACTGTCACAAGCTTCCCAACTCCACACCTGCAAGTTACCTGTAGCATCACTGAAGGGCTTGGTATAAGGCCTTCTGTCAGTCAAGAACAAAATAAAAACAAGCTTAGCCCTGGTGAGCCACTCACTCCTGTAATCATAGCTAGTCGCGTGGCTGAGATATGAAGATTATAGTTCAAAGTCAGGCCCAGGCAGAAAGATCTATGAGTTTCATCTCCAGTTAGCCAGCAAAAGGCCAGTAATGAAAGTGTGGCTCAAGTGGTAGAGCACCAGCCTTGCGTGTCAAAGCCAAAAGATAGTGCAAGGACCTGAGTTCAAGCCATACTACTCAGCCCACCAAAAAGTGAATAGCATTTTATCCACTAGGATGTATACATATAATTGCTATATACAGATAGAGGGTAGGCTAGCAAATGTTTGGCATACTATATGAATGCAGAGAGATTAAATCAAGAAGTATTTTTTTGCTTAAAATTCTGATAAAATTGTATGTCTATAATTGCATTTTAATCAAGTAAGTATTTTGCTTTTGAATGTTACCATAATTTCAAGGCTTAGAGAGTGATTGTGTGTTTTTTAAAATTTATTTTGCTTTAAGGCAAAGCAATTTTTGCTCATTGAATAGATTTTGATGAAAATGGCTTTGAGAAATAATTGTTGAAGTCAGATTTTTACACATAAGCTTATTTCAACAGCTAAAATTTTAATGCAGGATTTACGTCAGTCCATCTTCCTAGCTTAAAGTGCTACCCACTTTTTTAGACATTAGTGCTACTAATTATTATATCACAACATTCTCAATAAAAACAATAGATGGAGAAATACTTAAACAAAGAAGGAAGAGAGGTTATCTACCTGTGACTTGTGGCCTGACTCTCTTTTGTGTAATTTACATAGTCAGATATCCAAGAAGGATATCTACAATTTCCCCTTTTCTTGTGTGCAACTATGTCTTGAGTCTCAGGTGTTCGAAATTCAATGTCATTCTGTATGCTACATTTAGGATACAGGGACGACACAAGCTCAGGAGTTTCAGATAACAAGGAGTCGGTGGTGGAAAAGAGGCAGAATTGAGTCTGTGTGTGTTCAATCTCCCTTCTAGCTAGCTAGAAGATATAAGAAGAGGAACAAGAAGTTGTTTCCATGGTAAGATCTTATCATCATTTTTATATTTAGAGATTTTTTTAAAGAAATAAACAGGATCATATTACCTATTCCTATGTCGATTTGGTGCAAGAGTCACTGTAAATCATCTTTACATTTTGTCACTCATCTTCTCAATCAATTCCATTAGTGGAAATTATACTTCCGATGACTCAGCCCATTCCATGTTCCAAGCACTCTACTTGTGTGAAACTAATTCATTGTATAAGCTGACATTGACTTTGGAAGGCAGAGTTAGGACACAGGAGTTAGTAAAAACTAGAGAGCTAAAGTTCAGAATGTTGAAGGACATGTTTTATGTGTGGTGCTAGGAGTGACTGCAGGCCTTGCACATGCCAGGCAAGCCCACAGCCACTGATCTATACTCCTAGCACAAAACGATGAAGGATACACCACCTGGTCCTCTATGAGCTGATCGCAGAGTGGAGTCCCCCAAAGTACACCATAATAACTCCTATAGCAAAGTATGGACTGAATACAAATATTCTAAAACTTCAAAGAGGATGCTATTAATTATTTGCTCAATAAAACGTTAACATCTGCCCACTAGCAATTAGACAGATTACTCTCAGCTTTTTATACTGTCCTGGATTGCTCACAAGCCTGCTCTTGTCATTGTCTTTTGTCATTGTCCTTAGCCTGAAGCCGCCCTGGACGCCCTGGATTTCAGGAACTGTGAGCCCTCACAGACAGCAGCCCAGACTGAGGTCACTCTTAAGCAGAAGAAATTACCCACCAAAGAGACTTCAAAGACTCCCCCTAACTACCTTTACATACAAGATGTAGGGACTATCTGACCCTCAAGTAAAACACAATCCAACCAAGTCGTGTGTGTGTGTGTGTGTGTGTGTGTGTGTGTGTGTGTTTGCTGGGACTGGGACTTGAACTCAAGGCCTTGCATTCTTGTGGGTTTTTTTGTTTTTGTTTTTTATTGCTTCAAGCTAGCACTCTACCACTTGAGCCATACCTCCACTTCTGGCTTTCTGCTGGTTAATTGGAAATTAGACTCTTGAAGAGTTTTCTGCCTAAGCTGACTTGGACCTTGGCTCTTCAGATCTCAGCCTTCCAAGTAGCTTAGGTTTCAGCCCTAACCCAAGTTTTCTTCATTATACTTTCCTGTCACAGCTGTCCAAAATCTCCCTGTATGTAAACTGGAAGGTCATGTCAGTATCCTACATATGGGCTGAGATGTCTGATTTCCATCTTCTTAAGATAAATGTTTGGATCAAAGTGCTTTCCTGCCTCTTCACCACTAATTTTATTTGCTTTCTTCAGTGCAGGTGGATGGACCTGATATGTGGAAATCCCCAGAGTTGGCCCAGCAGGCTGGTTACAAATGCAAGGACTATGTTCTGTGAGATGTTTGCTGACTCTGGGCCTTTACCTTCGGGTTCCTGTAATGCACACATGCTTGCTTTGGTCCACGTATTGATTCTGCAAGACTTTTGTGGTCTCCATGGTGACCAAGCTCCAAATGGCCATAGAAACAGTATCTCATATAAACTCCTCACGTTTTACCATGATCCACAGGAACAGTGAAAAGCATTTCCTGTCCACCTAAAACACCCTTCAGGGAAGATCCCAAACTGCCATCCCCTGCCCCCACCCTTCTCGGCAGGACGTAGACGGGGATGACCAATTGTCCTGCTCCCCAGCAGCAGTTAAGAGTTTCCACCCAAGACTGGGGATGAAGGAATGAAAAGAAACCTGTTACACAGATAGGGATACAAGTTGTGGACATGCCACGTGGCAGACAGCTCACGTCCCATCACGGCACTTCGGTTCCCACAGTGCCCCAGGCGCCTGCTCAATGCCTCTTCTTCCCAAAATGCCCTGGATGCCCAAGAAAGAGATGAAGAGAGCCAAGTCGGTGTCCAACAAGCAGGGGCAGAGCCTGGGGGGTAGGGAGGGGGGGATGTGGGAGAAGCCTTGTCGTATGAAAACCACCCTCTCCTAATGGAGAGTCCTGAAGAAACTGTCCTATGAAAACTACCATGTCCTAGTGGACACCCTTGCTACCATGGCTTTCCTTTTCTTTAAGTAAACTTGCTCTGCCTGCTCTTGCCTGCCATTTAATTCTTTAACGGGCAGAACATAGGAAGCCATACCAGTAGACGACGTAAGTAACACGTGGAGAAAACTCTGACATTCTCTTTTAGTAGCACGAGGAAACATCTTCCAGACCAAACAGTCTAGAAACCGACAGCAAACAATGATCCATGGGCTAAATCTGTTCTACTCCTTGTTATTTTGAATGTAACTGTGATTGGAACCTAATGATACACATTCTCTGTTATAAATATGCTCTCCAAGAACCACAACGATAAACACGAAAATAAATTGTCTCAGCAAGGCAAAGTTTACTTGTGTGCAGAAAGTACGCCATCAGCCAGAACTCTGGCAAGCCAGCGCACAGAGCAGGCGGCTGCTGGGCGTTTATCCCTACTGCGGCAGGCCCCACCCCCCTGCTCTGATTAGTCGAGCCCAGGCTCACAATCTGCTTGCAGTTGGTTAGTTTGAATAGGGTAGAATGTACTCATATAAGGCGATTTTGAAACAAGATGAACAGCAATCTCAAAATATGCTATTTATTCCTTGAGCAGTCTGGAGTGTGTTGTAATTCCATCTGGGGGGGAAAAAAAACTAGTTTTAAGACAAAACCTTACATTTTACAATCCTTTCTTATCCCAAAGCAGTGCTTTTGATAGAGAAGACAGTTTTTCTCATATTCTCTCAGAGGTGACTACTCATGGTAGAGTCTTGCCAGTTGCACATTTGCTTTCTGGCTGCTTACAAAAGATATCTGTTGGCTTCTTGTCTAGAATATCATCATGTGTAGACCCTCAGGTCTAATAGCAGAAGACAACTGTCCCCTGATGACATCCTATAAGTAGGATGTAGTAACTTGCCAAATTACAGGAAAGATGGCACAGATTTTGCTGTGATATAAGGTAGGAGATGTGAAGAAAGTTGCATCTGCTAATCTTTCTTGTTAGGTTTTTAAAAAGAGGTACTCGAGTAGGAACAGCACCAGCACACACGTGATATTCAGGTAATGGGCAGGTTTATTCAGTAGACCTGCTGGGACCAGGCAAGGTTGGCACTCCACGTGGCTGGGAAAGGCCTGGGAATGAGAGAGAGCTGGGAAAGAGAGGAAAGAGAAAGGAAAGAGCTAGAAAAGAGCAGAGAGAGAGGTAAGAACAGCAGCACTCACGTGGTATTCAGGTAAGGGGTAGGTTTATTCAGTAGACCTGCTGGGACCAGGCAAGGTTGGCACTCCACGTGACTGGGAAAGGCCTGGGAATGAGAGAGAGAGCTGGGAAAGAGAGGAAAGAGAGAAGAAAGAGCTAGAGCAGAGAGAGAGCAGAGAAAGATAGAGCTAGAAAAGAACAGCAAGAGAGCGTCTGGGCCTGGGCTAGGCCTTATGTACGGTATGGGCAGAGAAAGGTGTGGCCACATCAAATTCAGATGTGACCTCAGCGGATTCAGGTGTGACCTCTTCCAGGTGTCCCAGTTGCCTAGGTAACGCAGGTACTGGGTGGAGACTTTGCTGCGAGGAGGGTGGAGTCTGCTAGCCATCCAGGAGCGGACCTTACATTTCTTTCTTCCCTTCCCCTTCTTTCTCTTCCCTCCTTCCTTCCTTTCCCTTCCCCTTCTTTTTTTTCTCCTTCCCTCACTCCCTTCTTTCCTCCCTCCTGCCCTCCCTTCCCTGCCCCCTCTCATTCTTTTTCTCCCAGTACTGGGGTTGAACCCAGGACCTCTAGCTAACACTTGGCTTTTTCAATCAAGGCACCACTTGAAGCATACCTCCATTTCTGGCTTTTTGCTGGTTCTTTGGAGATAAAGTCTCTTAGATTTGTCTGTCCAGACTAGCTTTGAACCAAAATACTCCTGAGTAGCTAGGATTATAGGCATGAGTCACCAGTGCCCAGCTGCTAATTTTCTTCAGTAAGAAATAGCTTAGGAAGCAGCAAGATGGTTTGTTTTTTTGTGGACATGCAAAGTTACTTCTTTTTTCCTACTGCAGAGTTATTCACACATTCTACTGGGAATGGAGCGTCAAATGCATAATATTGATGCTTACAAATGGCTTCATTCTGAATTAATGAAAGCACTAATTGAAAAATCAGAAGAATTTTTCCTCAAAGTATTCATGCTAATGCTTTCCATTCATTCATTTGAATATTGATGAACTTTTTCTTGTTGTTGTGGCAATTCTTATCACAATAGCCTGATTCTCAATGACTGAGCTGCCAATTGTTTTGATTTATGGTTTACCTCTTGATATTTGCCTGCTCTATGTGAAGCCGTGGCATGCAAAACAATGTTTGAAGCCATGTCACACCCAGCAGGTGATTTCTGAGTGCTTCCAACATAGGCTGTCATCCTTTTTCCAGGTAAGCCACACAGACAGACAGGGCTGCAGAGCTCCCCTGAGCCTTTCCAGCGCATTAAGGATTCTGTGCATGTCTCTCTCCAGACACTCTTATGTTCTCTGCCATTGTTAGTAGTCCTGTGTGTCTCTCAGCAGATCTTCTCACATTACACTTAGGGGAAGTGATTACTTTCCAGGCTACAGCTTCCCAAAAGCTGTGATCACATAGGTGAACTGAAATTAATTTCCTGGCACATCCTGTTCTCAGGAGAAGGGAAGCAGATTCAGCTCAGGGTTTCTATCTTGTGCCCCGTGAATGGGTGTCATGTGCTGGGAAGATTAGGCAAATGAGAATGGCAAGGAAAGGGGAGTGGAAAGAAAGAGGACTGCAAGGCTAGGCTTTGTTTTCGTTTTCTTCCCTGCCATCCCCACTTTGAAATTAGGCCTTAGAAGAGATAAAGAAAGCTACATCAAAATCCACCACCAGTCCAGGATTGTGCTGAGGTATGAGAGTGGAAGCAGTATATTCTTTTTCGGTTTATCATTTCAACATATACTAAATTGAAGAAGTAAACTGGGATGAAGGAGAGATGTTATAAAAACATACAAGTTCTCAAGGAGCACCTTTCAAAGGGACATTAACACATTACACTTTAAAAAGTCCTTGTTTCACCTTTTCCATCTTGCATGTCGACTGTACTTAGTCAGCTGAAGTTTTCATGTAGGATATTCTGGCATTTCTAGATACAAAAATTGCTGGGGAGCATGCATGTGGAATAAAAGATTCACTTCATAAATCTTGTCAGAAGACATTTATCATAATTGGTGAAACTTAAAGTTTAGGATTTATTCTGAGGATCATTACTCATTTTAAGATAGTTGTGCATTCTTGATGAAAAGCAGTTTAGTTTTCTTTTTAGGGTTGTATAGTTTATTTTAGTTCTTAAAAGGGAAACATCCATTTCAATTCAAAAAGTTTATTTACTTACATTAATCATAATCTTGGCAATAAGCACAGACATTGGTGGGAAGTTTTTTTTTTTTTATAACATGAATAGTTGGAGAACTAACACTAATGAAGTAAGAAGGGATGACTTTTTGTTTCAAGCTAGTTTTATTTGGTAAAATGTCAGAAAAATTAAGATCCATCCTGATACCAGTGGTTAACACCTACCTACTCATGAGACTGAAATTTGAGGATCACAGCTCAGAGCCAGCCAGGAGGGTGAAGTTTGTGAGAGAGACTATTATCTCAAATTACTCACCAAAAAGCGAGAAATGGAGCTGTGGCTTAAGTGGTATAGTGCCAACGTTGAGTGGAAAAGCTAAACAAGAAAGCAGGGCCTGAGTTTAAGCCTCACTATTCAAGAGGCTGCGATGTGAGGGTTGCAGTTCAAAGCCAGCCTGGGCAAGAAAGTCCATGAGATTCTTATCTCCAGTTAACTAGAACAAAGCAAGAAGTGGTGCTGTGGCTTAAGTCTTACAGCACTAGCCTTGAGCAAAAAAGTTCAGGGACAGCACCCAGACCCTGAGTTCAAGTCCCAGGACTGGCACAAACTAGCTAAATATATCCATCCAAAATCCATCAAGGTTTTTGTTTCATTGAGAAGAACATTGTGCTTCAATGCAAATTATTATTGCTATATCTATAATGACAAAAAATATTGCATACTATTAGCATCTGCCATTGGTGAAATACATCCTGTCATTCAATCGTTACTGTCTATTCTGTACCAGCAATGGAATCCATACCAGGGAAAGAAGTTTGAGTAGTGTGTCTTTCTACCTTCCACCCCTCAGTGATGATGCTGAGGAATTCACCAGAAGACCAAAGTGACAAAGTATTTGAGTTCTCGGGAACTAATAATTCCAGCAATTAGGCAATGGTTTCAACTAGGCAATTAATTCAATTTAGTTTTACACACGGAAGTGTAACAGTCCTCACTATGTTGGAAAGTGAACTGACGAATATAAGTAGGCACTGGACATTTTATAGTATACTATTTTGAGTTCTAACCGCAACATAAGAGCAAGTGTTACAAATTACGAATGTGGTTTAAAAAAGTGTACCTCAGAAGAACAGTAAATGCATTTATTAAACTTACAGGTCTGTATAGACCCCTTGAACCCTTAGAATCCAGCATTCGTATACATTACTAGCTGCTGTGAGGCAGGGAGGAAATGGAGTGGAAGCTAGACCAGACCCTAGACCTGATTTCACCACTTAACCACCAGGGGGCTCTGGACCTGCACCTCGCTGTACTATGAATCTGAGTTTAGAGCCTGCCTTCCTTTCTTTCTTCCTTCCTTCCTTCCTTCCTTCCCCTTCTCTCCCTCCCTCTCTTTCTCCCTCTCTTTCTCTCTCTCTCTCCTTCTTTCTTTCTCTTTCTCTTTTTCTTCCTTCCATTTCTTTTTTGTTGATTGCAGGTCTTAAACTCAAGGCCTGACATTGTCCCAGAGCTCATCTTGCTCAAGGATAGCACTCTACCACTTTGAGCCACAGCACCAGTTCCATTTTTCTAATGGTTAATTGGAGATAAGATTCTCCACAGACTTTCACACCCAGGTTGGCTTTGAACCACTATGCTCAGATCTCATTCTCCGAAGTAGAAAGGATTATATGTGTGACTCACCAGTGTCTGGCTTAGAGGATTTTCCCCCCTTAGTGTCAAAATAATAGCCACTTGTTAGTATTATGCTCACCTTTGGTCCTCAGCTCCACCCAGACCAGGGCCCCCTCCCATTCCTAGAGTTCCCACCATTCAGCTGGCCCCTCCCTCTCTCCGCCAGACCCACCTGAACTCCATCTACCTCACTTCCTATCCCTCAGACCCTCCTGCTAACTAGATGGTGATGGAGGCCATGTGCTCCCTCTTGGGGGAAATATGGCTCCTCTAATAAACCTTATAATAATCTTTTTCCTGTTCCTGCCTGCCTCTGCGTGGCCCCCTGGGATGGATGTGTCTGATCCTCTTACAATGGTGGCCCATACAGGGATGGGGATAAGCTCCCCAGTGGATTTGCTCCCTCCTCCACTTCAGAAGGGGGTTTGACCAGCTGCCCTGGGACCTATCCTGAGATCCTACACTCCTGTACCAGAGGACCACTGAAGTAACTTACTCCTGACCAAGTGCTCTACCAGCCCATCCAACACTACTAATTAAGTCCCACTCCAGGGTAAGTGACCAGTTTATCCAAGGTCTGGGTTTCCAATTCCGTTATCTCAGTGGTTAGGCCACCTGGGCCTCTGTGAGCTAACTGAGCCCCACCCTCCGCCATCTGACCAGAAATCTTGGCCAAGTGCCCAGACTTAGCCACAAGGGGCCTACTTTGGCCCAAGGACCCCCATGGACAAAGGTGATGATGTTCCCCACTGGTGGGGCCACCCTCCTACCCCCGTTTAGGAGCCAACCTGCACTGTAGAGGACGCTCTACTGTAGGTGCATGGCTTCAGGTCACTTACCATGGGAAGGACTCTAAATGTCTTTACATTAAGGCCAACTGGGCCTTGGAGGGCAGCTGAACACCCCATCAGAGTGAAATTTGGCCCCCAATTTAGAACTCCACTTCTGTGACCACTCAGCAGGTAAAAGTCTCTCTCTGTCTCTCTCCCCCTCCCCTTAAACTCTGCCACTTGTTGTTCAGAAATTAGTTTCTGGTAACCTCTCCCAACTAAAGGTATTCACAAATATTTCATATGCTAAATGCCTTGGTTAAGACCTGGAAGAATGTAACCAGCAATAGCTTGTTTATACTCGTTGAGATAGAAAATGGATGAGTTTAAGTTTAAACTCCCCAAAAAGGTCAATAAGTTTGGATATTGCCAAAAGTGTATTAAATGCTGTTAAATTTTCTCTGTAGCATGAACATGTGGTGGATGCACCATCTTGACATCGTGGTAATTCAGTTGCTATTTCACGCCTACTCAACCTGATTCTGTGACCTTTCCCCCACCACACACACACCTGACCAGCATGCCATTATGCTAGGACACTTGTCTGTTCATGTCATCTCCTGTTTACTAAGTTTCTTGTTGTTGGCAGAGTTTTATATTTTAAACAGACCACGTGGTTCCATCATAATTAGGAAAAGTAATACCGCTAAAATTTCAAAACTTTTTAAAATGGCCGATTTTAAAATCTAAGTGAGCTTTATAATCTGTGCACAAACATGTCTGATTGTGTCTATTTGTCTATATGTTAGTGGTTATGGTTTCAAGGTTACCAACTATTCTGCATACTAAAAGATCTTTGTCAATGAAAGCTGTGATTTCATCTAAATTGCTTTAAAACTTTGTGACCTGACTAAGCCAAAGAAAAAACAAGCAGTTAAAAAAAGACAGTTTCCTTTGCAAAGTAAATGAAGTTGACAATTAAGTTGGCTGTGATTTATGTCATTCCTTTGTCCATCTATGCTAAGAGTTAAATATTGTACTTCTGACCATGGCTGGTAAACTAAGGCTAAGGGTTTAATTCTCTGTTTTCTCCCCTGTGTGCCGATCAACTTCCTGTAAGTTCAAGGGACCAGAGTGACTATGCCCAGACACAGCTGCCTAAACCAGTGGCACCAGCCTGCAAAAGCCAGTGTAAACCAGGTCTTTAACCAGTATATGTAGAAATTTTGCAGGTAAACAACGGGAGGTGCGACAGTCCATACATGCTGGGAGATGCCACAGTCTTGCTCAGACTCTGGCCTTGCTTCATCACACATGATCAAAAGCCTGCCAACTTAGGGTAAAACACAAGCCACTTTAGATATTTGGTTCTGTAAATGTTAATCTCCACAAGTTAGACCATAAATGGTGTATGAGCAAAGGATATAACTTGACTTCTATACTATTTTACAATTGGATGTAAATTCCTAAAGGTAACTCAGACTGCAGAAAAATGGCCATTCTTTCAATTCACTGCCCAGCCCACAGGGCAGCCTCGAGGTAAAGAGTGTAGCTCAGTGTTTGAATGAGGTATTTAAATGCAAATTAAAGTAACTTTGCAGAAGGGATTATGGCATCCCCTTTGTAAAAATTTGGGAAGTTGTGGAGAGTGGCTAGCCTCCTAAACAAAAGTTTAAAAGATAAAAATTGTCCTAAAGGTTTATTTCAAAGTAAAAAAGAAAAAGACATTCCAATTTGCCCTTAACATTATTTTGTAACAGTTTCCAGTAGGCCCACAGTAAAAGAACTTAATAAGTTCCAGGTAAAACCATGCTTATAAAACTACTTCCAATGACTATCTTTGTTGCTTTTAATTGGAGTCAAGTGGCCATTTGTAAAAAATCTCATTGAATTGGGAGCTGCAGTTCTAAGCAAGCCCTGGCAGACAAAAGTCTCTGTGATATTGTCATCTCTAATCTGCCAGCAGAGTGCTCAAAGCGGAGTTGTTTTGGAGTTCAAAGTGGCCCAGTGCTAGCCCTGAGCTGGAGAGCTGAGGGACAGCACTCAAATCCTGAGTTCAAGTCCAGTGTCTGACCAAGGAAAATGCCAAAGGTGCATTTATCCCAACATAAAAAAGACATTCCGGGGACTCGACAATGTTAAAACATCCAAAGGCAATTATGGGCAATTGCTTGGATGACAAAAATGATATCAGATCCTGAGTTACTTGAGCTTGGCCCTCCAAAAAAATTGATCAAGCCAGGAGGTCATGAAAAGATTTGTTTTTTTGGGGGGGAGTGGTCCAGTCGTGGGGCCTGAACTCTGGGCCTGGGCACTGTCCCTCAGCTCTTCAGCTCAAGGCTATCGCTCTACCACTTGAGCCACAGCACCACTTCCGGCTTTTTTTTCTTTTTGCTTATGTGGTGCTGAGGAATCAAACCCAGGGCCTCATGCATCATGCAAGGCAAGCACTCTACCACTGAGCCACCATCCCAGACCCCTAGAAAGATAGTTTGTAAACATGCCTATCACCCATGTTGGTCTAACTGGGCAAAACATGCCAATCATCTGTGATAGTGGGTAGTGAAAGCTAAGGTTGTAAAATGTAAGTGTAATTTAAATCTCAAACCCCCTGTATCTGCTCAAAGTCCTACTTGGCAATAACTTTTGAGCTGGTTAAATTCATGTGTTGGAAAGCTTGTAGAGCTGAGATTATGTTCCTATTGAGATCTGTCTAAAGGCCTACACAGGTAGCCATTGTTAGGACCACTAGAAATCAGGTTCCTCTGCCAGCCAAAAAATGTTCTTATAAACCAAGGTTTAATACAGGCTATCCTGCTGTAGCCCAAGAAAAGGCCTGTACATTTGTTAAAGATTAAATGTATATAAGCCAGTTTAAACAGGCTGCCCAGAGGCAATGGTCAGTACTTAGAGTGCCAATCAGTCACAGGTTAAAAGCACCTACTGGGCTTTCTTAAAAAACTATGACAAGTAATTGTTAGTCAATTGTTAACAAGTTATAGGTAACCTCTATCTCATTGATCTCCTTGTTGCTTTAATTGGAAATAAAGGGGCTTTTGTAACAAAGACTCCTTTGGCCACAGTTCAAAGCCATCCTGGGCACAAACCTAAACCTAAACCTCCATCTCCCAGCTAATCAGCACAGAGCCAGGCTAGAGACATGGCTCCAGACTCATCTCTAAGAACCTAGCCAAAGGCTGAAAGTGGCATTGTGACTCTTAAGTGGTAGAGCACTAGCCTCGAGCAGAAGTGCTCAGAGACAGTGCC